>NC_133824.1:27887885-28190916 GCF_047830755.1 Zonotrichia albicollis | reverse complement strand
CTTCACTCATGAAACACTCAGGTCCATACTCTGGAAAACTGTCAGGGTTGTTTTTTTTTTTTTTTTTTTTTTTTAAGATATTCATTTAGAGATCACAATATTTCCATTTCAGTATTCCGTATCAACCACAAAATTTGATTATCTAAGGAGCTGGACAAACACTTTAGCAATTTACTTCAGAAGAAGTAATTTGATGTTTTTTAAATGAATATGAGTACTAAGGGAGACTAAGTCAAGTTCCACTTCATAATTACTCATTTCTATGAACATGTGTTGACATTTTTCTGCATATGGCCATTCTTTCTAAAGCAGAATTTGAAGCTAAATTTCACATAAATGACTTAAACTGTTTCCCAGCACTCGTGCTTTTTAGTCTTATCTCTACCAGACGTAAGACTGCAAGATTTCCTGATAACCACCCACTTAGAATGAAGGGATAGAGAAACCAACACAAATTCAGAGATATTCTGCTGTTGTTACTTTCCAAATGAGCATACTTAATTCCTAAACATCTCTACTGAACAGGAAAATAACTTTTTTTTTTTTAAAAGCACCAACAGGAAAGGAGGAAGATACACATTCAATGTTATACCACAACATTGTTACACCTCCCAGTCCCAGTCACACAGGGCCCCTACAAATTTGGGACTCCCCTCCAGAATACATACAAGCTGTTTAATCCTCATTACACCTTACTGCCCAGAGCTGATGCAGGCCCCTTCTCAACAAGCCTCCCACAAGCACTTCAGAAATATTGCTAACTGCACTTACTTCCAAGGTTCAGTGCAGCTCTCATTTAAAACCATTTGTAATAAGGAACAGTCCAATAACCCACTATCATCAAACCTCTTCATCATAAGATAAAGCATGAGACTATGAAACGTAATACCATTCACAAAATTGATGGGAAAGGATGGCAATCCACAAGCATAAACAACCACAGGACATCCTTTCCCTACGGAAGCCAAGGAACAAACAAGTTACACAACACATTTTACAGAGAGCAACAAAGAGAAGGCACAATACAATAAATCCTTCATGGAGTATAGGAACCAAAACAAAATAACAACCAGGAACATAAAGAAAAAAATTAATTAAAGATGCATAAAATGTTGTTTTGAAAGCAATTACAATTTTGATACTATCTTATGTTACTTTTACTTGAATACATCCCTTCAAAAATACACTGTAATCATAAAATAGGAGGGCTTTCGTGCAGATATACTGTATCTATCACTATTTTAAAATTAAGAAATTTTTTTTTACTTCCATTTCATAGGCCTTGTCAGCCAATGAAGTACTGCCTTAAAATTTTTCCTGTATCTGTATAAAAAAATTATACCAACTTAACTAAGTTCTCTGCTTTTTGGAAATAGTGACCAGATACAGAAAAGAAGTCGATGCAACAAAACTGAAAAAAATTGTTCCAACTGTTTCTATAAAGGAGAAAAACTAAGGAAGGCAGGCAGGCAAAGAGCTATTCAAAACTGGGAAGCTTTTCTAAAAATATTTAATAACACTAAAACTAATTAGGCTAAATTTTTATATATCTAAATTATTATATTAAGATGATATGCAAGATCATCTTGCAAGAGCAAGCTTCAACACCACCATTAGCAGTGAAATACTGAAATACAAAAATTTCACTACTCTGTTGGAACCACCCAACACTGCACTGATTGACAGAAGATGCATTCACAGCCACACAACCTCAATCCTCCCTTGTGTCCACACCAACTTAAATAACTTTGCTGCTCTGGCTGAGAAGCAAAAATAATCCATAAAGTCAAACCCAAAAAATCTGTGCAGTTCCATGAGCTTCTATAATTCACTGTCTATGCCCATCCATTAGTACTATCAAGAGAGGTAAGTAGAATGCTTCAGCAGAAACAAATAATGTAGCAGCAGTGCAATTTTAGCCCTGATTTACTTTAGGCTAAAATCAAAGCTACACAGGACACTCTCAAACTGCAGGCACTGTGGGAGTTGGCTTTTGAACAAGATACACCTTTAAAGAACATCCGGAATAAGTCAATTCTGTAACTTAACACAAAGATTAATTCTCATTTTCAATCCAGGTTTTCAGCTTAACTTTAGGACTCTTGACCAAATTTTAACTGAATTGCTTTTTTGCTCATGGTTCCAGAGGAATGCATTTCCACGAGGGAAAACACAGAATACTCTTGAGTTGGAAGGGACCACAAGGATCATTAAGTCCAGCTCCTGGCCCCACAGAGGACATCCCAAGAGACACACGCTGTGCCTGAGAGCACTGCCCAAATGCTGGCTGAACTTCCCTGGGCAGCCTGTTCCAGTGCCCAACCACCCTCTGGGTGAAGAACCTTTTCCTGATATCCAACCTAAACCCTCCCTGAAACAGCTTCAAGCCTTTCCTTCAGGTCCTGTCACTGGTGGTCACCACAGAGAAGAGATCAGTCTGCCCCTCCTCTTCCCCTCACAAAGAGAATCTGTTATTAGAAAACTGTAGTAGGAAACAGGGCATTTGCTGAAAACATGATATTCTCAGACATCTCAAATACCACTGCATTCACCAAAAAAAAAACTATTTTCCCTTCACTGTCTTTTCTGCTCACGACATGTAACTACCTTATACAATTATCACAAAACTTCAGGACTAAGCAGGCAGTGACTTTAATGCTATTCCCTCTTGAGATAGCAAGCCAAACTCTGAATTGCAAAGCACCTAATACCTCTAAAATTCCTCTTAAATTCGGTAGCCAAAACTTGGCAAATTTCCTGCTTACTCAGCACACTACCAAAATGGTTAATTTTTTTCTCTTTTAGAAAGCAATCACCCACAAATTTCAAAATATTCTGGAAAAGGTATTAGTGCCCAAATGTAAAGGAGCATCACAAAATTGTTGGCTTTTATTTTGCACCATTTCTATACTGAAAGACTAACTTATTGATTTTTTTTAATAACAGACTCTGTGTTATAGTTTTTTCCTTCTACTTTCTGCGGCTTAATCCTGGCATCAAAAAAATTCATCCAAAGGATGGCATTCATGCTGCCAACAAACATACAGCTTTTGGCAGACTACAGAGAAGTCAGTGCTTCTCACAGAGCAGCTCTGTGCTGTATAGAGGCCGATGCCAGTAAAATATTAGCCCAAACTGAAGTCTATTACATGAAATATGCACAAGCATCGGCATCATACTCCAAAAAATTCATTTATCTTGATGAGTAACAAAGTCTTTAAAGGCCTTATAACTAAAAATAAACAAATGAAGTATAGAGTTATCTCTACATTTTATTTTAAACTGAAAAAAACCCACTAAATAATAGAGAAAATAAAACACACGGGAGAGCACAAGCAGACAGCCTAGGAGAGCACAAGCAAAGATAGTCTAAAGACTCCAATGCAAGATACTACTCTCACTGCCTTTAAGTAATTATTGCTTTCTAAGCTCTTTGTCTGTCCTTTGACACTGGAAACAGATGAGGAATTGTATCTCAAGCAGAAAAACTGCTTCATATGAAGGATAAAAAGAACAGCACTGAAGGTCTGTACATTAATTGTACACTCATAAATGCATAGTAAGCAATAGAAGTTTTTCAGTTCAGCTCATCTTCTGCAGAGTAGCACACTCAGTAGCAGGGTATGGAAACATTAAATGAAACAGTAAGAGATGCATTGTCCTCTACTTCCCAATTCCTCAAAAGCTGATTCCCTGAAATCCAGTACTTTGACACAGCTGCAAGCTTAACTCATAGCTCAAGCTATTAGATGGACTTTGTTGCTCAGATTTCTGTGGACAGATATTTTCAGGAACTAATGGACTTGTTCAATCAAACAGATTCATTAACTAGCCATGAGAGTAAATAACCTTTATAGGAACTGTATGCAGCAACTCTTCTGGACTACAAGGACCACAAGCACCAAGAAATATGCATATACACATATAAAATACATAGCAATGTACAATAATATACTTAATGCAGAAGCTGGTCTTAGTGGAATCATGTTTAACACATGAGCCAAGCTCTAATGTAATTTTGCATTACTTCTTGTTCCTATCATTTTTTTTTTCCTAGAAAGTGGCAAAAAAAAAAAAGGCACATTGTCTTTGTTAAATGAACTCTGATGCTTTAAATTCACACCAGATTTTTATGCACTTGTAAGTTGACCAAATCAGGATGAAATTATTTGGCTTCAAAAGATCATCTACCCCTGTTCTATCCTACAAAGTAAAAAAAAAAATTACCATACAAAAAAACACAGGCAAAGAGTTATAAACTAGAGCAATAAATAAAAGCTCAAAGCATATGTTCATGGTCACCATAATCGTACTACACATAAAACCAGTCTTCTGCTCATTATCCATGTAGAACTCTTATCAAGTCAAAACTTTCTAGTATAAATATCTGTGTATTTCCATACAATATTTGCATGCAATTATTCTGGCATCAAGTAGACTTAAAAAGTCATAACACTTCAGGAGGTCATCTTTATGGCTATGGGCTATCTCATTTTAAAGAACAGTGAAAAGCTGTTTTTTCAGAGAAGGCAACAGTAACAGAACTCATTTTAGTTCATGTAATACCTCACAAGTCTTGTGTTTGGCATTTTGCAATACCAGAGCCCAACCAGAAATTTACTTTTATGTATTATCTAGAAATCTAGATAATAGAAATAGAAAATAACAGAAATAATTCTAAAAGCAAGCAGACTAGAAATATTCTGAGCATCTTCCTCTTACTATCTGAAACATAACATGGTACCTTCCAAATAACCTTGAAATCTAGTGCAAATGATGATTTCACATTACTATACTGGCTCTCAAATCCTCCCTGCTAGATATCTCTTCACACAGTACATCTGTGACTGCTAGCCAGCCACTGGAATACTGACGGGTCTAAAATACACCTGTGTATTTGCAGCATACCACTTTACCCAGCCAGCAAGGGGGCAAGGAAGAAAGGTGAGGGAAGGCAGCACCCTGGGAGACTGCCCCACCACCTGGGTGCAGGCAACAAGCACACAGAGCTGACCCAGCTCGCTCTCAGTACTGTCTACACAGTAAAACTTAACTGAAGTCACACTTTTCATTCATCAGTTTAAAGTGTCCAAACAAAAGAATCCATTAAGAAAAGCTGAGATTTACAGTTCTTGCTCCTTTCAAAAACATCATTAAATCAGCTTCTTATTACACAGCAACATTAGGGAACTGTTTACAAATCAAAAATGTACCTTTGTAAGCATAGCAAACAAGTCAGGGTGTGGTTGCCTCGAAACTGGCAGGGAACTTCTGCCTGTCAAATATTTCCAGTTCTACCGTGCAGCAGCTTGGGTTTAAGGCAACATAATGCAACAGGTTAAAACTCATTCAGAGCTCTCATGCCACTGCCACAACTACAAGGTGTGCCTTTGGCTCTTCTGGAGGTGTTCACCTCACTTTGCTCGTCTTACTTACTCGTCACTGTTCACCTCACTTTGCTCGCCCATTCAAAGAAAAACATCCATCATCTCTTCACATCGTGGTAGGTAGTAAAGCACCCTGACTTCCACAAAGAGAAGTTCAAGCATTTAGGATTTGCTGAAGAGATAGTAAGCACACTATTTAAGGCAATACTAAAGAATGCAATATTGAAGAAACCAAACCCTCATAGGATGAGAGCAACAAATTACCTACAGATTACTACTGCTCAATAAATATGAAGTGAGAGAATAGCAGCAGCAGTAAGCTTTTTTAAATGGTGACCCAGTAATTGGAAAAGAAGGGAAGAGGATGATGCCCTCAACCTTCCACAAGGATGTACACTTACACTTATAAATATGGATTAAACTGACAGCTTGTAAGGCTAAGAAGTTTGATATCCAGTCAGAACAATCTCATCTCAAAGTCACTGTGGATAGCCACAAAAGGTTTGGACAATAAATGGCTGACTATGAAATAAAATGTTATATTAAATCCATTGCCGATAAATGTAACAGAAGGGAAAAATAACCTCAAGTGGTAACAACTGAAATAGTTTAAAAGAGAAAATAAAACAAAAATCATTGTCCTATACAACCTACCATACATTGCTCAAAAAGATAGAGGGACCAGAGTAAACGGACAAACAAACATAGCTTGTCTTCCATACAAAAATTACAGATAATTATGTCCTTGGAGGCATTAAAAAGAGCTAAAATCAGCAACATAAAGCAGGAAATAGTTATCCATTTTATACAAGGATTGGCAAAATATCAGTAAGATAACCAGACTTTAGAAATTCAAGAGCAATCTTCTTCCCTACAATATATAATTGTTACCACAGGACAACATCAAAATCAGAATTACACTTTGATTGTGAATCCACAGAAGATCAGGCACTTTTTAACATAACACCCTAAATCTGTCACCTCTAATGCTGGCAGGTGTTAAGCCAGTGTAACACTGTAAAAAGTGCTTGTAGCATCTTATATATGGCTTGTAATAACCTCTTACAATTTTCCTCTAATATTATTTGAAAAAAATTGAAAGGGGGGGTTGTGCTACATACACCTTGCAGTGTTTAAGGTGTAGCTTTACATCCTCAAAACTGATACATGTAAAACAGTATTCATTAATATGTATCTAAGTCACTCTCAAAAGATGAAAAGAACTGTTGTTCTCTCCTTTTTCGGTAGGAAAATGCAGCATTTCCTGAATATCATGTCAACCTAAAGTCTTCTAGACACCATTTGGAACACAGGAGAAGGGAGAACGTCACAAGGGTCACAAATGAGTCATTTGAAACTACAGACTAGCAAAGTTAAACAAACTGCTTCATTAAGGAGCCCTAAAAAACCTGAAATAAATCCCACGCATTCCTGTATCATCAGAAGATTCATACTAGGTGGAAATATGCACATAATTGGAAGGAAAAAAAAAGCAGCTTTTAAAATAAAGCCTGTGATAACAAAAAGTTACAAGGTTTTTTTTATGCACTTCAAAGCTCCTATTCAATCTTTGAAAACACCTCTTATTTGTAAGCACATAATGTAAGATTACGCAATTGCATTATGGCAGTCCCAAAATATTATGTGCTGAAAACAACAAAGCATTTACAGGCAATGCTTGCCAAACAGTCATTCCATCAAAACCACGACTCAACCACTACTTGAGCTAAACTTGTTTGAACCAAATAGAAATATAGATGTAAAGTAAGTTCATACTAAATTGCAACACAAATTCCAGGAAAACAAAAATAACACACCTGTTGGAATACATGCACAGAAGGAATCTGCCATGCAGAGACCTGCCAGACACAGATTTGAAAGAGGAGATGGGGGCAAAAAAAAAAAAAAAAGTTCACAAACTATGTTTCATAACAGGAACATACAGAAAATCCATAAATTCCTCAGATCACTGACATGGTATAGGTGGGAACTGCACTGAGAAGTGAAAGGAGTGACACAATCCCAATAGAAGAAAAAAAAAAAAAAAACCAGAAACCAAGGAAACCAAGGGGTCTGTCACCTATAGATTTCAAGTACAGTTTAAAACATAACTAGATTATTCTCATCCAACAGCTGTGTAGTGTGTTGTGAAAGAGACTTTGTCTCATCCCAGTTTCTAGTGTCCAAAACAACCAACAAGAGTCTCAATTAACATCCTCATTGCAGAAGGATATAAAATCAAAAGAAATACAGAAGAATTGTTGTGGCTGTGAATTCTCTCAGAATGAGACAGCAGCTGTACTCTACTCACAAAGTTGCATTTGTTACAACCTGTGTTCTTCTCCTTCTCTTAGAGATAAAAGTTATACCAGCTCTTTAAAAATGTATTTCCTAGC
Source organism: Zonotrichia albicollis (assembly GCF_047830755.1). Classification (NCBI taxonomy): domain Eukaryota; kingdom Metazoa; phylum Chordata; class Aves; order Passeriformes; family Passerellidae; genus Zonotrichia; species Zonotrichia albicollis. The sequence continues at coordinate 28,183,133 of NC_133824.1, read as the reverse complement.
ATTGCTGGCCTTCAGAGAAGGCAATGTACAAGCACCCGGAAACACCAGAAGTTATAATACTGACTTTTAGGATGTGACTTCGTGAGCAAATTTTTGGTGCAGCTAATTGTCCCTCTCATGTCTTCTCAATTTTAGGTATGAGGTGGAAGAGGACTGAGACAGCAACATGACCCCATGCCCTGTGCAGCACTGACATTACATGGGAGGGGGCCCCAGAAGCAAAATCTAGCAGTAAGAGAGGCCAGTCATAATGCAGCTCTAGGTGCAAGTCTGACACATAAGGCATCCTAGCTCTTCATTAAGTATATTAGGTTGTATTGCAGGATCTTTCCCTGGGCTGTCAAACAAAATTTTTAGCAACATCTCTCAATATCAGAACTTCAAAGGAGATTGAAGAAATCCTGCACACACCCCCCCTCTACCACCTCCACTTAAGCACATTTCAGCTTTTGGTGCTTTTATAAACTAAGAGTTTTCAAATTAAAAATTTTAAAAAAAAGGCACGGAAACCAGTGAAACCAAAGTTCCCCGCTCTACTCTGTCTTAACCACACAGGTCTCCTGCGGGCATGTAAGAAGGGCTCACTAACATTCAGGAGAGAGGGTCACTTGGCACACCATAGGTTAGCAAGTGCTCTCTCTGCATAATTTAGCTTAGGCAGCAATCATGTAAGAAACTTTGAAAATTCACAAAATACCCTTCAATCACGAACAGTCAAAGACAGAGTCTAAACCATTCTCAGGAAAAATAACTGAACTCCTTGCACTGAAGAGCCTTCCTAAGCACTCCTCAAAGGATAACACTAACAACGAAGGTTATTAACATCTTCAGTAATTTTCTGGCCTGCAAGGAACAAACAGGACCTCAACTACTGTTAGCTTACCTGTAACACTACAGTATGTTTAAACCACCTTTGCTCTTTCCTCATCTGCCTTTAAGAAATACGAGAAGAAAAAAAAAATCTACCTGCACACAGGTCAACTCCCCTTGTTCCACTCATCTCAAGCTCAGACACTCTTCACATTTAAAAAGAAAACTTGAGCCAAATGCACATTAGCATTGCACTGCAGAAATCACATTTTCTTTGGTAGAAATACAAGAGCTTCAAAGTATAAAGTCGCTGTACTAAGTAAATTTTGCCACAGGATGATTCTTTCTGTCCATCAAAATGTCTTTAAATTCCTACAATGTTTTTTTTTTGAAAAAATCATTCTATTTCCATTAACAATTAGAACAAAAGAAAATGTTACAATGAATAGTCAAGCTCTGCAGCTAAGGAATTTATCTGGATTTTTCTGTGTAATTTCTCTTACAGTTTAACTACACACTGTGAAACAGACCTTCAAAAGAAACCAAAGGTTTCTTTCTCAGCCCACTTCCGTTCCGTCTTCTTCACAATGTGAGCTTTCTATTGCATGTCAAAAATTATCAGGCAAAACGTTAATGTTTTTTGAACATTAACATTTTGAACATATCTGACAAGAAAAAAGTTATTTAAATTCAAATAAAATACATTTTAAAATATTTCAAACCTAAAGCAACTCCCTGTATTCATGAGTAACAGTCATGACCTCAATATATTAAACCTCATTTAAAAACTGCTTCCTCCAAGCTCCACTGTCAACATGGCACTTAAGTTCTTTTGTTACATTTCAGAATAAACAGGTGTCAAAACTTCACTTCCTTTCCCTCAGTGTTCTGCCACCTTATCTTGGTATTGTGGAAAGCACTTCATGTAAGTCATTTTCCAGGTGTAACTACTCCAAATGATGGTATTTTGCCTTACAATAAAACAGAGACACTGAATTTGATTGCTGTCTTTATCCTTCATAATTTCCTGGGTTTTCCACTTATGTAGCAGGAAGTGGCATGTTCTGCATTACAGTAGCCAGATACCCACAAGACTTTCATGCAAGATAAGGGAATTCTTACCTTGCTCATCAATTCCTTTCAATAGCTGTTCTAAAAAAGGTTTACAAAAATCTTCAGATTTTTATTCCTATCAGAACCAACATCTGTTAAGTCCAAAGAATAGTCTTCATCTAAAATATATCAAAAGTTGATCTGATTTAAAGGTAACAGCATCATGACAGACATACACACACCAAAAAATCCCTTTTCCCCCAAAATAAGCATTCTAAATTCATTCTCTTCTTTTGTAAAAACCTTACCAAGCAAAATTTTAGTTACAGTCGCAGCCATATAAGCAATTCACAGAGCAAACTGATAAACTGAGCAGGACTACACGGCAAGTTCAATTATGGATGCACCATATGCCTCCATCATCCTTTAGGTACACAAAAGAATCAATCTGTGCAATTTGTTCAAAACACAAAAAGCCCTTTTGGCAAGATCACCCTTCAGCTGAACCAACAGTCTGAACCCTTGCCTGCTGTGAACATCACTCACTCCACACAGCAGCAGCAGCACCTTAAACAAGCACAGGAGTTACATGGCTCTGCTACAGAACAGAGCCATGAAAATGACAGGGAATTTGCCAGATCCCTATGTTTTTTAGAAGAAATAACCATGGGTTTCTTTTGGTGGAGATATTTTTTTCCTAATTAACCTTCCTCTGATGCTTAAGGTGACCTTTACCAACATCTCTCAGCAGGGTGTAACAGTAGGCCTGGATGTAGAGAGTTGCTTCCAAGTTTTGTAACTCAGTTCTCAATTTACCTCTTACTTTACACATAGCCAGAGCTGCAAATCAGTAAACTCTAAAAATGAAATGTTTACATCCCAGCAAACATATACATCAAGAAAATTCTTACCTACACCTTCACTGAAAGCCATTATCACAATAAGGAACAAAACCCAAAAACACTAATAACATTTGTTATTAGCTTCAATATAAAAATACATAAATCTGAGTATACCTTCTTCTTTTTGTAGGCTGCAGTTAAGGGTTATCTTTCAGGAGACATGGTGACCAGTAGAGTCACACTAAAAAGCAGCATGCCAAATAAGCACCATTTTTTCCTAGTAAAGAATCTCAACCAGAATATAACGTGGTAGAGGTTCAGCAACACTGCATCTCTCCTGCCCATTTTCTCTCCTCTTCCAGTGGTCATTAGCCAGTTGTTCAGCTAATTACTGTTTGATCCACTACTCAGTGTTGTTGCAATTATGCAAAGTGGAGCTTAGCTTTTAAGAACAATCTCCATTTTATCTACTAAAACATATGAAAACAAAGACTAATCAAGCAAGTACTTTATCCTATATTATCCCGTCAGTGAAAAGGAAAGGCTTCTCCAAAAGATGAAGCTCATTAATTAAAGCAACTTTTATACAACTTTTCAAAAGCATCAGCTGGGGAGAAAAACAATCAACAAAAAATTAAAAATCAGCAATGCTGACTACCTGCCCACTGAGCATTCAGTTGCCTTTGCAGAAAAGTTTTAATGCCCCACCAGTGCCTCCCACTCCTCAATGCTACACAAATTCCTCTACTCCTGCCAGCTTTTTGGGAAAGAGTGGTGTCTTAAGAGGCTTTTTTAAAGGCATGGAAATCAATAACTAAAACATATTTATAGGTACTAGGTTATTTCTTTGATTTCACCAGTTGGTAAGACAGGAACTAATAAAAAAATCAGGACTGCATTCACCTTGGCCACAGCTGCTTTAAAGCAGGTTCACCTTCCATAATTAAACTCACATTTGGTATATACTGAAAGCCAAGTACAACCAACAAGGTCTTCAGAGGCAAACTTCTCAGCAAAAGCAAAAATGAGGCACTAATTCTTAAATTTCAGTCAAGACATATTCTAAATGTTTATCTGGTATAGATCACTGTCCTAGAAGAAAACTATGACAGAAAGCAGCTTTAGATAATTCCCCCTCCAGGGAAACCTCCATCTCCAACTAAAGACTGCCTTAGGCTACAAATCAAAATTTCCAGCCACATTTCTGCCACTGAAAAATACTTTATAATGGACGGGAAAAGGCTTAATAACGCACTTTATGGGAAAGAAAGAAAAAATAATTCAAGTTTACTATACCCCAATTTTCTTCACCATATCCATTCCACAAGTAATTCCACATTCAGAACAGTTCAAACATAAAGGCAACTCAAGTCTGAAGTAACAGTAATTTTATTTCTCTTCCTTTTATTTTCATTCCCAATTTCTCAGCATTTCTATTTCAAGATTCGTGTTTCCAGGACACCAGACAGACTTTCACCCAGCAACAATAACATCTCTATAGCTGCCCTACAGTAATCCCCCTGCAAGCCACCTCTATTTCACTCAAGGCAGAGACTACCCACCCTAAAATACAGCCCTGCTTTCTCCTAAACTATTTGTGAATTACATATACATACCAGAAGTTAAGCTCCTACAAGTCTAGAAAGGTTTAGCTGGCCTACATCTACTATAAATAATATTTCAACAGTAAGGTTGAAGAAGTTGATAACCATGAACACTGTGGATTTTTTTACATGTTGATCTACAAAGAACAAGCTGCAGTTTAGAAAACCCACGCCTATGACTACAGAAAGTGAGCTGCAGGTACATTATGAAACAAGGTCATCCTGTATAAGTGATGAAAAATATTAAACTTTCCTCAGGAAAATAAAACTCAAACTTCAAAAACTTCAGTTAGCTGAATCTCCATGCGACAATCCACATAATTTCATGGCAGATTAAATGAATCATTTAAATAATCCAAGAAGCACAAAGCCATTCAAATAGGCACTGTTTACATTTTTATCTCATCTGTGTCCACTGATCAAATTAACAGAAAAAAGTAACACTGGCAAGATAACAAGAGTGTCTCAATTAGATTAATTATGCCTGATAAATCTTTTCCCATGAGGTGTAAGGCAAGACAGCTGTGACAAGCACGGGCTGAAAACTGATTTGTCCTTATGTCTTGAAACACTATGTGCTATCTTATAAATGAAGCAAGTGATCCTATCTGCTGAGAGCCCATGGCACAAGAGCTGTATTTGCCAGAAAATAAATGTTGTGCAGGTCCCAGCAAGTTTTAGTTAGTCTTCAGCAAAAACCAAAGTTATATGACTAAAAGTATTACCATAGGAGAGGTGTGAACCTAAACCAAGAATCCAGTCTGAGGATGACCTGGACCCTGCACCAAGAGAGCTCTATGACAGCTTGCTTCTGCTCTGGCATTACCATGCAGCCTGCTAGACATCACAAGCAATATGATGAAAGATACAAGTAGCAAGGGCAAAACATCTTTTTTCACTGGTCCATGTAAAAGACTGATTTGCATTTGGACAAAAATATCATTGCTGTCTGTTCTCTGTTCCCTGCCACTACTTCATTTCCCTACTCACTGTTACTGAGAATGCCCACTTACACATTTGTTCCATAAGCATTTATTCTGGCATGACTATTACTGACTTCGACACATTAAAATATGGTGCAAAGTGCATCTCTGCATGCAGATCAAGCAAACAGTAATTTATAAACTGGAAGCTGACACCAAAAATAAAAAAGGCAGAAAACTACTTTTTCACTCAAAGTCAGACAACCACCGCAGTTTGCTTGATGCCTAGCTTTAAGAAATGCAATATAACATGCCACACAAGGCAGAAGGATATCTAAAATGATGTGCAACTTCTACCAGTTCAATTTAGACAGAAAAAAGCTTCAAAGAGCAGAGAAATAGATTGATTAGATCTGCAGCTGCATGAAACAAGCCGGCTATAAATTAGTTTACTTCGAACTAAACAATGCTAAAAACCCTTTCTGAGAACAGCAATATAGTAAAACATTATTCAAGCTAAGACTCCACATCCACCTAGGAGTAAAAATAGTACATTTTCAGAAATGTCTATCTCAGCTGCTGTAGATAAGAGCAAGTTAAAAATATCTGCCCTGAAGTGCTTGATGGTGCCCTGTCTAAACCCAGAAGTGACACTGACTTTTACTCAGCACTAGTGAAATCCCAGCTAAAGGAACATGCCTAGTTTTAGCCTGCTCAGTGTAACAAAGATGGACTAAAGAAAATTCAGCAGAGACCACCAAGCCATTAGGGGTTCTGAAGTGCACAAGGAACAAGGACAGGCTGAATTACCTGCACTTGCTACTCCGGAGAAGGCTTGAGGGAACATCTTGCTTTCTGCACCTACATAAGGGGAGTTCTACAGAAAAGACTAAGCTAAAGTCACTATCACTGTAAGTTTCTGAAATTCAATAATCAAGGCCAGGAAAGACTCCTCCATTGCAGAACGTGTAAGAAAACAATTTTGTGGCACATGAAACACTAAAATAAATATCCCTTCCTCAACATTTTTGTTGATAAACACCACTATTGGGGAGGGAAAAAATTTTTAAAATAGAAACACTTAAATTGAATCTCTATTAAAATAATAAGAAAATTTAAAAACCTGCCATAGTTCAAAATAAAAATAAATCACTTTAGGCCTTGCCCTTAACAAATATTTTGCCAAAAACCACCCCAACATTATCACAGTTCAATCTCTTCACCCTGCACTTCTGGACACCATAGATTCAGACATATTCCACAGCACCCGAGACACTATTTATGAACCTCAGCATCTCCTATTCTGCAGAAATCTGACCCCAGATCCTATGCTAATTTTTTTTAGTTTTTAAAAAATATACTTAGCCAGAAGGCTAGAAGAGTATGCTTTCCCCTTCTGCAAAAGAAAGGTCAAAAGACTTGAGAAGAGCCCAATTCATGTCTTGAAACAAAAACAGCAGCTCGTAACAAAATCAGGTCAAATACTGAGAACTTGGAACATGTAAATGTCTTCAGAAGGAGATTCAACTTCCAGGCAATGTCTAATAAGAGAGATCCAAACAGAACATTTATGATCCCATTAAAATCTTTTCCTCTAAAGGCTCCTTCTTTTCTTTAGCATTCTCCAGATAAAAGGATTTACCGTCTCATATCTATCAAAAAGATTAAAGAGAATTCAAGAAAGAATCTGCTTCACTAAGACTGAATTATTTTTTCTCTTTTACAAAATTAGAGATAGGGTTTGGGTTTGGCATAACTCTAAGAATGGATGCTGACTGAAAAGATAAATACAATGAAGATCAGTTTACCATGTCTGAAAGCATCCATTCATAACTTCAGACAACAGTAGTTGCACAATGCATGCAAAGACCAACCCTTCTATAACCATTCAAACGCTGCATAAAACCGGTTACTTGCTAGGCACAAAAAAAGTTGAAAAGTACACTTTCTCAAATATTTGTAGAGATCAAGTTGTCAGGAAGTTACAGGAGATGAAATACTGGTTTCACAAGCATTTACAGCAAATCTCTGCACTAACACATCACCAAACATTATAAATTTGATCCAAATGAGATTCAGGCACATGCTCAAATTTTATCAGGAATCGCAGAACATGACACCAAACTGGTATCAATGGTAGGGAAAAGCATTAGATCTAATTCAGTATAAAATCATAGTGGTCTAAATAATGAATGTCTAACACAAATAAGTCATGCTGCTACCAGGTAAGTATTTTGATTTTATTAAAGCAAACAGAATGATTTAAGAGATTGATACTTTACATATGACCACTGTACTTTTGACCCAGTACTGGGAGTTCTAAAGTCCTGTTTGTGGCATCACTGAAACAGTGTTCTAACTTAATAACCTAAAGTTTGGATATACATTATTACATACTCTTCACACCAACTCCCATGGCTTTGTATGCTAGTGCTCTTTTCTCCTTTTACTAAGATGGAACTTAAATGAATTTTGTGTTGCAGCACTTCTTCAGCCTAGTGTTGATTGATGCTGAATGCCTGAACAAGGGTCAGCCTGACAGATACTATCATCTAAATTGAAAAATCATCACAGCAGCCCCAAAAAGAAGTAATCTTAGAAGATCTGTGAACCACTATCATCTAGTATTAGGCCATGCCAATAGTCAGTGCAGGTGAAGAAACCAAGCATTCTCCTCAGCTCTAGAAGGAAAGAGGGATCAAAGGGCTCTAATCTCAGGAATAATGGAATGGAAGCAAGAGCTCACTGAGCCCAGCCTGCACATTGCACAGCAGCTGCTGAGATCCCAGGGGCAGAAAGAGGAGTCTGGCCCTGCTACTGCTACCCACAGCACCACTGCCACAGCAACCAAGTCAACATGCAGCTTATTCAAAGACTTCCCCTTCTGAGACGGATACAAACACTCAGTTGTGCATCTCTACAACAGGAGAAATCTCAAACTGCAACCTATCTTCTAGTCAATCTTGAGTGCAAAAATAAGTCACGACAAAATTCTGCTTTACCTGCAGCCTTACTGTCCAACAATCAACAGCATTACAACCGCATAAGATTCTAATTTTGTAAGTCAGCATGTCCTTTGCAGATCCTCCTGTCTCACACCACCTGACCAGCGAGATCCAAAACAATTAGCCTCTGCATCCCCTGCCTAGGTACAGAATGAACCTGCTTAACTTCCCAAATAGAACAAAAAAAAAATTGAATGAAAAAAATGTTTACGCTTTGGTCAAACAAGAGCAAGACAAGAGCAACCATCTTTCACACTCACCCCACCACCTCCTTTCAACTAAGACATACAGGCATTTGCCAGTAAGCACAGGCAGTCAGAAAGAAGCCAAAAGAGTCTCTTAAGAGTGAATTTGGAGGGCAGGATCCCATTTGTGTTCATCCTCCTCTGACATTCACAGAATTTTGCAGGTTGATCCTTAAAACACATACATCTCTGTAGCACAATGAAAAGATTCTTCTTGAGGAAAAGTTAAAAAAAGCTAGAAAAAGTTAGAAAAAGCTTTTGCTAAGCAGTATTTCAATTTTCAACAGTAACACTGTGGGGGGGAAGTAGAGGGGCGTGGTATTTCAAAATTCTCCAGGGGGAAAAAGTCATTTCCTGATACAAAGTGATTTCATTTACAAAAAAACCCACAAAAGCTGCTCACACAGCAGTAGCACTAACCATACTGGAGGGAAAGAAAGAAAGATCTCATTAGACATCTAGCTACAGAAATCACTGAGCAACCTAAACACAGATACCACTACAGGCTCCCACCACATTTTATCTTCTGCATGTTTTCCAGAAGGAAGACTGGACAGAAATCTATACAGAACAAGCAATTACATGAACTAACAAGGTCTTGGTACCTTCAAATCTCTCTCATATTTGATATATAAAAACACATACACTTCAGCTGAAATTCCTCCCATGAAATTGTATTCATCACACAGCTTCTCTGGCAGCTTAGAACATCCTGTGTGCTACAGCTCTCACCACTGCTGGGACTCAATCTCACCCACTCATTAGTCTGTCTTTACAAGACCTTTGGACACTTTAAGACCTCATAAGGGAATGAGCCAAAGCCCAGCAAATCCAAAATATTTAGGAAGTTGGGGAGAAGAAAGAAGTGTTTAGGAAAAAAGCAAAGTGGAAGGAACACAGAGCATGACCACCCCAGCTGGTTTCCATAGCAAACCAAGAACTCTGAGAGCAACCTTGCCTCAAACCCGTTACAGGAAATGCAGAACACAACTGCAACCTCAGCAGTGACTGCCATGCAGCACAGATACCTGAGCTAGTGCTGAGCTGAACAACACTACCCATGCACTTGCTAGAACTAGAGGAAAGCTAAAATGACAAGTGACAATGCAAGGCGTGTTGGTTGACTCTCACAGGGTGCAGTGTCAACAAAGACACTCTCTGAAGTACAGCCAGGCAGTACTTCACATGTAACTTTTGAACACAATTTTTTCTGGAGATATCTTGAGAGCCTACACCAGATAGTAATCCAGATTTACAGGAATGCTTTAAAATACATTTTAATGGCCTTAGATTTGACAGTTTCTAAGCACTGCACGCATTTTGATTCCTCTTGCAGTTTTATGCACCTTCTCATTCTCTATTGCTACAGGTCAAGATGCAGAAGAGCTCACTAAAACAGGGATATCTAGGAGGCAATTAAAATCCAAGGCAAACTATTTCAGTATTACTCTAATTTGCAGCATGCCAGGTACTATGCTTGTACCACTGATCTTCTGACCTTTGAACTAAAACTGCTGGACTAATGGCAGAACCAGAAAGGCGACATTAGCCCAACACTTCCTCTTCCTAGGCTTGAAGAGGAAGGCTCACATGCAGTGCTACACTCCTGCCATTAAATGCTATACACAAGCAGCTACAAGCTCAGCAGAGCATTACACTGTGCCATGTAGGCACTGAGAGCTACAGCTATAATAATAAATAAAATAAATCCAGGGCACAGGTCTGAGCATCAATCCATAACTAACACGGTTTTGTTCAAGCTTACTGAGGGGCCAGGGATGCTCCCAGCAAACAGCAGGAGTTTGAGCTGAGCAGAGCCACTCTTGGGAGCAAAAACCAGGCTGCAGACAAGTGCAGATGTAGTCCCTGCCTTCCTTTGAGCTGGCTCAAGTCTCCAGCACAGCTTTACACTAGTTATATATAAATTTATCCATAGTAGGATGAAATCTAAAGCCCAAGGCAGCTTCTGCTCTGAACACTACTAGAGATTTCCCATGTGTGTTAAAACACCTTGCTCAAGGGCACCTGCATTTCCTTACTTCACAAAGTCAGTGAGGTAAACTAATGAAGGAATACAAGGCACTGACATTACAGTAATGTCACATCAAAATGCAATCTCATTAGTATCTCTCATTATAAATAGAGCGCACGCAATGCAGAGCAGCACCACATTAGTTATCTAGATGACTCTGTATTTTGCCTAAGATGTCCAATTAGGTCTTTGGCCTCTTCCAGTCCATGCAAGCACAGACACAAGTACAAAATGCTTATGTATTGTCAATATTGTAATTATACTCCTTGATTCATTTCCCCTTTATTATAAATCAAGACAAGTAGAATAATCTAAAACTAAGTGAGGAGGAGGAGTGAGATATAAAGAAATTAAACTTCATCCCAGAAGTAACTGCTGCTGCCACTAGTACAAACCATTTACAAAGTCTTCCCCACAAAAATCCCTTCTTTCCTAGATGCAAAAAAGGAGCAGATCAGATGATATTAACTTTACCAGAAGCAACAGCTTCTTCCTCACATGTAATCACGAGACTGGACAAGTCACTTGTGCTCACCAGACAAGCAAAGGCCCTGATAAGAGAGTATGCTCAAAGTTGTATATTGCTGTTAAACCAGCCCTTCCCCTTGCAGCCAAGTCTCTGACTGTCCAGTGTCTGATGACCCATTCCCAAGGGAAAGCTGCACCTGTAAGCCCTTCTCAATTACGTTTCTCGTGGGGCAGAGTCAAGCAACTTTTTGGTACAACCATTCAGTGAGATAATGACAATAGCTTAATTTCAGAAGTAGTTTCATTAACACTTCATATGTTCATCTTATTGACATTCAGCACTAATTAACATCATTATAAACTGAACAGCAGTGGCACTTCAATAGCATCCTGAGTCTGGCTGAAAATTTTGAGCACAGGGATAATAAAACACACTGACTTGCAACCCAGGGTGCCAGTATCTAACCTGCTTGAAGCTGCAATGTATTTCAAGAGCTTTTGGCATCTCAGCTAAGTACCAAGGTGATAACAAAGAGAGGTGACAGCAAACAAGATATCTACTGCTATTAACATTTTTAAACCAACAGAACAGTCACTCAGCACTAACACTGGATTCAAAACCAAAAACACCACCACCTTCAGAAAGAATTTTTCTACCTGGCAAAAAACCTTGAACATCTAACACAAAGAGGTCTTTGCACCTCCATCAGCAACAGGAAAATACTGTAATGCAGAAACCAACCACTACTTAGGGGTATTTTGCATTATACTACATATCCCATTACTTCATTTTCAAAAGTACTATTAAACACTAACAATAAATTACTTTACTTGCAAGCACATGACACCCACATACTGCTGCAGTTTTTATTGAAACCTGTAAAATGCCACTGAAATAGACAGTACCATTTCACAAGTCCTCTTCTTTCCCCATGTAAAAATGTGAACTTGAAAAACCACGTAAGATGGTACAATGTCTACACAATCCTCATGTAATTTCTCTGTTACAAGGAATAAAGTTCTAATTTCTAGCTATGTTTCAAAAAAGCATTAATTTAGTTCTGTTTTCTGACAACACCTGGAAAAATAAGCTAAGCATTCTGGAGGAAAGCAGGATTCACATTCAAAATAGTCAGAATTTTAAGCATTAAGCTTCATTTTTATCGAGTTGTGCTGATTCTTCTCCCACCTCCCTTCAAACATATCTTTAACTCTTCTCTCACTTTTAAAGCTAGAAAATGAGACATCTCTGGACCCTTCTTTTATAAACTGTAACACTTAGGAAGAGGAGAGAAGAAGGGAGAGGCAGAAACAGATTATATGATTCTCTTGTTCATATAGTTTTAGCTACAATATTTAAACACACATCAAAAAATTGCTTTCATCAGTACTGTTCTCTACCAAAAACCATTACCCATGCTAACTCCGGATGCTTCTGGATTGCTTTTATCCTCTACAGCATCCCTGGTGTTCACAACACTACCTTCCAATATGTTCCAAACATGTAAGTGATCAAAACATTACTTGATTTTACATCTGTCCACTAGATCTTCTACAATTACTTCACGTTTGGCTCTTGTTAAATCTAATTACTTCTTCCTATTACTCGTAACTGGAAGATTAAATGAGGATTTTATCTAAGAATTCCTACAACTGTTCCTTAATTTTAGTACTTGTATCAGTTCGTGAGGTCTGTCTATTTAGCCCTAAGTCCCTTAAGGCCATGCTTCAGTAACACAAAGACAGCTGTCACCTAAAGTTAGACTGCACCATAGTTGGGAATATTTGATCACTACTATCAATTGCTTTGTGGTGGTTTTTTTTTTTTTTTTTAAGCAAAGTGCAGGTTTACAAAAAATAAGGAACAGTTAAGCTCTATTCCCTCACCCAGTACTTCAGTCATTTTTTGTCTCTGGGCACTCTGTGCTTCTACAAGAGGCAATGTTTACCTTTCCTATAATTATTTTTCACATAGCCAGCTCCAGACAATTGCAATTAAATGAATTAAAATAACTGCTTCCCCCAACCCCTATTTTCAGAACCGATGCATTCTATGTCTCAGTTAAAAAGCACATTCACAATATGTGCCCTCTTGCCCTTGGCAGGCATAAAGCTGTTGGCAGTCTGAGGCAAGTCATTACACTCAACCTGCACAGACAAAAAGATACATCAACAACACAAGAATGGAAAACCTCAATTCAGTTGCTCAGGTATGTAAAGTACCAATTTATATACTAAAAATATATTTAATGATGTCAGCAATCAGTAGATAATGACTAAATTCTGTTAAAACAACGATGAGCGCTCTTCGCAACATTTAATAACTGCTTATTATCACACCTTTGTTTTACAGGAGACGTGCTTTAAATTACCAACAAATTTAAAAGTCTTTACTGCATCAACACTACATATACATGTGATTAAATCTAGAACACAGAGTACATGATTGCATGTTCACACCCAACCCCAAAACTGTTGTCTGGAGACAGAATAATCTGTCCCTATTCTGAAATGTTATCTAGCATATTAATAAACCTTGAATTTCCAGCTAAAAATAAAAGTACAACAGTACAGGATTAAAAAAAAGTCGTGATGATTTCATTTTAGCACATGATAAAAAAGCCTGTGAAGTTCTGCAGATATTCTGGCTTTACCTAGATAGGGAGGTAATTGTATAATAAGGCAAAAATTAACTTAAGGCTCTCAAACTATTCCACAGTGCACACAGTTCAAATAGTTGCAGGTAGTTCTCTACACCACCACAAACACTCATGTCACTGTACAGGCAAGCACTAAAAACACACAGATCTGAATTTTTTAAACGCCTTTTCAATTTGAAATGGATGGCATGTTTTAAGATGATACTAGCATTTTCCTCTTGTTTATATTAACAGAGGCATCCTAGCAAAGAATCTCCTACCAGCTCTGTATGGCAGTACAATAAACAGTACTAGATTTGGGAATTCCCAGAGCTATGCTGAGTACGAGTCAATGACTACACTGCAAGACAACGCAGAAATCAGGGAGGGGGAGGAAGGTTAAACTAGAACTGACTTTCTGTCAATAGCTCCCTCTTCAAAGACTGCAAAACGAAGGCAAAAGAAGGGAAAGAGTCAAGGGGAAACAAAACATCCAAGGAAAGGATAAACTATGTTAACAGCTTTTACAGAATTATCTCCTTTTGTCCTCATTTCTAAATGTTTACTCCAGCAAAAACTGTGGGAAAGCATCGTGGTTCACTTTTCTTCCAGCTGCTGTATGATCAATACAATGCAGACTATTGAACTATTTTATTCTGATTCATACAACAAGCTGTTAAATACATTTGGAAAGTAGATTATCAGTGCCAGTATCACGTCATTCATGAAGATATATTTACTTTCAAGGCATGAAAGTGCCATAACTTTCTTCTGCACAATTATGCAGTTCTTCAGCACAGACTGCAAGAACAAAATCCTATTTCAGCCCTTTACAATTTGAAAAGAAAAATACCCCTAGAAATTTCGACTGCATCCAGCAGAAGGAGGGAAGGCCCTCCAGGATTTATTTGTTGAGGTCTAGTAGTGTCTTCTATTTGATACATGCAAAAATATTCCAAAAATAGTATCAGACATTTTAGCTTTTATAATTTTTTTAAAATATAGATTGGTAATTCAGAAAGTGAGGAGAGAAGCCTTGTGCACAAAAACCAAATGAGATCTTTAAACAGTTCAGAGATAAGAACTGTAATGACTTTTACATAGCACTAACACATTTAAGCCCGCAGTCTGAGTCTCATCACCCATTGTCTTCTTTAATTTTGAAACATGCAGACAAAGTTATGTTACACTTCAGAAATGCAAAAAAGAAAAAACTTAAGTCTGATCACTGCCAGTTTCTTCAGCAAGAGCAAATGTGTGCTGTGGCCCTGCCAAAAGGCAAATGTTCAAGACGTGTGTGTTTCTGCTTACATGAGTCTCTTGAGGAAAAATAAATAAATAAGTACGCACACAACCCACTGCCCCCCTTGCATGCCCAGAGATAAAGGAAAGAGAGTTTCCTGTCCCAGGTTTGCAACCTGAGAGCCACCAGCAGTGCTGCTGCTGCTGCCCCTGCAAGAGACACAAAATGGGCTGGCCACCAAAGCAAAAGTGTTCCACATTACTTCAAAAAAGGAAAACCATCCTTATAGCAAGCTTTTTTTTTTAAGCTGTACCTACAATAGCACTTCCACCAGCAGTGCCCCCTGAGGAGCCCTGCAGCCAGCACCAGCTAGCAGCCAGCAGAGTTTAACCCAGGAGTCCAACCTCCACTGGAGCAGGGCTGGCTGCCACAGTGCTTCCAGGGGCTCATGGCTTTGTCCTGCCAAGCTTTAAAAGTCTCCAATGATGGACATTCACCAGTCACTCTGGGGTGGTCTGTTAAATGCTTTGTCATCCTCAGAAAGATTTATTTTAATTTTTATAGGTTTTCTGGCATCCATAAACCGGAACTCTCCTGGAGGAAACTAAGCTAAAAATCCCTGCCCAGAAGTTCACCAAATGTGACCCAACCCTGAATGGTCACAGAGGTCCAAGCCAACAAACCACATCTGTGTAGGCAACATCCAATTCAGGAGACCAGACCAAATTCTGTCTGAAGTAAAATTGGCCAAATGCAAAAAGTTTTGATCTGGGAGACTATAGGTCCCCATCTTCAGCCAGAGACCTGTGTCTACTGTGCCAAATTATGTGCTATAGTAAGACCAAGTGACAAAACCATGCATATAAAACAGTAATTTTGAAATCAAATGAAAGTACTCTTTTAAACAGAAAGAAAGGGGAAAAAAATGTTTCAAACCAGGAAATAACCTCTCCCATAAACACCAATCAACACAGATCTGCTCCAAATACTTCCAGTGACAGTGTGAATTCATTTTGAGTGAGCAAGTAAGACTAGTACCTTATAAAAACAAAACTGCAACCATTTGAAAAAGTTCTAAGAACAATGTAAAAATTTTCTTGAGGCTAAGCTGTGGTGCTTAGTTGCTGGCTGGGGTTAAACCACAACAGTCACCTTTGGTCAAATATACAAATACATGTATTAAAAGCGTCTGTTAGTCTTCAGAAAGAGCTGTCTGTAGGACTGCCAACACGAAAACCCAAGATATGTACCAAAGCTGCTGATGTGAACAACTGGCATACAGAAAGCTCTGCCACCACAGCAGTCATTTTACAGATATTATCTGACACTCTTAAAAAAAGGTCTGTATTAATCCCATTTCACATCACATCAGCATACAATAAGCCTGTCGTTATTTATTCAAAAATCAAAAGACAACTGATTTAGCTTACAGCGGTGTAAAATGCATCATGACTCGAGAAACTCGGAGAACAGAGCCATGCTACAAAAGCAGCCCTTGGCACCTCCTGGAACCTCTCTATCCACTGCACAGAGAAGGCAGCAAGGCAGGCTACACAGCAAAGGAAGATGCTTGGGTATTTCCTCCACCCAGAAAAGTAAATATTAAAATCCACAAAATAATCCAGGCAAACACATTAAACATAAATAAGTCTCACAGGCATATCTAACAGGCAACTTTTCTCCAAGTTATATTCAACTTCTGATCCATACCTCTGAGCAGCCTGGAAGAAGAACTTGTTCCCCAATAATTTTGGTTAGTTGAGATTTTTTTAATCCACTATAACATCACAAGTTAGGAAAAACATGATTGTTTTAGGGCTAACTCAAGAAGCGTTCACTAAATGAAAAGTCTGTGTTAAAGCACAAGTTCAAAGTTAACATCTCACAGCTGCAGTAATAAAGTAAAAACCAGTCTCTCTGAGGTTTATGTGAGTATTTTGAGGTACAAATCCTGTGACCTCAAAAGGTAAATAAACAACACAAAATTTAAACACCTCCAAAAGATATTTGAGCACTGAAGGTAAACCATAGGGATTAATGAAGAACAATCCAACTTTAAACCAACTATATAATACATGCCAGTAGCTTCTCCAAGTTTTGAAAACTTATAAAATAAAACTTGATCATCAAAAATCATTCCACTAATCTCTGCAATCCACCTCAAGAAAGCATTCTTCCCATTCTACAGAGTCTAAAACCAGAAGTAAAAGAATATTAAAACATCAACAAAAAATTCAAAGTGCCTCTCAGGCCTAGGCACGAACCACTAGTGCCAGTAACACCTCCTCCTTCTCTGTGATACACTTTCAGGAAAATTTTCTACACAGCCATGCATTTTTCAGGAACTTGATTTCTCTTGAAAAGATGGATGTCTTGAGACACCCATCCACTATGCAGGGAACAAGAGCTATGACCACTGCACTGCAGCACCCAGCAGCAGCTGGAGGAATGGGAAGACACAGCTTTGCAGGACTCCACTCCACTTACAGACTCAGATCCTTGAAACAACCATGACAAATACTTGGTTAGCAATCATACAATTCAACGGCTACCAAGATTATGAAGTGTTCTGTCTCTACATTCAAAAGAAGTGCTCTTTAAAACATGCTTCCATAAAGAAAACAAAGACATGTAAATGCTCAGCCTCACTTAACATAAAAGACATGTGGCAGACTCTAAATCAAATAACTCACTCAGTAAACTGTGCCACAGAATCCAATATTAAAGAGACTGAGACAATGACATAATTTAGCTTTACATATGCACAAAATGGACATCTAAAACCATTTTATCTGCTGATTCATATTCAAAAACACAGTTACAGTCTCTGCAACTCCTAAGGGGTTTCCCAAAGTTCACAGTGCAAAACTACTATCAAAGCTAACACCAAAACTGCTACAGACTGTGTTAGTCTTGTGCTGCCAGCTGCATAAGAATTTAAAATAAAAAATTATTGTCATTCAGCCTCACCAATGACCATAATCTGTAGGTTTACAATGGAGCCTTAAGTTCATCCTTGCTAGTAAGGCTGCACCCCCAAAAAACACTGATTGCCTTTCATTAGAGAATATCTCAAGTCTCATAGAGCCATCAAATCCCACTCTATAAACCTTCAGCTTGAGAGTCCTCATTCAAATACTACACTCAACTCTTGTGAAATATGAAGCTTAAGATTATTTAAAAGCTGCAATTTAGGAGAGATATACTTGAAATCAAGTCACTGAAGTCAAATCTCCCTGGAAACATAAAAAACAGAACAATATAACTTTTTTCACTCACAGAAAGATACTGAACATATGATTAATTTTCCATGCCAAACCAACAAAACCCTCACCTAAGAGTTCTTAAAATTATGTATTTACACTGATAAAAAAATAACTGCCTTTACTATTGCTGTACTCCTGTCATAACTTATTAACAAGTTAAAGAAATGGCTTTCAGAATAAATGAATAAATCAAAAATCTAAAATACAGATAAAGAAGTAAACAGAGGAAATATATTAAAAAATAAGATAACTAAATAATGTCTTATTGACTTGTTAAATATTTAAATTAAGGAGCTGGGAAGAAATAAAAGGAATCTGCCTGAAGCCAAGAAAGCCACGGAAACAACAGATCAAAACTCTTTGCCAAACAACCAACACTCAGGGTCAATGAGAATAAATTTCAACCTCTGAACACATCAGCATTAGGGAAACCAACTTGTGTGACTGAAATTTTGATGAAGGCAGAAGCTCTGCTTCCTTACCCCAGTAGGGCACCCTGGATTTCTAACCAGTAGCAGTAAGAACTCAATAGCTTGCAGCAAACCCCTTGCTGAAGGGATTAAACTACTGATATGGAGAAAACTGTTCCTTTTTCTTCTCTACAATAGACATGCCATAGGACAAAACAGAGGAACAGAAAAGAAATTCAACTGGGCCTCAACCCATTCTCTTACTAGCCTACCTCACATTTTCCCTACATATTTCTAAAATGATCCTCATGACCCTACTGAAGTTTAAAATAACCAGTTGGAATAATCTGTTTTTAAGTTTTGTTCTCCTATTTTAGAAATAAAAAAATGCCTCCATAGTAGCAAAACTAATAGTTCTGAAATCGACATTTTAAAGGAGCTATTTGAGACAGATTTACAAAGCTGAGAAGACAATAAGAGCTACACAAGAACAAAATTATCTCAAAGTGCCAACAGAATGCTGTAAGCATGATCGAAAAAAAAGAACTCCTTGAAAAGCTGCAGAAGGGAGAAGAGGCCACATTTGAACATAGTTTTTAAAACAACAGCTACCCAAAAGTTAACACCAAACCTTAAAATAACATTTCAGATAAACATGAGAAGGTGGGAGAAAACAGCTCTTCAAGCCTAGAGCCAACGATGCACAACAACAAAACCTTTTATTATATAAAAAATAGATCACGAATTGCATGTCCTCATACTAAATCTTCACTCCCGGCTGCAGCTCCACCCTTTCACAGGTCTGTGTCAGTGCCTGCCTCTACACCTGCTAGCCTTTTTCATCAAGAAAATTTTTGCAGCCCTACAATAGTCAGAGCTGACATCCCATTTTGCTTCTGACTTCATGATCTAAGAGGTATTATGAACCACAACTGAGAGCTAAGTACGCCTATCCCAAACAGCAGTGATGAAACTAAGCATTTTATTAGCATCAGTAAAACCTTCTTAATGCAATGTTGAGCAACTAAGTGCACATCCTTTAATCAACTGGCCATAAATAAACACTTTAAATGGCAAAAAAATCTTCTGTCCCTAGCTTCCTATCAGCAATATGAGACACAGCATACACACAAAACATTCAGTCAAGAAAATTCTCTTTTTAGCTTTACCTAAATAGAACCTATGGGGTTGTTTTTTTGAAATTGAGAAAAAAATTATTGTTAAGTTCCCACACTGTTTCTACACTAATAACTGGTATGGCATCTGATGGCCTAAGGCATAAAAGCCTTGACATTGAAACACAACTTAAGAGATCTCTGCGATTACAATTGCCACAAACTTCTACCTTAATGCTTTCACATGTCTCTCCCACCACTTCAGCTGAAGGGGAATGGAGTCTAGCCTAGCAATGCATTCCAAATAAATAAGAACCAAACTCTCCATCTGAGAGAACACCTTTACTTGCTACCCAGTTAGTACTTGCAGCAAAACCTCTCTTCCCTTTTACAAAACTGGTTCATGCCTTAATTTAAAGGAAACAAGCGCTTCATTCCCATAGTTAGAAAAATAAATAAAAACAATCAATCAAAATCCCATCATGAAAGGGCTGCTTTCTAAAGAAAACACCAATCTTCCTTTATCCATACAGATCTGGAACCTAATGAAACCCGACACCTTTACTCCGAAGACAAATTTGCATTGTATTATCAACTAGGGCTCCGTGCTCACAGATGCACTTCATTCAGCATGCAGTAACGGGATCATTAAAGCACCATCACTCAAATTTTCTAAAACGATTTTGCAGGTAAAATTTTTGAAACACGATTTGGAAAGCAATATTATCCAAAAAAAATGCCGCTGTTTTATTCTGTGGTTTAAAACGCGCCTCCTCAAACTAAAACATACAGATGTTGTGGCCAAGGTTATACAAGGAGATCTTCATTAAGTTGAGCTATTCCCATTTTGTGTCGCTGCTTTACCAGACATGAATGAGTGCATTCCTCATTACATGAGCTGAAGCTGCATCACAGATATCCAGTACAAACAACACAGTTATTTTTAAATATAGCATGAGAATGTTAACATCAGGACTTCATGCAATATAAAAGAGGGAACGAGCAAACAAACTCGACTTCGGAAGGTAATCATTCACCTTCGTATCTACCTTTCCTTGCTTCTCCACCTCCTCCTTCCCCTTAAGATTCAGTTTAAGGCATTCCCTGTTTTCCCACTTTTCCAGGCTCCCAGTGAAGAAATCAACCATCCGCAAACATTTTGTTCCTCCACCCCGCCTCCTCGTGAGCAGAGCATTCAGAACATCCCCACTGGCACTGCCCCCACATCACCTAATTGTTATCATTACTGCGGTCTCAGCACCGGCTCGGAACAAAACCGGTCCCACTACACCCTCGCTGGCTATAAAAAGTAAAGAAGGGGGAAAAAAAATAAAAGAGGTTTAAGTGCAACTTACGGGGGCGAACAAGAGGCAAGTTATCTAGCGAGCCGTGGGGGCGAGCGGCGTGTGCCGCTCGGGGCCGCGGGGGAGCGCGTCCCCCGCCGCAGGGCGCCCTCGGCGCGGCCGCCTCCGCACGGACGGGCAGCGCGGGAGCCGCCGCCTCGGAGCGCAGCGGGCCGGGCCGCCGCCGCTCACCGCCGCCTCCGGCCGCGCCGCTCCCGCTCGGGGCTGCCTTTCCTGCGGAGAAAAAAACACAAATCCGGAACCTAGCACCCGGCACGGCTCGCTGCAGGGGGACTCCCGCCGACCCGCCCCGGAGCTGCCGGCACGGCGGGCTCCCACCGCCCCGGGGGCGCTCGGGGCAGGCGCCCCCCGCTCGGCTCCGGGCGCTGCGGCGGGCGGCAGCTCAGAAGGCCACTTTCACCCGGAGCCCGCTGCCCTCGCCCCCGTTAACCCTGTCGGGCAGGGGGCCGCGCAGCCCCAGGGCTGGGGGCCGCTACCCTTCCCCCGCACGCGCACCCACCCACCCACCGCACACCCCTTCGGCCAGCGGCACGGCGGCTCCCCACGGCAGGCTCCGCGGCGGGAAGGAGGGGGCGCGGCGCGCAGCCCGCCTCGGCTCGACGCTCGCGTTCGCAACTCACCCAACAAAGTTGCTGCTGCGGCTGCCGGCGGCTCCGCTCCGCTCGCTGGGCTGGGCTGAGCACGGCGCTCCCCGCCCGCGCAGCCCGGGATGAGCTCACCCCGCGCCCGCCCCGCCGCGCTCCGCCCGCCGCCGCTCTCGCGAGAGGGGCCGCCCGCAGCCC
This sequence comes from Zonotrichia albicollis, assembly GCF_047830755.1. Classification (NCBI taxonomy): domain Eukaryota; kingdom Metazoa; phylum Chordata; class Aves; order Passeriformes; family Passerellidae; genus Zonotrichia; species Zonotrichia albicollis. Next base: position 28,161,332 of record NC_133824.1, on the reverse strand, counting down.
GCCCGCGCTCCGGCGGCGTTCCCATGGCAACAGCCAAGCGCCGGGCCCTGCGGGCGGCTCGGGCCCGCGCCGAGCTCCCTGCATTTTGATTGACTTCTTAACATTTTGATATTTACATCACTTCCCAGCCTCCTGGAGACCTATAGGGAGAAGGTTACTGTAGTCGCTAACACAAGGTCAAAACCTGCCGGTACCATACGGATAGTATATCCCGAGCTCTTTTGCTACCACTCAAATTAAAATGAATTCTCCCTAAGATATCCATCACAGATAACAAATTAAAAATGTGGGAAGGCACATCTGAAAAATAGCATATGTAAACATCAGCCCTTGTGCTACAGGAATGCTGCCCTGTTTTCAAATGGCGAGAATTCTGAAAACAAGCTGCAGGTAACACATTCTGGATACTCTGCTAATGGTTGTTAACGTTCTGCCAAGCCAAGGACAGTAACAATCTCAGTCAAACCACTTTAAGTGAAGCTTTCCATGAAATTAGGACACTGTGATTTGGACTGGCGACGTTCCAGCAGTGTGCAGCATGGTGATAGCTAAAGCAACCGAGCTGTGGTGAGCAGCTGCTCTGGCGCAGAGATGCTCGCCTCACACCCCATTCACTTTCCAGGAATGTCCTGAAAGACCAACAAAACTTACATATGGATCCATGTGGCTTGATGCCTTCTGAAGGGGCTCCTAACGGATCTTCAGGACTGATGTTTAAATATCACAGTGTTTGGTACTGTAAAAATATCTGGATTTCTAGAGAGCAATCACTCTTTTACACGTTCTCAACTTGAAGTTGTTGACTCCTGCATGTGTTATGGGGTCAGAAAAAACAATCCTAATCTCATCTTCCTGAGAAGAAACGGCATTATGGATGAACAAAGAACTGATTCCAGTGCTGCTCTGGCATGGAAGAAAAAGTAGAATTGACAAGCTAGGGAAAAAAATAGGAACATTTTCAATATTTAAATATATTTATCTTATGTCATCCACCTGAAGGGATTTTTTACTTTTAAAAGAATATGGGGTTTTTTGATTTCCACTTAAATGAAAACTTTTTTATTGGCAGCTAGAGGCCCTGTCCTATAAAAGGGAGTCCAAAAAGGCTTACAGGCCTGAGGGTCATACACACAACAGCACTGGATGTGACTGCAGCATTAGGAATTGTGGTGTGCAGTTATTGAATTTGCATTCATCAGAGGAATCTAGATAGTGAGGCTCTGGCTTGCAAGTTCTTTAATGAGGTTAACGAGGCTAGCACATTCTCAAATGGTTTGTATGATCTTCCTTCACACCCTGCTGCTGTGTCAGATCTTCAGATGAGGAAGACATTCAGAAGGGGCGCACGGGGAGGGAGAGGCTCTGACGCAGCCCCAGCCCAGCCTGTGTGCTATCTGCACACACCCTTGCCTGCAGTCCAGCCAGGAGCTGGCTCCTGCTCCTGGCCCCTGTGGTTTCTCCCTGAACCCAGGCCTGAGAGGCTGACATCTGCTTCTGCAGGGGTCCAGTGTGAGGGCTGCTGCTGTGAGATGCTGTTCTCACCACACTCTCTCTCTTGCATGACTCCCCATCCAGAGCTGTGATTAGGGGACTGCAGCACTCAAGAGCAATATGTGTTCTCACAGGTGTCAGAATATCCAGAACTCATTTATGTTCTTTTTGTGAAGTACAAACTTTGCTGTGTCTTTATAATAAGCAGTTATTAATTAGGCTCGAGGTGGAAAGAGAAGGAGAATTTAGAGTTTACCCCCGGCCTATGTAAGAAAGTCATCAGAAGAGCTGATCTAAAATAGGAAGGATAACAGGGGGTTCACTCCAAAATAATTATCTTGCCTCAATAATGCACATCTAATTCCAGCACAAAAGGACTCTCTTCTCTTTTATAGAGCAGTCATACACCAGTTTCTGCTTGACTAGCTGCTACAGAATGAAGGATGCCCAGCTGGTTTCCCTGTGTAGAGACAAGCCTCAAAAACTCCAATGATTTTTGAATGCCAACCCTTCTTCTGCCACTAACTTGATGTGTTACCATAGGCAAGACACCTAATTTCTGGTTTAGTATTGTCCTTTAAACGAAAAGGGAAAAGGATACATTATTTACCTCAGAAGAGCAAGGTGAGCATAAATTAATTGATAGCTTTATGAAAGTGTAAATAGTAGGACTATTTCTGAGTACAGCTGGCTGGAGCTGTTGGAAGCACAGGGAAAATCTGACTAAGAACCTGAACCACCCTGAAACTGAGTGCGTAATTTATTCACTGATGAACAATGAACATGTGAAAGTTTGTGTCCAGCACACCCTTCCAAGAAGTGATACAATTTGGATATAGAGCTCCCCAGAAAAATAGATGAAGCAATTCACATAGAGATGATTTGACAGAGCCCAAGATCAGTGCATTCCAAGATATTCATGCTCTCAGGAAGTCTCTATATGTGGGGAAGGCTTTAGGTTTTCAAAGTGTTTTCTAGCATTATTGCCCTGGGGATTAGAGAACAATCTTTCATATGGATCATTTCAGTGATCCAGTTTAGAGCACACAAACACTTATACTGCCACAAGGAAGGGCCAGTTGTGCTTTGGGGCACTGGGGACAGGGACAAGAGGCAACTTCTTTAGCCAATGTTTGCAGGAAAGGCAGGATCTTGCAAATATATAACTTCTGTGGCTTTTTCTCCTTTTTTCAGTCAAGTAGATATAAACACTCCCTGACTTCACCAGTTACAATTCTAGGTAACTCACACAGTCATTTGAACTCTCTAAGGCACTTCAGAGGCATTTTAAAGCAATGCTCTCTGCAGCTTATAAGAATTCATCCTGAAGTAAATCTGTTCCATTTAATTGACACGGGTAATTACCAATAGGGCATAAAAGTATTTGAAGCCATTAAAAGTCAATGTGAGAAATACACATTAGCTAGAAGTGGGAAAAAACGTATTTTTTTATAAATGCAAGGAAATGTTTCACACTTTGGTAAATTTAGCATTGTAGAAATATTGAAGGAGTTTCCTCAAAAAGGACTTGAAAATAAAGCATGCAGGAGCATTTGCAACCAAGCAGCACATGGAGCAAAGAGTGGAGCAGGTGAGCCTGAAGGCTGGTGCGAAGGGATTGTCAAGTAGGAAGCACAAAATGAAATGATCAGTGTCAAGTCTGACAGGCCAGAATTGTGACCTCTCAGCTGTGGGCTCACAGAGGCACCCAACCACATTGCTGCTTCCTCCTGCCAGGCCTGTCTGTCCTGCTTTGCAGTCAGCAGCCTCTTTCTCACAATTTGCAAGGATCTGCATTATTCTTATGCATTTCTATGGTCTGCCAAACCACTGGAATAGAGAAAAAAGCCCACAAACTGTACTAATGGGAGCCACTTAGGACCTAGACAGCTGTAAATTCCTCAGAAAAAAATTGCAAGACACACATTCAGAGCATGTCTCAAGTCTGCCTTTACAGAGGCATGACATAGCCATTAACTTTATGAATCAAGAAAGCTTTTCAACAATAAAGGCACACTTAATAATCTTGTCTGAAAGGGTTTTTTTTGTAAAAAAAACCCCTGCATTTTATTTGGATGCACATCAGAATACTTAAAAATATTATTTTGATGTTACCTTTTGGTTTTAATTTAGTACCTGGAGCAAGAACATGGCCCGTTAGACCAATGTACAGTAAGTCAGCATAATGTGTCAAGTAGTCACAGTACTACAGGCTTAGGAGAAAGTGCAAGAAAAGAGAAGGAAAATTAGAAATTTTCCTTGCCTGACAGGAAGGTAAAACAGAACGGAAGTTTCTGGAGAGAGGGTTCTTTGTTTCAAATTTGCAAGTGATGTGATACAGTGTCAGCCATTAAATCATACCATTCAAGTATTTTAAAACAACATAAGCAGAATTTCTCTGCTTTATTTATTAAAAAAAAACTCCCTTCCCATGCATTAAAAGATTAGGGATGAAAATTCAAATACGCAAAAGTAATAAATCCCAAATACCATCTGCATATACCTTTATTTCAAATTTCTCTGGCACAGCCACTCCATAATATGAATTGCAATTGCATGATTGTATAACTTTCTCCCCAGTTTCTCTGAAGCCTGGAAAATCACAGCACAGCTCCCTGCCTTCCTTTCTGCAAAGTGTTGTTCTCTAGCCCTAAAGACAGGTGGATGTGTTGCCAGCTAGGTTGATCTGGAGTGTTCATCAGAACAGAGTGTTTCACAATGAGCAACAAATGCATTTTTAGCCCTTTCCTGTAAGGTGATATTGTCATCTCCATTTCATAGATCAAATAGCTACCACCTGGCTTTCCAATGTGGTTAGGAAGGGATAGCTCTTCTTTTCCAGAAGCACATCTCCCCAAGAATTCACTTGTAATTGTGAATACTACTGCAAATCAAGCCCCAAGCTCCCTGGAGTAAGGCTCAAGCAACACAAGATGGCATACACAGGCACTGCTAATGGAAGTAGATCTGTCTAGTCCACACTCTGCTCCTTCTTCCTCTTGGTTGCCTGTTCCTGCCTCTGTGCTGCCCCAACCTTTCTGCTTACACAGATGTTCATGTGACTCTGGCAAACTAACTCAGAGACCTGCTCCAGCTAGAAACTAACCCAGCAGGAAAAATAACCACTAGCGTTCAGACAGATCAGTTTCCTGATCCAGTTTAGACTGTGGCCTCATAAATGTTTGATACAAGATAGGGTAAAATACAGGAAGAGAAACAAACAGCCAAGAGGGCAGGCAGGTAGGATTCCTTCACTCAGTGGCAGCAGCAGCTTGCTCTGGATAGAAGCATTTTTTGAACCTCAGAAAAGGCCAGACTGCAAAAGAGGGTGGTGGTAGTGGAAAGGACACAATTTCAGTTCAGCTGCCCTTTTACCTTGAGACTACTGAACTCTCTTTTTTGACTCCTGTTTCCCTTAAGTCTTGCTTCTCTTTGGGACTATGGGACTGTTCTTCACTGATGGAGCTCACTGAGTTAAAATGTAGTATATAAATTGGCATCTCTTCCTAGTTTTTCTGAGCACTTTGTAGAGAAGGAGGTCCATTTTATTCCATTTTATTCTGCAAATGTAATATTTAAGAGTGTAATATTTAAGACAAGTGAGCTGGAAGGAGGAAATGTAGTTTGATTCTTGCCCCAGGGTTTGTTTCTTTTTTTTTTTTAAGAACACAATCTGGATGATGCTCATGTAAGGTCCAAAGTGTCTCAGTACTGACTTTTATGCTCTGGCACCAGAAATCCTTCCTTTCCTTTCTGGGAAATAGCAAAATTTCAGCAGTAGTCATGGAGAACATTCCCACCTCAGTAGCTCACAGCAGCATGCTTATAGCATGTGCCTGGGAAGTAGAACATGTAGTTGAAGATTGATATGGACCAGAGAGAAACATAACCCAAGTGCTCTGTATTCAAGGAAAGTTTAGTCCACACAGAATAAAGCAGCACCCCTTCTGTTGGCAACATCTTAAGATGAAGGAATGCCCTCTCATTTCTACTTGTAGCAAGCATTTCTCTCCAGCAAAGGGTTCTGGGCTGGTCATACTAAGGAATGGAGGTATCTCCTAGTCTTATCTTTGAAGTTAACAGTAGATTCATTTAAAAGGGGAGGAAAACAAAGCCCAGTATCCTTAGAAATTTCTAGAAAGTTTGAGCAGCATTCTTAAACAAACTGGAATGATTCATTCTGAAGAAAATATAAAATAAAAAGCCCTCAGATACATTTCATTTTTGTGTTTCCATAATTCAAGGCGACTATTTTTAAAAGTATTTTATACACAATTAGGCTGAAATATGGTTTTCTTGCTCTCAGTTTTCTGAGCAAAATATAGAATGACACAGTTATTAACCTTTGGGAAACCTCTCCTACACACAACAGAATTAAATTCAACTGAAAACTGAATAGCATTGGGAGAAATTCCAAATGACTTACCACTCATTTGTTTGATGGATAGTTGGGCTAGCTATTGCTTTTTACAGAGCTGCCAATCACTGAGAGTGCTGGGAAATATTCCGAGAACAGTCTTAGAATCATAAATTGCAGTCACAGGGTTCCATGGCTTAAATTACTGAGGAAGAAACAGTTCCATTGCATGAAAAGAGATGATACTGTTACCACAACAGGATAATATTGCGGTATCAGCAGCTTCCACTTTGCAACAGAGTAAGTTGCTTCTTCTAAAATGACATTCAAAGAGGTATTATTTGTTTGGAAGACTTGTTCTATCTCAGGATTTCAGGACTGATGTTGAAACTCCCAACTGAGATCACCATATTAGATAGAGAGGGAAATTTTTGTATCTGTTTATTCTGCATTTGGCAACTCTCTAAATACTCAGTTTCATTCTTTCCATAGCAAAGGGTGTTAGTCACTCTGTTGTTTGTCTGAGGATTTCATATAGCAGGAGGAAGAGGGGAGAAAACACTTTGTTATTTTTGAAGTCCAAAAACTGACAAAAAGATTCTGGAGCATGGCTAAAACATGAGATTTTTTTTCCATGCTATTTTAAAAGAACTGAGCCACCTATAGTTACTATACTTATTATAAAAGTATATTTATACTCACAGAGTACATCAATTCAATGAAGCAAGTTACGCTGAGTAGCTAGACTTCTGGTTTGGTCACTCAGTTCCTCGATCTCTATGGGTGAACAGAATTTTTTGCAGATCTCAGGCTAGAATTCTACCTTTCTGCTGGGAATAGTCCTTCTCATCTTGTATCCACTCTGTTCAAAAGAAAGATTTGGGTGAGAGTGAGAGGTAGAAATCAGAATTTCCTCTCCTCTGGTATCCATTCCATAGGGTTTCCACAAAGAGTGGGATTGCTCCAGCCACCACCGTTTTATGTGTAGGTTCTATTTCCACAGGGTCTGAAAACCTTGATGCAGGATTCAGAAGGCTACTTAGAAGCAATGATAAATTAAGATCTCATAAGACCACTTTGTGCCATCCAAACCTCAGTGTTTGCCTTCCTCTTCTCTTGCTGTGTGTATATCAGGTTTCAGCTGCTTTGAAGTCATCTTCCAGATATTTTGTCAAAAATCCTGCATTGAAACAGGAGGACATTAGAAATGCAACTGCCATTCAGCTTACAACTGCAAACTGGAATTCAGCTTAAGAACATGTAGGAAACTGAAGTGGTCTTTAAAAGATGACTGCAGGGATCTGTAAAGCAAAAGTGCCAGGTATATGGACAGTTATTTTTTCCTTTTATTTTTGCAGCATGTATTTCATATTAAATACATGAAAGAGGGAAAATTGCACTCTTGTCTTGTGCCATAGAATTTCTTTACCATGACTCTTCAACATGTCATAAATGTTACAAATACATGTTGGAAGCTTTTTATTAACTAGTTATGTTGTAATGGTACCTGTATCAACCTACACCTATAGCCAGTATACTTGCAGAAACTCAGGAGTTATTTAAAGTAAATCAATGAGGATGTGAGTATGATGCATTACCCTTCAATAATATGAGTGCACCAATATGGATTTATTTTTGCTGCTAAGGTATAAAATAGAAGGGTCTGGCCTCACCTAGAGTTACTCTGTTAAATCATGAAAGCTTTGAATGTATCCTGTGGCCTGAAAACAATCTTCTATGGGAAGATTCTCTTGCTACTTGATAAACATTTTCTTCTCAAGGGTCAAATATGAAGTCTTGCATACACATCCTTCATCAAGTTTCATAGAAGTTTCACAAGCAGAATCAATAAGATAATTTTTTTATTGTAAATTGTGGTTTCAGAGCACAGAAATCTAGTTTGTTGATACAAATGTTGATTCAGTGCTTAATGGTTTTTAAATTAGCTTATATAATCACACAAAAATTATTTACAGGAACAAGCCCAAGTGCATTTGCATAAACTTTAGATAGATGTGGCTACAGACATGGTTGAACATGAATGCCAGGCTGGACTTTTGAGAGCCTGAGGTACTGTCAATGTTTTAAGACTATCAAATCCCAGTGGTATTAGAATCACCAGGAAAAAAATACACAGGAGCTTGTAAAACGGGACTTTGGGTAATTATTCACGGGAGGGAACTAAGAAAAAAAGTGACCTGGAGACCCTGTTTTAAGAAAAAAATTTCTGCAGTTTTCAAGGGACTAATGAACTATGTCTCAGAATGCCAGCCAAAGCCAAAATGTGCATTTCATTCTGGTGAAAGCAGGGAAGAAATGCACATTTCTTCAGTCTTATTCATTATCAAAACTGAAAAACAACAGATTTTAAGAGTCAAAAGTTTTTTAAACTGAATAAAAGGTAATATTCAATTTTCATTCAAGAAAAGATAAAAGCCCTACATAATACTGTACAAAACCTATTCAGAAATGATTGGGACTATTTTGCATGTGTATGTATATTTCCCTCAATTAAAACTTGGAAGTTTATTGCATTCTTATCAGTTCTGATCTAGAGCAGCTGATATGCTTGTACTTCAGGCTATTGTCAAAACTGTAGAATTCCCTGTCCCATGTTCTGGTGAATAAATCCTTATGGTTTTTTTTCCTCAGTTTTCTAAAAGCTTTCCTGAGATTAAAATCTCAGTCTGTCTGTCTGTCTTAATGAGGCATCCTAGTGACGTCATTGTGCACATGCATACACACATACACAGTCTCCAGACTTACTTTACATTTCTCCTCACTTTGGATGGCCTGAAAACCTAATATTTTCAGAATTGAAAGGTATTTTGAGTTCCAACAAACTTCTTCTTTTACAAAATTCAAGCTTGTGTATTAAAAAAAACCCTGGGATTTCACATGCCACTTGGCAGAATAATATATGTTCTTTCAGTTCAGTGTCCCCCAAGTCACCTAATGACACAGATGGGTCTGCTGATCTATTTATGAGGCACATGGATTGCAGGACTTCCTGTCTTGACAGAGTATTTGCAAGTTTTACGATTTCTGCCTTTCCCCCGCCCCCACAATTTCAGTTTTGTGTGTTTTATTTGCATATTAAGAACACACACAGCTTCCATTCTTGCCCTGCTAGGCAGATATTGCTGTTAAATTTGCAGTGATTGTTTTCTATAATATTGTTTAGTGGAGATAATTTCTTGTCTCTGGAAAAAACACCAAAACACAACCTAGTTAGATTACAGCAACTGTGACTCATTCATCTGAGACATCTGTTGATAACCTCTGAAGTCACTCTATTTCAACACTGAAACAATTCATAACCCTCTCACGGAACAAACGGGAAACATTAATGGATTAGTAACTTTTATGTTCTGCCCTCCTGTGATGTCTAGGCTCAATAGAAATGGAAGTGTACTGTAAAAATAGGCAAGCATTCGTTGTCTAGACATCCTAGATGTGGCCGTCCTCTCTGGTAGTTGCCCTGGGGTAATCATTAGAAAATCTATATCCAAGCAGACTCAAGTTCCTTGTAAGGGATGCTGTTGGCAATACATTCCAAATTGAATGCAATAGGTGTAAATGCAGCAGTGCATTTTTCCTAGCTGGTACTTCTTGCCTAAATACTTAAATGGCCTTTACTGAGATTGGACTTTCAGAATGACAAGAGATGAGTTTTCTGTACAAATACTTTTTGTCGCTTTTTGTAATTTGCTTTCCACTCTTTATTTCATGTCTATATGAACTCTTAATTACAATTTATTGACAACTAGCATAAAAAATAATTATTTTTCTACTATGACACTGTTTGAAAATGTGCTTATATTAGCAATTTTAAGCCTTGGTGAAACAAGTACAACAATTATGTAAGGAACAAATAACACTACACAATTTTGCAAGCAACCAAATAGTTTATGATTGTACAGGATTATTATAACTGAAAATGTACAGGCAATAATTTTGCAGGTTTTTCCTGCTGTAAATCCTTCAGCATTTTTTTGTTATCTTTATTGCTTCTAAGAAATGGGGAGACAAAAGCTGTTCAGTGAAATCCATCACCAACATAAAATTAAAGTGATGGGGGGTTTTGAGATTTATGCTGGTTTAATAGAAATCAGATTCCTGCTCTAACATCAGATAAACACATTTGGTTAAAAGTAAGATATGATGGAAAATTCTTTTTTGTCTATTTTTCAAAAAGTCCCTAATGCCCTTCTAAAACTGTAAGCCTGCAATTAATGCAAGCACATAGAGTAAAATATTCCTGATGTTATCTTCCAGATGACAGCTTAAGCCCTGCACAGCTGTGTTGTGTGTGGATTTAAACTTCCCATAACACTTCTGACTGTCTTCAGTATTTTCACCAAAGTCTTTGGCTCAAATTTCCTCTCTTACATTGCCTAATATTAGTTCCATATCGATGTATCCTCTTCATTTTGCAAGTGGCTGTATTGATCTAGACCCTGTTTGTGTCAATATGCACATACTGTCACAGCTTAATGCACATCACAGCTCAAATCAGCGAGAGTCACTACTCATCTGAGCCCTGGCAGGAACAGCATCAGGTTTGTACAGTGCTTTATGGGTTTTAGCACACCTTTACTATTTATGGAGTAATTTCCTATTGGCAATAGAAGGATTTCTAGGTGACATGGTAAAGCTCTGTAACACAAGTAACCTTGCTGATGAACCTACCCAGAAATCAATCTTGACACCTTCTAAGTATTTCATGTACGCTGCATGCAACCCTTTATAGTTTAGTGTTTGCCAGTCACTCTAAAATCAAAGTCTGGGACCAGGAAAGAACAAGACTCTCTCCCATCTGCTATTCTTTATGACTATCATTATCTTTTATGGCTGGTGGTTTGAAAAATCATATTTTAAAAAATCATATATTGTCATTTACTATATTTTTATAGATTGGCCTTGTGCAGATAGCATTCTGCACAGCTACCTCAAAAGTCAGTTTTGGTTATTTGATTTTAGGAATGCTACCAGAACTACTCTGAGGCTATCTCTGTTGGCTGATCAAATATTGGTTCTCATGACAGGATGTCCCCTCCCATCTCTTTCCTCAGAGAACAGACACAGGCTTAACTTTACACATGAGTAGCCCTACGACATTTAGTATTTGTCCTACAATTCACATGCTTAGGGCTCAAGTCACTGAGTGCACCTGAAATGGAAAGGCTTAGGGATTGCTGATAGAGGCAAGTGAAGGAGCAACAATTGATACAACCCTCTAAGGGCAGACAAACAGAAAGCAAGCTAAAAAAGCTTACAAACAAGATAAACTGAGAAATGCATACCAAACCAAGTAATGCTTACTCTAAGTGATCTTCAGAAGTCTAGGAACACTACTGGTGGGAATCAGCCTCCTTTCCAATGGAAACTGCAACTATTGCCATTACAGCATCCTTTTTGCTAGCTGGCCTGGTTGATTGTTTAATCTCCTCTACAGATCCCCTCAAGGCTGCTTTAGCAATCAGCTAGCTGCAGGCACTTACCGTGAAGGGTCATGTTAAATCACTTGTCTTCCCTGATGAGCCTGGCTTCCCACTACTCTGAAACTCTGTCTTCCCAACATCCTGCTTTTCTGCTTTTTTTTTTTTTTTTTTTTTTTTGCACGGCAACCCAAAGTACTGCTGGTGTGTCACTAGATGAGCCAATATTTGCTCATTTTGGTAATGTTATTTCTGTTATCATACTCCTAAAACACACAGCAATAGCCAAGAGGACCTCACACTTGGACCATGGGGCCTGATTGTCACTTAAAGAAAAATGCCTTTGTGTCTCTGATGACCTGAAAAGGGGGAGTAAGTGACATACTGAGAGTGCCTTAAAAGGGGCCGTTCAGTGTTTACAAGGGGTCATGTGCATAATGTGCAGCTGATAGAATGGTTTAAATCAATATGGGAAAGCAGGAAAGGGAGCAGTGAGATTTGAAAATTATGTAAGACCTAATAGGACATAACACATCTTTGAAGGAAGAGCAAGTCTGGTAGGTGATTGCTTATCACAATAAATTATGTCAACACGTGAATATCAAAGCAGTAAACCTCAATAAACAGGGAATTGGAACTGTATATTACAACCTAGTAACAGTAAAATTTACTCAGTGATTATTCATTTGGCTTCTTTGGCATCTACTACACCACAAGCAAAAGATGCTTTTGTGATATCAAGTTGGATCCAGATAAATCCTGTTCATCTTTAAGAAAGCCTCTTGTGGGCATTACAGTCCTGAAGAGTGGTGCTATTGGCCACAAGGGATTGTTATAAACTACTGGAACATGTTCCTGTGTAATGTATTAGCAGAAGCTTTAAATCTATCACAGCAGGTTCTCTAGAGCAGATAGCATTTCATTCCTTCTGCTGTTTAATTGGCACAACTACTGTGACTGAAAATCCCTCATTAGATATTTATATGGGCCATCTTCAAAATTTTCCACTGTGTCATGTATTTCACCAACAAATAAAGTACCTAAGTACCTCTTGCAATGTGCTACATATTACAAACATCAGCCACAAGCATGAAGTGATGCAGCTGTCAGCCAGCTGAGAGCCCACCATCACATGAAGATAAAAAAGTAGCATCTGAGCTCCATGCTCTTCTACAAAAATGTGCTTACTTATGTTTGCCACTATCTCCACACCTGGTCTTGCTGTTGGCTACTTTGCAGAGTACTCTATTTCAGCACATTACAAGTACCACAGTAGAAACAGCAAACGAGCCCTTTGTCCAAAACCAGTCTTGCTCTCATTGCAGCATACAGGATGGAAGCAGCAATGAATATTGCCAGCCATTCAGTTTATTCCACAACCTGTCTAAAAAGCGCTCCTGCATCAGTACCATCGAGGGAATTACTATTGCAAAATCAGCTTCCACCAATCCTTTCTGAATACCTGCTCGATTCCCTTGAAAGCTCTGGAGCCCAGTTCTACTCATCTTGCCACTGAGTATTTCTTTTACAGCAGACAGGCAGCCCCATTGATTTTGGTAGGGCATCTGGGATCAAACCCTCCCCATTTTCAATAAAAACTGCAAACGCTGTCTTTAAACATCTGCTGGCTGCTGGAATGGTTCTCTGATTACAAGCAAGCAATGCCAATGAATGTAAAATTACTTATCAGAAAAAAAAAGGCAAATATTTGAAGAGAGTTACCCTAGGGTTGGGGGAAGGCATTTTGGAGAGATCACAAAGACAACATTGTCAAAAATTGATTTGCCTTATTCAAAGCACTAAGATATGTGATTGTGAGAAATTGCAAGATTTCAATTTCCCTCTTCAGCTTAGAGTTTCTTTAGATTCTAATTACCACAGCTTAGAAGAAAAGAAAGCAATTGACAGAGAAAAAGTGACCTTTTATGGAATCTTGGCACTTAAATCCAGTAAGGTTTGAAAGTGTTATTTTAAGAGTTTATTATACAAAATAATATTATTAGCATTTTATGTTAAATAATTAGAACAAAGTTCCCTTAACTGTGTCAATGGATGCCACCACCTCTGGCCCACAGGGCCACTTGTGATCTTTGAAAATTGTGTGCTTTCAGTTGGAGAGAAGAAATATTACATTATTATTACAAGATGGCAACGTGTCCTTGGACTTTGTGCTGAAGGTTTTGAAATGCACGATCTAGTCTTGTCACTTCATCCACATGCTGGAGATGTGGAACCCCTCACAAAGCTCCCCCAGTGCCAGCTCACCTGGAGCTGTTTGGAGGTAACCCAGCAATGCTGCAGGCTGGGGCTGCCTGTCCTGTGCTGTAGCTGGTTCCTGTGCCTCGTGGGCTGTTCTGTGTGTCTTAGAGAAGTGGAAATTGCAATGATGGATCACTCAGCTGGTTGCTTCCCATATAATGTAAGGAGGTCTTATAAAAGGCAACATGGAAACCCAACTGATTAGGCTAACAGCAGGGCAAATGCTTTTCCTACAGAGCAACCAAGAAAAAGAGCAAATGAGTACTAGAGTCATTTAGGTTTAAAAAGACATTACAGGTTATGAAGTCCAACCATTAAAGTAACACTGCCAAGTCACCACTAAACTATGTCCCTAAATGCCATAACTACATGTCTTTTAAATATCTCTAGGCAAAGAGAAGCTGATTCCCAACTGTAGAGCTGGCTTTGTGTGGCTGGCAGTCTACTTCTTCAGGACCTGCTGGAAGGGGCAGGAAAATAGGGACTGTCACAAGAATCAGCTGTGAGTTCTCCACTACATTCTGAGAATGCTATCAGTGGTCTTGCAGATGGTTTCTCCTCCCTGTGTCCCTAAAGGATGGTAATGGGAGGAAGAATCTGACCTGTGGCCTTGCAGCTTTTTCTCTGCAGCCCAGGACTTCTTGCCACACTGAGGTGGTTTTGAACCATAGATCATGGACAGTTCAAAGGCTTCTTCAGCGCAGCCAAGTTTCTGTGCCCAACAGATGGCTCTGCGACCCTGGCCTGCCACTGTCACAGAACGAAGAGCTCATGACAGGACAGATTCCAAAAGGCGTTAAAGCACAGCTTGCTCCCTCACATACAGAGGAACTGACTTGTCAACAAGACTTGCAGAGATATGTTAACCTCTGGACAGAAGGCAGTTTTATTGCCATTTGACAGGAGACTTTCCCCCCGTTGTGTGTTACATGGATTACTGCTTCTGTTGCTGCAAAGTTTGGTATCTTGTCCAATTAAGAAGGGCAGACTGTCCTGACGACTTCCCCTCAAAACCCTTGAACACTTCAAACACCAGCCATATACCCATACCAGCACAGTGACATGGGCTTTTTGGATGCATTTGAAATTCACATCCAGATTCTATGGCTTGAACTCATCCTAAGTTATAATGTATAACTTAATGGACTAACATGTACTGCTCCATCTTTCCTTTGATAAAACAATTTTTTAAAAGTTAAAGAATGCCTGATTGAATCAGGCACAACCTTCCCATGGGATAAAATCATCTGCTAGCGCTGCGAAGGAAAATGCATCAGTTACCATCGCAATGATTTAATCTTGCAACGTTGAAAAAAGGATCAGCAGAATGCCACAGTAATACTAATAGGAAACCCAAAGCTTAGAAATACAAGACTTTTGGTCAAATAAAGAGGAATTTAATTTTTCCTTTCTGTATGATCTTGGAGATTTCTTTTTGACAAGAGAGTTTTTTTTATTTTTTGGATAATAGGAGTTGATGAGATCTAAGAAGTTAAGGAAAATCTCACTTTCCATTAATTTAGCAAAGCCCTGCATTAGCTGAGAAATCAGCCTGTTACCTCTGCTTCCCTATCATCCGTTTGCAGAAGTTTGTTACTTAATTCCCATTCGTATGGCTTCTGTGGAGAATAACAGGCTGATGACATTTTGGTTAATCATAATCTTCCCTGTCTGTGACAACCTGCCAGTTGCCTTTTTGAAAATAAGCTTGCAGAATAAAATTTTTTAAAAGAAGGATTTTTCTTACCCTCATGGAGAAGGGAAAACTGACAAAATAAATACATGGGAACATTTCACAAATGAAAAAAATTATTCTGGATTTATTACCATTTCTCTCTCAACACTTTATATGCTATTTCATTGCCTAGGAAATTATTATTGATGTAACTCTACTTGTTTTCCTTTATGCCCTTCAGGGATATACAGGACTTCTATATATAGGACTCCTATTGCCTCTTTAACATACAAGCAAGAAGGACACCTTAAGTTTCCAGGGACTGATTTGAGAATCAGGCAGTGATAGAAGTACAAGTAAAATCATGCTCATGTGGGTATGCATCATAGAGAGTATTCTGTATAAGGTAAGAAAGACGGAAACATTAAGATTTCAAGCCATTGGTGCTACCTATCTTATGTGTAGCACATTCTGATAAATATGACTATTTCAACCCAATTAACATACCAGTAACAGGATGGGAGATGGAAGAGTGAATTGGAAAGTACATGAGAGGGCTTGGAGGGTTTGATGTCATCAATGAGCTCACAGGAACCAGCACCAGCAGTTGAACCTAGGTGAAGCCAGGTGTAAATCTTGGGTGGAGGCCACTGAAGCCGAAAGAAATACTATAAGCTTGAGACAAAACCACAGGCAGACATCACTGACAAACAAAGAAAAAGTCAAAGGTGGTCTCATCCACAATGACAGCTTTTGTGAAAATTCAATCAAAGCTGTACAAGTGTCAGCACCATTTGTTCATGGCAACAAAAGGCAGGATGTTGAACTATGTGGAAATAGCCTATCTTGTAAACAGCTGCAATGTTTGAAGAAGAAGAAATTCAAGTTTCTCTCAGCTATGGCATGCTGCCAGCTTAAAGTCAGGAAAAATATCCCTGGATAGGCAAAATGAACAGCTCTTTCATTAGTATGCTGATTGAAACGATGATGTCTGAGCAAAAAGTGCTTTGCTCCATCCTGAAGACCAATCTGCAGTTGATTTTCTTTCCCTTAGAAGTTATATAAAAGACAAAGACAGTTGCTTTACAAACACTCAGACAGTATTAGCATTGAAATGTATTGCTTTCAGAGAACTTTTATTCCAGATCCTTCTGCAGTGGGTATGAAACTCACACCCACCTCACACCCCCAAGGTCTATCCAACGTCTTCACACAATGTACAGTATAATCACTCTGTACTTCCACTACAGAAGGTGGCCAACCGCGTGACTGGTAACCATAGCAGCTGCAAGAGCCCAAAAAAAATTTCCAGAGCTGAATGTATGCACAAGTCTGTTGCTTTAGCATCACTTTATTTGCCATGAACAGCATCAATGGGTATGCCTCAAAATGTTCTGATATTTGATGAGGAAAGAGATGCTGTTCATCACCACATGGAAAACAGCATGTCTCGCACAGAAGAATGTTTTCTGTCACTCTCTTGACTTTTGTAATGTCTGGAGATATTTGTCTGAAGCTGTAATCTCAGACACTCAAGCTAGGATTTCTATTTCTTGTATGGGAAAAATTGGTCCTGGACAGATTCCATGCTGGAAGCACTGGTCTTTTTCCTGTCATGTGCCGAGTGTTGCCTGCCAGGGACCAAGAAGTAATGACAGGCAGTAACATCTTTCCCAGTAACAATTCACAAAGCACAGTATCACAATACCACTAGCTGTCTCAATGCTATTAACTCTTTCAGATGGAATAAGTGAACTTTTCACAGGTGGATCATGTGGGCATGGATTTTCTCCCTTTCCTCTACCTAACAGTAAATTTCCAGCTGCTCTGTAGCTTAGGAGACTGTAATTCCTTGGAGCAGGCTGCAGCAAGAAGCGGCTCTCCTCTTGGAGTATCCCACCTTATGGGATCTACCTCCCCAGCACAGCCCTTCTCAAGGGCCCACAGACCCTTGGTGGGCTGCTACATGCAGAAGCCGGCCTGTCAGCTTCCTTCTCCATTGCTGGAGGAGGACATTATGGGAGTACAGGCAGAATGGAGGGAGGAAGTGGAGCAAAAGCAAGAGCAAAAGGAAACCAAGCAGCGAAGAGCTAAGGCAATTGCTATAGACATTTTGACAGAATATCCTCTTAGTTTTGGTTAAAATTTACTACTGTGGGCATTTAGAAGCCTGTTAGTATTGCTGTGCTGGTATACACATCAACTATCAAAAGCATTCAGCTCCCGACAGTATGTCACACTTGGACATAATCCAAAGCCAGGGACAGTCTAAGACCTGTGAGTTATAAAGCCAATTCTTGTATGGTTATTTATACTAGAAAGCTCACATTACAGCCCAAAGCCCAAAAGCAAGATATACCTCAACATACAACAAATTATAGATGACTCATGAAGTCTGAGTTCAAGTCTTTTGGATTTTAGCACAAAAAGCTATCACCTAAGCAGCTGCTTGGCTGAAGATTTCCTTTTTACTATGTTTCAAAAAGTAGCGTCCCTAAGAATATCAGGAGCCTCAGAAAATACAGTCCTATTATTTTCAACATATTTTCTTTGCATAGAGGAAACACAGCAAGTGTGGATTAATTACCAAAAAATTTAACACAAAATTTAATGCTTCAAATACATCTTGGCAAAGATCTAGAGTGCTCAGGTAAAATCTTTACAGGACAGTCTTGTGTTGCTTTTCTACAAAACAGTGCAAACGCATAAAGACATTTGGCCAGCACGGAGAACAGCTGATCTACACAACTCCAGAAATAAAAGCACGAGTTGCCGCAGTTTTGGTAAAAGTGCTGTGGCTATTAGTTGCAAAAAATATTAATCTTTGCAGATAAGCATAGGAAAAGCTTACCAGTTGCAACCTCTCCTTTGGTTTGCAGCCTCCTTCACCAAAAGAAACCATAATTTGCTCTTAGGAGACCCAGACAGAGTTGTTTAGGAGAACATAAGCAGGATGTAAACTGCCACCTTCATTCATAAATGCAAAAGGACAAGCTCCCCACAAAACTCCTTCCTTGTTAAGCAGGGCAGTGCAGGGAAAAATGAACCAGGAATATCAGGCTGCAAGGGGCTACTTGAAGAACCCAGCGCACAGGTTTCACAGACACCTCATTATTTAATCCTCTTCCTGGAGTAATCAGCTGAGAAATGGCTTCACCCATTGCTCACACTGCAGCTCCCTCAGAGCCTCACCTGAGCAACTCATTTACACTCTTTGGAGGATCTCTCTCTTAGGCAGAGTGCTTACCATGCCAGAGCCTACCTGATTTGTTAAAGCTTGGGGTAATGACAAACCACAGTACTACGGATGACATTTCCATTATGTTATCAGCAAATATTTTTCATTATTTCTGTAGAATAATAATTGGCCTGTAGACATCACCATTTTTATATGGCTCTGAATAACTATACCATGAAGCTGAGTTGGGGGAGGTTTAGGCTGGATATTAGAAACAAGTTGTTCACCCAGAGGGTGGCAGAGCACTGGAACAGGCTCCCCAGGGACACAGCACCAAATGTGACAGAGTCCAAGAAGCTTTTGAGCAATACTCTCAGGCACAGGGTGTGACTCTTGGGGTGCCCTGTGCAGAGCCAGGAGCTGGACTCAATGATCCTTGTGGGTCTCTTCCAACTCGGCATGTTCTATGACTCTATGAAAAGTTTGCTTACCTTAACTTACTACATGTTTCCATTACTCTCTTGTGTAAAAAAGCTTTTATTTCCACAGGCCAACAGTCTCTCAGTTTGTTTTTAATTTTGGAGAAAAAAATTAACTTAGAATATCATCTTTCCTCAGAAATTTAGCCAAACCCAAGTCCCTTATTAAAATTAGATTTCCAGTCAAGAAAATTACAAATATGTCTCTTCTAGCCAGACATTTTCTATTGAGTCATGACTGCCTTTATTCTTCTGTCTTCCACACAGAGCAATAATTATTAGGACAATAAAAAAATAGGTAGTTTAAAGTTTTGCCTTTTATTGAAAAAGTTTGTTACTGTGCTGATACTTCTTCAAAACCAAACTTTTCTTGTAAAATTGCATATATTTTAAATATTTGTTGATATAAGCAGTATCAATACACAGTTCACATGTAATTAGACAAAGCTGATAACAGACGTGCTTACATAAACTCTGATAACATTTCTAAATTAATTTAAAAGAGATTTCATTATGTCTGAAAAATTATATTCAAAAGCAATTACTTCCCTTGCAGCATTCAGTTTACCTTGCTGTTGAATATGGTCTTCAAATATTAGTATATTACACATTTGGAGAGGAATGGGTGAAGTAATTGGTAGTATAGTGAGAAGTGATCATCATTCATCTTACACTACAGCCTTGCTTTAAAAAGGTAATCTACATATTAAAAATTGTGTGAGAGATTCAGATATTTTATAATTTGGTTGGTTATGAATAATGACTTTCTTTTTGTAACAGATTAAAACAGCCATGGGAAATTATGACACTGTCCCTTACTTTAATTTGATGTTGGCTGGGAAAATGTGTGGCAGTTGGCTTAGCATCAATTTTTTAATACTCCAAAGATTCAGTAGATACAGATGTGCTTCTTAGAAGAGCCATAGGAAATGCCTGACTCTTCATGTGCTTGTTGCCATTGCAAGAGGAAGCCTCAGTAGTACAAAACAGAGAAGCACTGCATCTGATAACAGATTTGGAGGGTCTGACTCTACTTTAGTTGCTGTAATCATTAAGCTGCTCTTTTTATGCATCTTTTCTTCCCATACATGCTCAGCAATAAAATGTAGCAGGCTGTTAAGGATGAAGAGCAATGGAAGCAACTTGTGCTCTTTGATTTGTAATTGGGACAAACCATTTGTGACTGTAACTCACTCGGCGATGCAGTGACTCACACAGATCATACTGTTGAGTTTGACTCTAGCACCAACTCTGAGTAAGACAAGTGGGCTTGAGCCCCTCTCATCAGAGAAGAGAGCCAGAAACAAAACTGGTATCCTCTGAGCACACAGAAACTGACTAAACCCTGCCATAATTGCTCTTCTGTACAGCTCATCATGAGCAGGGTGTGGAGGTTTCCATTTGATTGGCAGTATTTCAGAGGTTGTTCATTCCTTTAAATATAGCACCACCTGGGAACTGAAGCAAGAGAAAGCTTTACAATGGCTGTAAGAGCCTCACAAAAAAATTAATAAGATTTCAGAGGGTTTGGATTTTTTTTTTAAATCTGTGAACCCTTAGGAAAAAAATAAAAAATTGGTTTACCTCTGGCTCCAGTTACTATATATGAAGGTTAGGAAGTTGAACTCTGCTCAGTCTTCCTTCCACTTGAAGAAATAGGCTTCAATTACATGCTGCAAATAAGTTAATCATTACTCTGTTTCTCTTTGATCTTGATTATTTGCTATTTATTGCATTGCTTTTACAGTCCATCCTCTTCAGTTCTCCGAGTCATATTTTCTTCCTTCTGTGGGTGTGTTCCCTTCCCCCCTCCCTTTCCTCTTACATTGCAGGAAGATTTGCACATTGTTAATATTACTTTTATCACATTTCTCCTTGCTCCCATTTTAAAAATAATTTTTGCCATGCAAAAACTCTCTTACAAGCTCCAGTCATTATTCCCAGACCATTGGTCCAATTATCCTAATTCCACTCCCATCACCTAGAGCAATGAAGAGGGTAGAGCTGGGTGGTGAAGCAGAGGTTCCTAGAGACTTTCTTAATGTCTCAGCTGTGCAGAGTGGTTTAGAGGCCCTGAGGGCAATACATGCAGCCACCTTCCTTGGGTCTGGTCCAGGAAGGAGCAGTACACAGGATCCTCAGTACCTGCTGCTGCATGCCAAGAGGAAAGCAGGATGAGCAGGAAGCTGAATAACCCCTCCAGAGCCAGGGAAAAGGCTCAGGTACCACCTCTCCAACAGCAGGGTGTCCAGTCACAGCCCCAGTTGGCCTTTGCTGTGAGTGTGCTGTAGAGCAGAAAATTTCAGCTATCTTCTTCCTGACCTGCCAGCTCGCATAAAGAAAGGCAGGATGGAGCCCACAGATGGAACAAACACTGTTTTCACTGTAAAGGACATAACACTAGCCTGGGTTCCTCAGCAGTCAAATATTTGCCTGGTGGGGTGCCTCCAAAGCTGTTTCCAGCAGCTGGGATAGACTGCTTCCTGCAGCCACAGAGCTCTGCTCCTCCTCTAGCCCTTCCCTCCTCTCACACAACATGCCAGGGAGTATTTAAACATCCACACAGAGCCTCATGTTTGAGATTTCATCCAAAATACACTCTTCTACCACCCACTCAGAGGAAACTCATTTTATTTGTCTAACAAGAACAAAGGGCCAAGCAGGTTAACCCTGCCAAGCTTACTGCCAGGAATCCAGACTCACATCCCATTTATAACACCCAAACCCACCCATTCAGCTAATCCTTGCACAACACTGATAAATCATCCCATCTCAGAGGCATCACAGGAACAATTACTTTAATTTTACCAACCACTTAGTTAAAAAAAAAAAAAAAAAAAAAAAAAAAAAGAAGGAAAAAAAAAGAAGGAAAAAACAGCCAGTGAAGAGAGGCAGGAGAGGCAGGGACCCCTTTTCTTCTTTGCATTCTGGGAAGGTTTATTCCAGCAGGTGCCATGGTATACAAAGCAAGATGTGTCAGGTTAGTATACTCATGCCCTGTCCATATTATTAATTATACAGCCAACACATTCCAAACACATTCCAATTTAAGGAATACAATTACTTTTGTGTTGATAAATCAAAAAAAAAAAAAAAAAAAAAAAGGGAAAAATATGTGCTTCCAGAATGGATGATTTATTGCAGATTAACAAAAATGAAAGAATGGACAAAGAAGATACAAATCTGGACCCAGAATAAACAATGCCTCCATCTTGAATCGGCTCTCAGCCCCATTGCTTGGCAGACAGGCAGGCAGGCTTTTCATTTCAAGGCTGCTACACAGAGAGCATACATAGTGTATGCTCTATTCCCACGCAAAGATGACTAAGACCCTAATTGTTCAATTTGCCAAGCCCCTCAAATAATCCTAAGTAAATACACTGCTTTCCAGAACCCCTACAAGGTCAAAAATTTCACAAAGCCTCCCTCGTTGTCCTACTGTTAGCTGATTTTCTTCCAGCAGAAAGCTCATAGCCACTCCAACAATTTTTTATCCAGCTGAACTTCAAAGTAGTTATTGTTATTTATGTGTCCTTGGAACCAGTTCTCCAACTAGTGCATTTTAGGTATGATTTTTCCATGTGTACTGTATTTTAAGAGTTAGTAACACACAGAAATTGTTTACAGAAGTGAAGTTGGTTGATAAGAGAAGAATTTGCAAATATGCTACAATTAACAATCTCTTCCAGCCTTTTTCTTTTGTTTGGATGAATGGATGGGTGACAAATATCAAGGAAAAATAAAAACTTCCAGGTTTATGTCAGCAGAACTAAGGCCATGGTAATACAGCTGCTCTGCTACCTGCACTTGCTGTGTCTTCCAGTGCTATGCTTGCATTTCTAATGGTATTCTAGGTATATACCCTGCCTTTATTCACTTTGCACCAAAGTGGCTTTAAATCTACATTTTTCAATTGTACACATACAAAAAAAGTGAGAATAATTCTCACTTCTGTACTGCTGATTGCTTCCAGCTCCCTGCTCATCTGCTTGGCTTCTGGCCTGAATAGGTTAGAGCACAAACTGTGCCTGTAGGTCCCTTCATCATCTCCTGCTGCACCACAGATCTAAGATTCTGGTGTTGTAAAGAGCCCATTTTGGTCACAAGACATTTGCCATTCGCAAGCATGAAGGGTCATAGAAGAGCCCAGGTCAAAACTGAGAAGCAGATCCCCATGAAGAAAATGTTACAGCATCACATTCCCTCTACAGAATGGATGCTAGCGTGGGAGCCTAAATTTAAATCTGACTGAAACTTTCCCGGTGTTTAGGGATGCTTGCAGGTGGGATTTTGGCATAGTCTATTAGGGAGACAGGATGCACTTTCTTACAAAGAGGAAAACAACCTGAGAGTGTAATCAGCAAGGGGGCAAGGTTGCCTTAAAATTTCTGGTGAGTTCATTTTGGTGCTGGAAGAAATACACAAATTCATCTCTCCTGAAGAATCATATCTTTTAGGATTGCACATCTACTTCTTATGCTCCCTCCCATGGGAGGAAATGTGGTGCTTCTTTTGTCCCCTCATCCTGAGGATATCTTCATTATGTTCAACTAAGAGCTTGGCATTACATGATGATGTTGCTAATGAAAGCCTCCAGGCTCCAAAGGGCTGAGTCTCAAGAGCTCTGTGCTTAAATACAATAATTTGCAGTTCTGCTGTACGTTCCATCTGAAGATCTTGACTGTACAGATTCCTGTGAATTAAGCTCAGTCTCTCACATGTGAGCTATTTCTGATAAATACCAAATACCCTGGTAGCAAGGACACTTTCCCAAGAGGTCACAGACAGTTTTGAGCATTTCTGACTGGGGTGAAAACTGACCCCAGGAGCCCAGTGTTTTGCAAAGGTTGGCTCTGCAGCAGCATGAGCTCCCAACTTGCCTTCTGGCAGTTTGGAAAAGAAAAGAGTGACCTCCTCTCAACCCTTAAAGGGAAAGCCATACATAATGGATCCCAAACAGATGAATATGCCTCCTGGAAGACTCCCAAAGAAGTGGATTTAAGGCTTATGTATCGTCAGCATTTCCCGGCTGGTTCTTGGCTGGTTCATCAAAGGCTCAACATAGGAAGCTCCATCCTATGATTTGTTCAAGTCATATTAGAAAGAAAATTTAATTCTGTCCTTGTGCTGCTTGTAGGATGTTCATGTCTAACATAGAGTTCTACATTTTATGCAGTACATTTGATGTCATCCTCCATGATTAAATAATTCAAGAAAAGTTACAGAATGGCTTGACAAGGCATGTTTCTTCTCTTTCTTTTGTGTCTTCTGTTCCAACCACTGCTTCTCCACTTCCAGGAAATGTGATAATTGGCAAAATATTTCCAGATAAAAGTGTACACAAGCTGTAGGGTTAAAAATAAATAAATAATATAAAATAAGCTATCTCTGATTGTTCTATCTGCCTTTGTTTCTGGAGCCAAAATTGAGAATAGGTTTAGAACTCTAACCCTAGAAGTAGTATGAAATGCACTAATAGTATTAGACTGAAAATTTCACTCCCAAATGTCTTATTTAAAGATTTAAACCACCCCCTGTTTCAAAAAGACTTCTTATAAGTTTTTGTTAGTGAAATGTTTTTAGTATTAGTGAAGTCATGCATCTAGTGGATGCATGTTCAAGTCTTCAAGTTCAGATCCCCTGTTTGTTCAGTGTTTTCCCACTTTTGTAGTTTTAGCTGTTTTGAACAGGAAATTTCAGTGCATTGGTTTTGAGTGACAAGGTTGGGGAGAAATGCACAGGAGTAGCTACTGTGAGAAGCTGCTAGAAGCTTCCTCCATGGCTGACAGAGCCAGTGCTGGCTGGCCCCAAGGTGGACTGACCACTGGGTGGTAGCCCATCGGTGAGGGTGGTAGCACCTCTGGGATAACACACTTGAGGAGGGGGAAAAGTTACTGCCCAAAAGCAACTATGGACTGGTAAGAGAGGAGCGAGAATATGGGACAGAAATAGCTCTGTAGTCACCAAGGTCAGCGAAGAAGGAGAGGGAGCAGTTGTTCTAGGTGCCAGAGCAGCAAATCCCCCACAGCCCGTGCTGTAGACCATGGTGAAGCAGGATGTCCCCCTGCAGCCCAGGGACGTCCACAGCGGAGCAGAATCCCCCTGAGGTCCCTGGAGGACCTCATTCTGGAGCAGATGGAGGCTGCAGGACCCCATGGGAAGCCTGTGCTGACCGAACTCCCGGTAGGACCTGTGGGCCCCCTGGAAGAAAAGTCCATGCTTGAGCAGGTTTGCTGGCAGAACTTGTGATCCCAGAGGGAACCCATGCTGGAGCAGTCTGTTTCTGAAGGACTTCAGCCTGTAGAAAGGACTCACATTGGAGGAATTTGCGAGGAACTGCATCCTGTTGGAGAAGTTCATGGAGGATTGTCTGCTGGGGAGGGACGCCACATTGAAGGAAGGGATGAGTGTAAGGAGTCTTCACCCTGAGGAGGATGGAGCAGCGGAGACAAGATGTGATGGACGAGCTGCAGCCCTGCCCATTTCCCCACCACCCTGGGGATGGGGGAAGGAGGGAGTGAACGTGGGAGAAACATTAATCCCAGGAAGAAGGGAGAGTTGGGGGGAAGGTGTTTTTAATGTTTGGGTTTATTTTTCATTGTCCTATTCTGATTTGATTGGTAACACATTTCATTAATTTCCCTAAGTGAAGCCCGTTTTGCTTATGACATTAACTGGTGAGGGATCTCTCCCTGTCCTGATCTCAACCCACAAGCCTTTCATTATATTCTCTTTCCTCTGTCCAGCTGAGGAGGAAGAGAGATCAAGCACCTTTGGTGGGCACTTGGTGTCTAGCAAGGGTCAACCCACTACAACCACTGGGCTGTAGGTTGTAGAAAAGCCCAGAGAAGCAGAATCACAGAATTTAGTGGGGTAGCATTAATTAACGGTATGTTGTTGAGCAATACAATGAATCGATAAAATAGACATCAGTCACAAAGGCTGTTTCTGCATTCTTTCTAGCACCGTTTGATAAATGCTAGAGGCAGAATAACAAAATTTCTTTCAGCAAGATGGGAAGAGAAACACATGGTTGAGACAGGGCAGCTGATGAAATCCTGCCGGAGGGGGAGGTCTGAGACACGTGCGTGTCCAGGCAGCTGGAGGGAAACGCATTTACCCAGCCAATGAGAAAGACTATCCAAAGGTCAGGGGGTAGCTAAGCAACAGAAAGGAAAAAACCTTCATCACTTCCAGCTGGAAATAAAGCAAAAAAAATAGATTTCTGGGATTTAATCACAGTACCGTCCAGTGGGTAGGTAGCAAAGCTATGGGAGCAAGCTGTGTCTAACTTTACTCTGTTTGCAGAGTTGCTATGTGACATTAGCCAAATGAACTATTTTTTGCCTCAGTTTCTCCATTTAAAAAATGCCACAATGTGTATAATTGTAACACCTTAACACAATAGCAGGGCCTTAAGAGGTCTCTATTTCTACACCTCTTTAAGACCCAAAGGTAAAAGAAGCTGTAGAAGTTCAGACTAACAGTTATTTTCTGTTTATTTCCAGTAGGTAGACACACAGTAGGAACCATTTTGACATGTGTTAGTGTAGGTGGAAATGACTCATTTGGAAATGACTGGAAGCTAACTGCTGTAGACTGGCTGCTGCTACAGTCCTAAATAAATTCCATAAAACAGATCTTGAAAATGAAGCAAATGTTGCTGCTTTGTTACTAATTAATTTAATATTTAACATGTGTACATCTTAATTTATACACATGTGAACATATATACGCTGCCTATATTATATACATTCTTTAAATTACTTGTAGAATGAACAGTGCCAAAGGCAGATCCAGTGTTTATTTCTCCACTGTATTTACCAACACCATAAGATGACCTAGAAAATACCATACAGAAATTTCCTGAACATTTCCTACCTTCTTTTTAAGAGTCTCGTTATATCCAGAAAGAGTTTTGGCATCAGATGTATTGTAATGGTCTGAACAAAAATGTGACAAAACTAAGGCTCAGACTAAGACCAAAAAAGCTAAGGAATTAAGATTAGAATTTTATTCCAATTTTATCAGAGATTCTCTGACTTCTCAAGGAAGAGAGGAGACTGTTTGGTCAGGTCACAGCTGGGATGAACTCCCGTGAATTGCTGTACCAAACAAGAAGTTAATGCCACTCCTCAGGGCATTTCCACCTCCTTATTTCTGCATGGTGCTTGAGCAACACTGTCTAAGGTAGTTACCAGGTACTTATGGGCTGAGTTTGTACCTTTAGATGTGCATCTGTCTCCTTAGGGCAGGGGTGTATCTTTGCCTTTAGGGTACAGCCTGCAAAGTGTCTCCATGGATAGGCAAAGAAGGATACATAATAAACTGTAGTCACCATTTCTTTCCACTATGATAGGAAAGCGTGTCACCATTTCAAAAAAGTGGATGTAATCAGCTGACTGTTTCCTTCTGGCCTTGACAGCTCTCAACCAGCACAGCACCGCATGAGAGTTACAGCCATCAGCACTACATGGTAAACAAGGAGGCTCTTCCACGGGCCAGCTCGGCTGGGCTCCATCCAGATTCCCAGACCCGGAGTTCCTGAGACACCCGAGCATAGTGGCAGGATGACACCTGCCCACATGGCCCTCCTGTGGTGGGGAAAGAGGTGCCCGGCAGGGCTGGGGCTCCGCCAGCCCCTTGGCTGTGCGGGGCAGTGGCGGTCGAGAGCAATGAGTGCACCGCCCGCCTTGGGGAGCACACAGAGCGGGCACGCAGATCTCTGCTCCCCTCCCAGGCAAGGCACAGATCTCTGCTCCCCTCCCGGGCACGGCACAGATCTCTGCTCCCCTCCCAGGCAAGGCACATATCTCCGCTCCCCTCCCGGGCAAGGCCCAGATCTCTGCTCCCCTCCCAGGCCCAGATCTCCGCTCGCCCCCCAGGCAAGGCGCAGATCTCTGCTTCCCTCCCGGGCAAGGCACAGATCTCTGCTCGCCCCCCAGGCAAGGCCCAGATCTCTGCTCCCCTCCCAGGCACACGGCTCCTCCTGCCCGCTCCCACTCGCCAAAGTGCGCCCAGGTACGAAAGCAACTGCTAAGAGACAGCTACTCAGAGATGCACTGATTTATGTCACGCCTTACACTGGCAGAAGGAAACTTGGAGGGGCAGGCAAGGACGATTCAGTGGCAGCATTTCAACAGCAGAATTAAAAGTCAGGGCTTAATGTTTCTGTAAATTAAAACAACCTCATTAGTCAACAGCCTGTGAGAGTTTTCCCGCTAGGAAAGGACTGTAAATGCAAAGCCCTGCTTCAAGGTCTGAGTTGGGCATCTGGTAACAACAAATCTCCCCTTACAGAGTGTCAGTGGGTTAAAATACTGAGGAGTGCCTGAAGATAAAGCTGCTAAACTCCACTCCAAGCTACCTCTTGCTACAGATCCCAGGGGAGTTCACTGAACAAACCTTCTGCCACTGTCCTTGCCTGAAAGGAAAATAAATTCTGTTAACACTAAGACTACAGTTATATTTTCTGTTTCACACTCACCCACCTTCACAGTCTGTCATGCAGTCCATCAGAGATTCACTTGCCTTGCAAAGGATCTCAGAGAATAGAGCTGGGCTTATGTTTGTATTTTGAATTTACCATTAATATTTTTATAGTTTCAAGTCCCATAGTGTCAAGTCCCACAGTGTCACTTATTCAGCATGATTAAAAACACAAGGCATAGAGCAGCGTTTCAGAAGCACCCAATTTCCAGCCTACATCAACAGAAAGCATTAATTTCTTCAACTTTTTCTTACAGAAAATGTTGCTGTTCAGTTTTTGACTCCCAGGCATTTTGAAAGGAAAGGAATGGATGCATACAACATAGGTCTGAGATCCACCCTCAAGGACATGTAACCACCCTAGAGGATGTAATCATAAAAACCAGAGCCAGCCTTGGAGCAGGAATGCTCTCTGCACTGAAGAACCACCCCACAGAAAGCCTGTAGCGGTCTGTTCCACATAAGTACATTTCCAAGTATTTTCTGCAGCCAAGAGGGCACTCCCATTTTGGCATGTGAAATAAACTGACTGATCTGGAGCTGTGCGAGTGGGGGGCAGCTGGGCATATGAGTATGTGACTTGCTAAAATAAGACATAAGCCCTTGAAAACAGCTTAATATAATCTTGCAGGGGGTTGGTCAAGCCTTCTAATGAGAAACTCTTATTTTCCCTTGTGTCCGGCTAGGAGTGTGCTATTACTAATAATGAAAAAAGGATCTTCTTCCTTCATTGATTTGTACTTGTGCTTAGCATCCAAACAGATGAGATTTCAGGCAGCAGCATTGTTTCCCCAGCCTACATTTGCTGCTTCTTCCTCAGGAAAGTACATGACGATGATCAGGGAAGAGAAAGTGCTTTTCTCTCCGATGGTGTGTGAGGGATAAAGAGAGAAACAATTTAGAAACAAAACTATCCCCAGCTGGAAAGCAAAGGTTAGTCCTGAGAAAAGACAAAGTGAAGAGGAATTACTAAACTTCTGCTGAAAATAATGAAAAACACCTGCAATGTAGCTCCCCAAGGAGGGTAATTAAGTGAGAGAGATTGGTGCTTATTGGAACTTAGAGACTCTCAGCAGAATTTAAAGTATTATCTCTCACATGACTTATTTGCTTGCTATTTTAGGAAAACATATTTTTCCTTTGTTATACTGATTAGATGACAAGATTGATTGACTTCCTATGTTACTTTGAGTTAATCACATATATCTATACACTCCTAAATAGGTATTCACTAAATTTTTTACAGCTTCTGCATATCATTACCTAAAAACCTCATTCTTGTGTTCACCTGTTTGTTCAACCTACTACAGGAGTAGAATTGTGAGCTCATAAATGGCTTCTTTTCTTGTACAAATACAAATATGCAATCACTATAACACTTTTACTTTAGGCCTCTAAGTTTCTCCCATCATAACTGGTGGTATTTACCTATTTCACAGGCTGTTAAAATAATTTTGAGCACATGCAGGGGTCTTTGCAAATACAGAAAATGACAGTCTCAACCCTAGGGAGTGTAATACAGAAAGAATTAAAACACGTAACAGAGAAAAGAAAAGGATAATGTGCAAGTACACAGAGCAATCATACTGCTAATGCATAACTTACTGGCTTGTTCTTTTTATTTGGCATTTATTTGGCAATACTTTTTTTTTCAGTTCATTGTACTACTTTATTAGCTGATGCTTCCCTTGCCTCTGTAATCCATGGCAATGTACCTAAAACATATGGTACATGATGAGTGAGGGAGACTGGCTGGTGTCATGGTTACAGGTGGATGAACATCAAGCTGCACAAATAGATACTGTCCCAATCTGAGACACAGATATCGTATGTGGCATTAGCTTAAGTCACTCAGACTTTTCAGAGGTGGTCAGTAGTTCATTATTTCCACGTGCCCAAATGGAGGCTTTGAGATTACAGGAGATACTGAAGAACTAAAGGCAAAGCAAGCTGGAGCTAGAGCATGCAAAGTGCCATGTGTCACCACGTGCTGTGGAATATGCAGTTCCACGCTAATACTGGACACTTGAGTGCCTTCAGCTTCTGCTCTCCATTCTTCAGCTCTACATTCATGAAACGCAGGTAGTGCCCTGCCATCTCCAAGGGGAAGAAGGAAAACAGATGAGCTAGTATTTATGAGGCACACAGTTACTATAGCAATAAGCAGCGCAAAAAAACTCATGAGGAAAGTAATTGCCTTCCATGCAGATAGTATGCAGTCAGTAAGGCATGGAGACACATTCTGAACAATGAAGGAAAAAAATACTGAGCAGCTGGTCCTTAAATGAGAATCATCCATCTTGTGCACTGGGTGCAGCAAGGCCCTGTGGAGTCCTGTGTGACCACAGAATTAACAGTGGCCCTTTAATACACACAGAGACATTCTTAACCCTGCTGTTTCCAGCCATTTAAGACCTGACTTTGAAATCTTGCTGGTGAGGCTAGGGAGAGTGCAATACATAGTTATTCAGACTATAAAAGCAGAAATTTCCTGTT
Organism: Zonotrichia albicollis; assembly: GCF_047830755.1. Lineage (NCBI taxonomy): Eukaryota > Metazoa > Chordata > Aves > Passeriformes > Passerellidae > Zonotrichia > Zonotrichia albicollis. The sequence continues at coordinate 28,130,467 of NC_133824.1, read as the reverse complement.
GTAGCATCAGGCTGTTACACATCATCTGTGACACTTAGGTCCCCCTACACAGACCTCTGTTACTTACACCAAGAAAATAACCGACTGTGATGGTAATCCCTCATCCTTGTGATGTGGAAAAATGGGAAGGTGATTGCTTACAGAAAGAGATTCTCTACCCATTTTTTCCCTCTGTCCCTTTTCCCAAATTGTCTGTACACTTCCTCCTCTCCCTCTCCTTGCCCAAATTTCTCTCTGAATTTAAATATGTTCCTGTTGTCAGCTTCACCCATGTTTTGGCTGATGTCCAGTTTCCCATCAAGGGGTGCATGTACAATTCTCTTAGTCATCCCAGGCAGTTTCTTAGCTGCCTCTCCTAAGGCATGGGAACACTGCCTCTTGACCTCTTGTAAGCTCTGTCTTCCTTGCTCCTAATACTCACTCTTTGCCAAGTCAGCTTCAGATTCCTCTTCCCTATCTCCTCTGATTCAGTTTTCATGACCACCCATTTGTTTCTATTTTCAGAAGTGAAGATTCTCCTAGGAAGTCAATTGTAGCAATCCTGGCTAACAAACATACTTGGTACTGTGAGATGAATTTAAAGTCACAGGTAGTGATAGCACTGCGGACTTTAACAAACATATTTTTACATGCTAAAAATGCACAAATACTGAGATCAACTCCTGTTACAGAGTATTGTTGTAAGTGCTCCATTATGGCAGTTTTCTGAGATTTTTTGGTAGGATGCTTTGCCTGTTCTGAGTGCAAGGTTGCTGCAAAATTGTTGCAGGCACTCAAGTAATTAGCTCTACATGGCTTTTCTTAAAGACAGTTTCAAGGAAAAAAAGAACACTTTACTAGAAACTACAAACTACATTGCTACATTGGGGTTCATGTTGTTTCCTAACACTCCTTGACTTGTCTCCTAACTGTCTTTGTTAACCAATCCTTCTTTCCATGTTCAGAACAAAACCATAAGAAGGTGAGGGTGCCAGAAAAGGCCACTGTCTTACTGCCAGTAAGGGATGCTTAGCAAAGGGCAAGCACAGGGTGATTCTTCCCAGAATACTCTCTAGCAAGCTGCAGCTTAAGGACTCCTTCAACTTTACTGTATCCACATCCACTCAACCACCCTCAACAGACCTTTCTGCCACAAATACAGGCAAGGAATTGGGGGTTGTTTTGTTGGGGTTTCCACCCCCCCCCCCATATATTATCTTTCTTTTTGTTTAATCTGAACATTTTTTTAGCATTCAGGGCATACAGAACTCACAGCCATAGATTAATGTGCCATGGTAGAAAGCACTGCTCTCTGTACTTTGGAACATGTGGACTTTCTGGGCTTGATGCATCAATGTGCATGTAAATGAGTACAGAACTGTAAACACTCAAGAACATAAGGGGAAGAGGGATGCAGGGACTGTAAACTGACCTGAAGAACAATGAGAATGCCCGCTGTAATAACTGAGCAGTTCATTACAGAAATATAACAGAGAAAGAAGCATGCTTTTGAGTATAGAAATAATTTTCTGTTGATGCTTCCAGCGTTATTTGCATGGGGCACATTTAATCTGATGTCCTAGTAGGGGTGTTAGAGGAGCAGCCTCCAGAGTTTCATGTAACCATTCCAGCTGCCAAATTAAATTTTGCAGTTTGCAGCTAACAATCCATCATACACTACCCAGTGTTTAACTTCTTTTGTTTAGATCATTTGGATAATTAAAGTACCACAAATTCCATGGTGTCAGCGGGTCTCAAACAAACCTCCTGCTGGCTCTGCAATCTCTTTCAGAGATCAAAAATTAAAATAATGAATAATACTAGAAGAAGGAGTCCAAGTAACTAATATTTTGTGTTTCATGCTTTCCTAATGACAAGGTCATACAGTCAGCAGTGTGATCAATGCAAATACAATATGCCTTTGGAAAAAGGCCAAAGTCTGCCTGTGGAAAGGGCAATCAAGGGAACTCTTTTGTAATAACACACTTCATGGGCAGATAGCAGAGATCCCAAAGCTCTTAATCAAAAGGAACAAAAGAGCAGTGCCTCAGGTTGCCAAGTTAAAAAACAAGTCTATGGCAAGTCCCACATGGGCATGATGTCCTATCCTTTGAATGCACATCTCTCTCATGCATACTACATTTGTGTCAGCATCATTTTCTGTGGCTCAGAAAGCCTATCCTCAGCAAAAATCTGGAGCTAACAACTGTTCTGCATTTAGTTGACATGCACATGGCCCTGCTATGCCTCGCCAATCACTGCTATCTCTCCTAAGATGCAGGCAAAAAAAAAAAAAAATCCACAGATGTTAAATTGTTTCAGCTTGCCTAATCGTTTAAAGTAATTAATTCTGCAGACTATTTCTGACTATGTCTACAAAAACAACATCATTTCTTTCTATTGCTTGTTCTTTGCTTATTGTATATATTGTCTCTTTCCAAATCATTGCTGGGACACAAATTCTGTGGCACACAACACTCTGAGCAAGCAAACTCCCTGATTTACTTAGTCTCCTTGTGGCTTTTCATGATTATGAATAAGAGGCTTCTTTTTGATTATCCATGTGAAGAAGATTTTGGAAGTAGGTAAGATTCACTTATTCAAAATGTTCATAGAGTAAACACTCTTGATGACAAAACTAAAGCTAGGGATGGATAAAACAAGGCTGTAATGAAAAATAAAAAGCTAGAGAAAAGTCCATCAAAAGTCTGAAAAGCCTCTGGAAGCAAACTAGGAGTTTCTGATAATTTATAAAATTAAGCAAAGGAACATTCAAATAGAATGGGGGTTTTCTAATTCTTGGATCAGTATTAATAGGAATACACCAACTCAGTAATTGGCTCTTTTTTTCTGTCCTTATGGAATGCAGGACCCACAAAGAACAGGAGGAAGCCAGAGCACTGCCCCCATGCTCCAGCAGAACAGAGCTCAAGTTTAATATGCTCTCGTGACCTTAAAATAGGGATTCAATATAAAAGCGTGACAGAGTTTGTGAGTAAATATAACTGCCCATGTAGACAATATTTGTAATCACATCTGCACAGTCCTGGCTCTATTGCTGTCCACAGGCCACTACAGTGCAATTACACATTTGCACGCTACAGCAGTCGATATGTTTGCTCCCCAAGGACAGGCTCCAAAGTCCAACATTTTCACAGCTTTGTTGACCCCAGGGCCAGCCAGCTGTGTGCCTGTGCAACCCAGGCTCCCAGGGGTGAGCTGATCCCAGCTCCCAGCCTCAGCCACAGCTGTTACCACTGCCCTCACTACAGGGAGCTGGCAGCAAGCAGCTGGGGCAGCATCTCTCCCAAATCTCCAACCATCCGGGACTTTTGGGAAGCACTTGGCTTCTCCTGTTTGCTCAGTCCCCTGCAAAATCAGGCATTAAGATGCCTGGACCACTTTCTCATCATAATTGCTAGATGTGGGAATGTTATTCACCAGTTGTTCATCTCCTCCCAGGACTTCAGTGCTAGAGGTTGTCACAAAAAAAAAGAATTATGTGCTGTTTACAATGCCTCACTAGTGCTCCCAGGAGACACTGTGCTCTGCTCTTTGTAGTTACTTAAGAGATGAAACATCTACAAATAACCACTAATGCTGTTACAGACTTTGGAAACGAAGCTGGGGAACAACGAAGCTTTGAAAACGAAGCTGGGGACAGTGGTGTTTGCACTGACATCTTTAGGTGAATTCTGAAATCACTTGGATTTAGTTAGATTGAATTGAAAATCTGCATTCTTTGCCCTCAGAGTCATGAGGGCAGACTACATAATGTGAATTTGGAAAATTCATACACAAAAATTAAATGCAGATGATTACACTCCCTTTTAAAAGTCTCTCCTTTCTTTTCTTTTTCCTTTTTCTTTTTTTTTTTTTTTGTTTATATTTGCCTCTGCTGAAACTTATGTTTACTGGACATTCATCTAAATGTCAGAAGGCTAAACTGTCCACCTAGTAAGCTGGAAATGGATGCAAAGACCATAACTACTGGCAGAAAGGTAAAGCACCGTGACACTAGTAGCTTGTAGTCAGGATGCAGTACTCAGCTTGAATAGTAAAAGAGAGGATGCAAAAAAACTCTTCCTTTGATAAGTGCTAGGCTCTTGAACTAAAGAAAAAGTGTTTTTAAACATGAAAAACTGAGATTTGAGTTCAATTTCTGTTTGATTCTCCTCACTGTTTTTTCTGGAAAGCTGATTTCCAGTCTTTAGCTCCAACATTACTGGTTGCCTTTTCTTGCATTATATGCTCTTTCATATGATTTCTTTTTCATATGGCTGTCTTCCTTCAGCTGTCTGGGAGTTGCAAAGCTGCTGAACCTGGCTCTCCCATCCCCGTGCACAGTCCAGGCTCATATGCATCTCATAAAGTGGTACTGGGAGCTTGCAGCGTTCCCTTTGGGCAATTACAGAAAGAGGGCAGGATGAGATGGACCAGATAGGTCTAAGGTGTATTTACACATGTTTATAAATGTCTAAGGGAATCCCTTTGACCAGCCAACCATCAAGGGGCAGAAAAGCCCCAACAGACCGAATATGTATATGGAAATATGGAACAGTCTTTGAGTACAAAGGTTAAAACAGACAGTGCTGATCCTTCTTGACCAATAGGAAAACAACGAGCTCAACAAAAAATATCTTTGTTCGAGCAACATTCCTTTATTAGAAACAGGGATCTATCAGGAAAGAGAACTAGGAGAAGCTTTGAGACACATGTAACTCTGCAGAACTAAAACAGTGACCTCCAGCCCCACCCCATTTTCCCTGCATAGCACAAAAGTCACCTTCCAAGGCCAGAAAGGTTTCGTGATGTTATTGCACATTCTCACTGTAAATTACTAGTGTATGCAATATCATGTCCACCAGTCTCTAGCAGATTATGATGGAGAGCCCAATCCAGAAGAACTCACTCCATCCATCCATCCATCCTGTAGTGAAAGGCCATTTGAAAATTTGTAAATTCCATACCTGCAGTAGCAAGACATGCACTATACACAGCTTACACAGGAATGTCAAGCCTGGACTGTAATACCAAGTCCATATAGATGTGTTGCTTAACCCCAGCTGGCAACTAAACCACATGCAGCCAATTGATCACTCCCCCCTGATGGGATGGGGGAGAGAATCAGAAGGGTGAAAATGAGAAAACTGATGGGTTGAAATAAAGGCAGTTTAATAGGAATGCAAAAGCTGTGGGTGTAAGCAAAGCAAAAGAAGGAATTGTTTCACCACTTCCCATGGGCAGCCAGGTGCTCAGCCATCCCCAGGAAAGCACCTCCATCATGTGTAATGGTTTTCTGGGAAGACACATGCATCACTCTGAATGTACTCCCTGCCTCCTTCTTCCTACAGCTTTCCATGCTGTGCACAGTGCCACATCCTGTGGGAGATGCCTGTGGTCAGCTGGGGTCAGCTCTCCCAGCTGTGTGCCCCCCAGCTTCTTGTGTTTCTGAAGCCACTGGCTGGTAGGGTGGTACAAGAAGCAGAAAAGGCCTTGGCTTTGTATGAGCACGGCTCAGCAGGGACCAAACATCCCTGTATTACCAGCACTGTTTCCAGGACAAATTGAAAACATGGACCCATTCTAGCTACTGTGAAGAAAATTAACTCTACCCCAGCCAAAAGCAGCATAACATGTTACATAACATTGCAAAGTGAGGAGTGCTGAGATTAGCTCCATAGCAAGGCCTTATAAGTCATGTGGAGGAGTGAGGAACATTCTGTCACCTTGAGCCAGCCCTGCTCACCACCACTGAGACAGAGAGACAGGCGAGCAGGGAAACCACAGCACCCTCTCGGCCAAACATCCTCCTCCATGTGACCTCCACAGCACCAATAGCATCTCATGCTGAAGCTACAGGAAGTTTAGTAAGCAATGGGGTTGAAATTCAATGCTGAATTGGCACTGTGAGCACTCCCACCTGGGTGCTTCCTGTAGCAGTTCACTGTGTGTCTGTCCTTGCAAGCCTTCCCTCCGTGTGCCTGTGTGGAACAGATCAGCTTCTCCTGTGGGTTTCACAGGAAGCTGGGTGTGGAAAACTCTTTGCTGGGCATCCTGAACCTCAAGTTACTGCTGCTAGGCCAAAGCATTCTTTTTTCTTTTTGGTGGAAAAATCCATCGGAGAAGGCCAGGAAAACTGTGTGGTTTCTGCAATAGCTTTCTGTCTCATAATTTTGAACCATTCTCCCTCCCTCCTGAGGCTCACAAGACAGGTTTTCAGTGGAGTGGGATTGCCACAAGTTCTGCTTCCAGCCACTGTCTTTTTCAGAATCATTTCTGGAGGAAAAATAAGGTCGTATTAATTTGAAGCAGATTCCTAGCTGATGTCCACAAACAAGGGCCTATAGTTAGGTCCCCAGTCACCACAGCTCTTTCTTTCACTGGATGCCTTATGCTGCCCAGTGGGGGTAGGAAAAGGAAAGAGAACTGCAGGAAGGTGGCTGAAATCCAGGTCTTAGAGACTTAAAAATTCCTCATTTCAAATTGTGCCTAGCAATTTTGCATCAATTCAGAGTTCAGACCCTTCCTGTTGAGTGTTATTTTCCACAATGCTGAAAAAAATGGGTGGCTACAGAAGTGTCAGGCAAGTTTTCAGTTTTAAGGGATATTTTTTTCCCTTCACCTCATTTGAAAAACAGCAGTCACCAGAATAAATGGCTAATTCAGTCTTTAGACATAACCATATATCCCCTGATAGATTTTTCAGGGAATTTTGTGCTGTTTGGATAGGCAAACAGCTGCAGATTTTTACTATTAGTCCTGACATATATATATAGCAATAGACACCCACCATGTACCATGCAATGCTTCTGTGTCACACAAAGAGACTGAGATGGAGGCTGAAAGGTACCTTTTGCTGCTACGTAGTGTCCTGATGCATCCAGAGCAGCTGAATGCAGCTTAGGTCTCCACATCTCAGGAAGGATGCAGCAGAGTTAGAGAGCAGCAACTAGAACAGCTGAGAGGATAGAGAAGCTGACTTAAAGAGACTAAAAAGGCTTGTGTTCCTCTCTTTGGAGAGAAAATCAGGGTTGAATGAAGATCAAGGAGAGAAGATCAAGGCCTATAAAACTGTGTAGACAGCTTCTCTTAGTGAAGAGAAGTGTGAAGAAGTGAAGTGAAGAAGAACACCTCTTCCAGTGTTTCACCACCCTTAGAGTAGAGAATTTCTTCCTAATATCTAATCTATACTCTTTGAGTTTAAAGCCATTTCCCCTGGTCCTATAGCAGGCCCTTTTAGAAGTCCATCTCCAAGTGTCTTGTAGTCCAATTTAGGTCCTGGAAGGTGCTATAAGATCTTCTCAGAGCCTTCTCTTCTCCAGGACAAACAACCCCAGAACTCAGCCTATCTTCACAGAAAAGAAGCTCCAACTTCCAGCTCCATGACCCTCCTCTGGATCTGCTCCAACAGGTCCATGTCCTTCTCATGTCAGGGGCCCCAGAGCTGGATCAGTTACTCCAAGTAGGATGCCATGAGAGTGAAGTAGAGGGGGAGAATCACCTCCCTTGACCTGCTGACACTTCTTTTGATAAAGTCCAGGATATGGTTGTCTTTAATTTGGCTGGCACATTACCAGTTCATCTTGAGCTTGTTAACCAACATCTTCAAATCCTTCTCCTCAGGGCTGCTCTCAATCCATTCTCTTCCCAGTCTGTATTTGTCCATGTTTTAATGAAAGTAAGTACCCTTAAGGCTTTTAAGCTTCCACCTCATAAAAATTTGTTTTGAATTCTTTTCCTATAAAAAACTACAAGAATAGATTTTATCAGATGCCTTAACTAGTCTCTGTTCTTAATGAATATTAAATTAATTAAAAATCAAGGTTCTTATAGTCAGGGAAAGATGTAAGTGATATAGGTTACTGAGTAAAAAGAGATCCTTCAACAGTCAGACCTCAGCTGAAATCCTGCAATTACACAAGGTAGGCTCTTTTGAAAGGTCTCAGAGGAACACACATAATTCTCAACACAAAAACATGCTTCCAGCAAACAAATTAGAGCCCCTGTGCTGCTGTTGCTGCACAGAAAGGGAAGTAAGTGTAACTCCTTTGGGGGTATTGGTGAGAAAAGATAAAAAAGAACACCAAAGCAGATGCCCTTGGAGAGGCTTTTTAACCAAATCCACAATCTCTATGAAGGTGTAAAATGAAAGCCAGGAAGAAGTGAATCAGCAGGCCCCTGGGCCCATCACTCTGCTGTTTAAGTAGTAGCCAGCTGTATGCACTGTATAGCTGCAGTGTATCTGCACTGATTGACACATCTCTATTCTGTATATTTATTAGAGTTTACTGCTTTCTTTGTAATCACATTCTCAGCAAAAATTTGGGTTCTAAACTGCTCTTATTCACTTGAAACACCCCCCTGACTTGGAAGGGTACAAGCTGACCTTACCAACTTCATGCTGCAGGGCCAGAGCTTGTCATTGTTACTTGTCTACAAAATATCATTCTTTGTTGTTGTCATGGTATTTTATCAGTTGCACAAGTAATTAGCTCCCTGTAGACGTGGTATTACCAACCCCAGCAATCTTTAATGGCTTAATTAACAGTCTTAGGACAAGATGCATGGTGTTTGTAGCTGTCTGAGCCATTGTGTTTTGCCTTCACTCATGTCCACATTCAAACAAACTTGGAAAAAAACAATTGAAAAAAAAAAGGCCAGACATCTAAATGTATGGTTTCAAGTCATATTCTGTGGGAGGTTTAATGGAAACAGAGGGAAATGTAAACTTTTGGATCCAAATCTGAAAGAAGGATCGATCAGTACATCCTCTGTCTTACAAAGGCACATTGCTTTCAAAAATATGGACTGCATTCAGTTCTTCATTGCTACCTGTCCCTTCCTAGATCATAAACAACTGCATGTTTAGTAAAGCTTTACTGTGACATATCTATATGTTTTGTTGTTATAGAGACTGCAAAATACTCCCCTAAAACTATTTTTAGCTTGCTATCCTCATGTTCATTACAAGGAGATTAAAACATGACTACCTCCTTCAGAAACAAATCAAAACAAAGAAAAGCAGGGGGGGAACCAAACCATGAGTCATATATACCCATGCCTTCCTGACAGCATTGAATCCAATGTTACACACTACTGCCTTAATAAGGGCTAAAAGTAGTTAATCTGACTTTGCATTAGGTAGCATGGTATTGAATTGCTGGCCAGTGTATTTCCAGCCCAGCAGAGAATAAGTTGCAGAAGAAATGAACTCACCCTCACCCTCTTCATAAGCTCAGATGCCCGCTATCTATTCCAGATAATTCATCTTTGTCTGCTGTAAAGTACACATCACCTGTACCCCACTCAGTAGCAGTAAACATTTACTCATTGTAAGGAAGAAGATGACCTCTGGCAGATTAATTGCTCTGACTCTCCTCCTCCTTAAGTAAAACACAATCTCCCATTTTTCTCTGGATATGTTTGTTCAGTACTTTACCCCAAACCCTTGGCAGAGAGACAAATGCCCTAGACAGTCCTTAAAACACCAAGACTAAGCTTCTCAGTTTGCTTAGTATTTTTGTGGGCTTGGGTTAAATAAATACAGTACTTTACAGACCTATGGTTTCAAGGAATTCAGTCCATGTTTTTGTTTTTAAACTATTTTCCTTAATTTCCTCCTTTTTTGTTTTGTCAAGCAAGTTACATAACAGAGACCTTTCATGAAGATATTTCTGTTCTTGCCTTCTGCATTTTTGCAATACCCTCACAGTGGCTGCAGTTTGAGTTACTTAAGGTCACATTGCTGACCTTGAGTCAGCCTGGCACCCATGACAGCAGAAACACTGTATGATCCACACCTGCCCTGAGCTTGCAAGGTCTAGCACAAATCACAGACATATAGCAAGTTTTTGATAGTACTGTGGGAGAACATGCTTATCCTTTCTGGATGCTTGGCAGAGAATTCTGGGAAAGCTGCGGAGGACCACAGGTGGTCTAAGGCATTAGCCTGCAGCTACCCTAGAAAGCAGTGTATGCAGGATGTCTGCTTGACCATCTCAGCCAAGAGATCCAAGCTACAGCAGGGTTTTGTGTACAGATGGCAGCTAAAGTAGGGCAACACCTGTGCTCTAGCTCAAGTTAACATTGCAAAGAGAAACACTTTGAAGTAATAGATAAAGGAGGTTTGAGAAACCATATGGTCAAATGATGACAAAGGAACTGGGTAGGAGCATTTGGATTATCCATCATCAGCCCCAAGTGGGACGTGGCCTGGTGAGTTACAGGAGAGCATCCATGTGGCCTACTTAGTGTTCTGCAGAATGGTGCTGTCATGTTTGCTTGTCTTGCAACGTAATTAGGGAAGGCTAATACAGCAGTGCAGGATTTGTAAATCTTTTTGAAACCTTTGAGTGACAGGTGTACTCTGACACATGTAACAGTTTTTTCCTGTTCTCAATATTGCCAGATCACATGCATGGGTAGCCTCAAGTGATGGTGCTTTCTCTTCAACGACAAATGTCAGTTCCACTTCATCAGTACAGGATGCTGGCTTCACCTCTAACACAAACCCTCTTCCTTCTTTCTTCCGCTCACCTGAGCATGGCAGGCAGGCTCCAACATGGGAAGAACCCTTTCCCTCTGGTCCTTCCCACCAGCACAGCCAGGGAGTTGATAGCCTAACCAGTACGAATCTAAATGATGAACCACACCCAAGGACACCACTCTTCCAATAGCACATGAGATCTCAAGGTCTTTCCTGGTCTGATAGGCAACCTCAGGGGCTGGGGTAGTGCTTATCCCTACCTTACTCTCTTATGCACTTGTATAAGACTTGTTTTGCTACTGGTTTGTCTTTGCTACTTGCCCTTTTATTTTCATGACTGCAACCACTTCCTGGGGAGCTGAACTGTAGCCTCTGAGCTTCAAGTTAATACACATCAGAAATGGTCACTGGTGCAGCAAGCCAGATCCCTTCCTGGCAGAAGGCACCAGCCTGCCATGCACAGTGCAGAAAGCTGGCACTGCCAAGGGAGCACATCATACCCCTGTAGGCAGTGGAAGGATATCTCATACATCTCCATACAAGGCACCTGCTGCAGAGTCCAACAGCAGTATGGTTTTCTGCCATGATATGAAATATTACTATATAGCAAGCAGAAAAATTGCTTAGGACAATTTCTGTGCCTTAAAAATATACAGGGATATCAGCATAGGCTGTAGGAAAATATGAAACAGAGAGACTCTTGGATGTGGAGGATAAGATTCAGTTCACCTGGCTAGTCAGTATACAGCCCTGTGCTCCCTGTCAGTGTATGTCAGTATTTGTCAGGAATGTCAGTGCAGATATTCCTCTCCTCATGACAAGGAAACAGGTATGGATACCAAAACAGTTGTGGGAAAAGATAATTTTTTTTTAAATAAAGTACTAATTTGAGGTCTGAGGACCACAGGACAGTTTTCAGAAGATTCTGTACAAAGGGCGGTTGGTTTCTGTGGGGTTTCTGTGATGGATTTCCCCAGGATCACTCCTGGCAGAGAGAGTGGTGCTGCTCCCTGAGTGACTTTAAAATCTTAAGGACAGTGTAACAACTAGCAGGGTTAGCTCACAAACGAATAATCTAAACACCAGTTGGGGCTTCTACACCATGGACAATGACAAATTCTGGAAGCAAGCAAGCTTCTTATGAAGTTCTGAATATTAAAATCCTCTTATAAAAGCAAATAGGCTTCGGAGAAAGCCCAAGGGCATATTTCAGAGCACTTTGGATTTTAGCCTGTTTCAGCCTCTACTGCCAACTATCCATCTGTCCTGCTAATGTGCTTCATTATGCAGCTAGGTAATGAGCCTAGAGCTCCTTTACTAGTGGGATTATAATTGCAAGGGGACAGTGAGACAAACTTGTTATGTGGGCCACAGGGGGAAAGGTCCAAAAGGGGGGGGTTTTCTTATTTTTCATTCAAACACAGTCAGAGTACATATCATTCCAGTGAAGTTATCCCCATTAGTAAGAAATATGTCCCTTTTCCTCACCATGGGGAAGCTAAACTCTGGTTCAAAGGACTTGCCATAGGGACTGTCAGAGGTGATGATTCACTGACATGAAGTGGTGTCTCTGGATCTGGCCATGCAGCCTCAACAATGCTGCATGGGAACAAATGGACTGATCAGGGCAAGAGGAACACACTTTTTCTGTTATGTTTTCCCTGCACATTAAAAGGCAAAGATTTCAGATACAGAGCTCAGAAATGCTCCAACTCCAGCCTGCCTTTTCTTCATGCCAAGAAACTACTCAGCTGGCTTCTTATGGTCCAACCACCATGGACAGGATACAGCAGGATCAAGCTTTGGCCAAGCATCTGGTCCCTTGCAACTCCCCTCACCTTTTACTGTTTCCCTTACTACCTGAAAAGATCTCTGAATGTCCCACTTAGCTTAAGCTTCCTTAGTCAACCTCCCCTAGGCTGCTTTGTGAATATCCTGTTTTGCAAAGGAATGATAGCAGAAGACACTATTGACCTTTACCATACTCTACAACAGATAGAAACCGATCCTTGTAGTGCCTTATGGCTTTAAAAGCCATTGTGCTTTCAGATAATTCCTTGATTTTAGCTGTCTGAGTCATTTATGACCTGACTGGTTTGATTTTAGTAGCTTTTGACTTCCTTGGAATGGCATTGCCCGGTGCTAGGTGGTTTACCATCCAAATGGGCTAAATATAAGAGTTGTTACATTTTGCAGTCATAGTGGAGAAAGCAGATTTGTTTTATTTTGACGAGTGGTCTAAATATTATCATATCAGGTTTTGGCATTTCAAATGCAGAAAGGGCTTCCTTTGAACTCTGCTTAGCTCCTGCAAAATGGCACTTCTGATTTATGTGGCCAAGGCATCATCTTCTATAGATTTGTAATAAGGTCTGGATTTGATCTACTGTGAAATCGCAATGTCAGAGTAAGTTGACCGTTTTCAAGTACGTGTGTCTCATTTAAGTGCTTACTTTAGTTTAAAAATATCAGCTAAGCTGATATTTTTGTAATTTTACATTTCTCTTTGATTACAAGCTTCTTGTGATTATAAAAGTCAATGGTAATATAGTCATGGGAGCACAATGATACAAAGCTGGTATAGCCAAAAAATAAAGAAATAAAAATTTTAAAATAAAAGGATTATACACATGCTCTATTTCTGGAAGCAACCACAAATAACAGAAGATGAAAACTGTCAGCAACATCTACAACAGAAATCAGAGTCTTCCAGAGAGGCATGCAAATAGTAAGACTTTCAAAATGAAAGTTACTCAGAAAAGAGCTTGATCCCAGTACTTTTCTCCAGGGCACAGGCAGGTTGACTCCACAGGCAGCTCAGGTCTCCTGACAGTCAGCAGCACTCCAGTTTCAAGGTAAGAGGTTCTTTCTCTTACACTATGGTACTTCAAATGGAATTGAGTTTCCTCAAAGCTTTATGCTTGATAGAGCGAAAGAATGTCCTAATTGTTGAAAGATTGGCTAGTGGACATAGTAACTATAAAAAAAATTAGAGAGTCTGGATTATCAAATAGAAAAAATAAGTTTATACTCTGGCTGACTATGGTGCCACCAAACAGACAGCGTTAGCTGTGGCTCCGCCTTTAAATACCAGTTTGTACCCAGCATCATCAAAGAAATGCCCCTTTGAGAGCACCCAGTTCTCCAGCAGGACTAGTCTGCTGGGGGAAATGTTGGAGAACCATACTCAGATAGAAATAAAAGGGCAAATTGCCCCATGTAGTCATCATAAGCCCTTTTAATTCAATAAATCTGACGTCCAACGACTATCACTTTTCAGGTGGATGTTGAGTATCAAATGCCCAGGACGTGTTGAGTAGTGACACAGGCACACAAGGCACATACCCTGCATTTCTACCCAGAAAGTGCTGTCACTCATTCACCCCAGCTGGTGAAGCCTCAGAACTATAAACAGGTTGTTGACATCCCTGGGAGGTACTTTACATACAGCAGCACCTCAGCTTTGCCAGGCTGGTCTCTAGTACCATAGAGGGTTTAGGAGTCCCTGCCCAGCAGGGCAGCAGCTCCCACACACACTCACACAACCCCTTTCACAAGTAGTGTGCAAATTATTTCTCACCTGGATGGGGCTTTGCAAATGGATGGGGTTTTAACAAATGTCTCCGAGCTTTTTCTCCCTTGTACATTAAGGGAGAATGATCTTCACCTGGAAGGGTAAAGCCTGGAACTCTAAACTTGAGATTTCCTTTTACATCTTCAGGCTAATCTTTGTAGGAAGAGTGAATGACACACAGTCCCACCCTCCAGTCATTTCCCCCTCAGCTCAGGTTGCTTTTTGTCCTAAGCTAGAACCAGAATCAGCAAGCATGTCGAGGCAGGTTCTACCACCACTTCCTTACTCCATTCAAGCAGAGTTCAGTCCTCCTGAGGACCACTGCAGACAAACTTCTTTAGACCTGTGCCGAGGGCACCAATCGCTCTCGGACAAAGCAGGAAGCTCCTCAGTGCCAGCACTGCTGAGGTCCGACCTGCCACAGATTTACACCCTATATCCTTTAGCCTTCCCCGCAATTTCCCCTGTGTCCTATGCCTGACCCCTCTCGGCCTTTTCCACACCCTGTGAGGTCATACTGGCCGGGAGCCGCCTGTGACACACTCCGGGGCCGAGCTATTCCAGCCTACCTGGTAAGCCCGTGTGCCTCTCTCCTGCCCACATGCCAGCGCTGGGAGTTATCCTTCACAGCTCTGAGACCTCTGCTCCCTCTCAAATTTGTTTAAAATTAGCATATGAATGTAAAAGCTGCGAGTGCTTGCGTGTGAGGGGCAGGGAGGGTAGGGCTGCAGAGACGTAGTTGTGTAAGCATAATTCACTTTGGAACACAGGCTAAAAATAATAAAGCTACATCATCACATTCTTTCACAATGCTTCAGAAGAACTGGAGTAGTGCTTACAGCTGCAACAAATCCCTATTAAAACCAAAGGGAAGTAGGTGAGGATGGAAAAGCAACCTCTGTGTGCTGCTTGCTCTGCCAGTTAACAAAGGACCAGGATGCTGGAACCCATCACCCCATCCCATGGCACACATCTCTGCTTGAATATTGGTGGCAGTACAGGTGCTGAGCAAAGTCCTCACCTCTCTGCTCTGGGTGAGCATGCAGAGACTTTATTAAAACCTCCTTTCAGTGAAGGGCTCCCCTGCCTCCTAAACAGGTTTTTGAAGACAGCTCATCAGCAGACATGAAGCCAGGTGTTAATCTGTGTTCCCCCAAGCAAGCTGACTAATTAGCTAAGTCCACAGGCTGGTTCTCTGGGAGCTCTGCTTGCATTTGTATGAAGGAGGATCATTCAGGATAGAAAAGACTCTAGGAATAGTATGACTGGTCAGACTAAAGCTTTGTTAAAATTTAGGATAACTGAATACAAAATCATATGTTTATTTACCCCTTTTTGAACACTGCTGCCCTAAGATGACTATCCCTGTTATTGCTAACTTTTAGTACTTTGTGATTAAGGAGCCATTGATGAGGGAGGTGGCTGACAGCTACATGGAAGGTTCCTGCTGCAAACAGTTGTCACACTAGGGATAATATAGGAAGAGAAAGATAAAGATATGAATAAGACTGCAACAAACTGCTGAGACTGTACTGTCTGTACAGCAGGCAGTGGTCTCAGCACACCAGGAGCTCAATCACTGTGAAGCACACTGTAGCAGAGTGTAGGTACAGGCTAAGTAACATGTTCCTCAGCAGAGCCTGCAGAAAAAGAAGGGAGAAGCTTTGGCCATGAGGACCTGGCACAGCCTTACAAGAGAAACCACTTAGCTGGACATAAATCCAGAGGTCAAGGGCTAATGGCTCTGTGGGCAGTTTGGACGTGCAAGTCCAGCTCTCAGTCAGTGAGTGATAAGCAGGAACAAAAAGGCCACTTGTGTGTCTGTACACATTTTCTGACCCCTTCCCATGTGTGGAACTGCCCTTGCAGTGTAGCAAGGCATAGGAGAAGGGCTGTGGTTGAGCAGCTCTAGCACCAGCTGAGGCATTTGTGCTTACTTTCCCTGTTGAGCAGTTACTGTACCTAATTTGGGTACAGTAAATCACAGACAGACAATTTTAGGACAGGTTACAGCTAATTCCTTTCCTGAAGCTATGTTTTTCTCTGGAGACTCTCTTCTGGTCCCATCCCCTCAGCAATAAGGGACACTGCTGTAGCAGAGGCATTTATGTCCCTCATTTATATCCATCTCCTGGGGGTGTCTTTATGGCAGGTTGGTTGGTGCAAAGGAATTGAGCACCACGCTTGGGTGTCTGTGCTAGATGGGACATGAAGGAAAACAGGACAGATGCTCTCTGGTAAAAAAGGGAAAGAAAAGGCTGACAATTCATGTGGTGCAGTGCTGTGAGGGCTGCAATAAAAACAGGAATCAACACTTCTTTTTGACAGAGCCACGTTCCAATGGCTAAACAGGCTTTAAAGTCAAGAAAAAGCCACATTGACTCTGCAGTAGAAAATAGTGAGTGTATACTTTTATTATCTCATTAACACTCTCTCCCCTCCTCCCCAGGATCATTTGGCTCCAAGACTGGCAGCAGGGTACAATAATGTTCCCAGCAGAAACAGCTGGTATGGAGACGGGATATTGTTTGAAATGGCCCGAGAGGCGTCCTCAGCAGGTGGCATTTATCAGCTGTATGCAAACACCCTGCTTCCGGGAGGCACTCTAAGAAAGTGCATATATCCAAAAAAAATAAAAACAAAGTGCAGCTTAGCAAAGGGAGGATTTGTAGCTGAAACCCCATTTTTGGTATAGATGGAAGGGGAGGGAGTAATAAACAGCCCTGTTAAGCTAGTCTGTTGGCTTTAAACCAAGGTAATGAGGCATGTGGGTGCCTTGACAAGGAGCCAAAAACTGCATTTTGCCACCAATTTGACTTCTACCCTTTTTTGTCTCTCTTAATCTGACAGTAAATTCCTCACAGTCCGCTGAGCATATCAAAATGGGGCTCAGGCTAGGTCTAATGCCTTTTAAAGTACTACTAGGAAAGTAATTTGATTAATTAAATATTTCCAGTTGTGGAGACAACCCTCTGGGCAAATGGCACCATCTCTTCCCCCTTTTCACACAGAAAACATAGAACAGCAATGGATATTCTCATTTTTACCCTACACATAGAGTTTCACACTCACTCACTCACTCCCTCTCTCCTTCTGAGCTGTCCTTCCTGGAGGTTTTTCACCAGGAAGGAAGATTACTCTAGTGACTGGGTCAGAGAAGTGTGAGAGTCAGCTCCCAGCTCTACTGCCGACTTGTTTTTCAGCCCTAGATAAATACCTTAACCTTTCTTTGAGACAGCTTCTGCATCTATATGGCCAGGAGACAAGCAGCGCCCTTCCACCCCATCACGCTTCTCACTGGTTAAGTGTTCACAGAGCAGTTTAGACTTCCTTTAGTAGGAGACATTAGATAGAAAAGGACCAGGTTTGTTCAGGCCAGAGCCCTACCAGTCTGTTCCCTGGATAGGATAGCTCTGAAACCCCTGCCTTAGGGGAGCTGCAAACAGGATGACCCCACCACCTGACTGAAGGTGTAGGACCATATCAGGAAGCCACTGGTGGCCTGCATTGGCAGAGTCTGTGTAGAAGGACAGGAGGCCACAGCAGAACAGACCCAGTGCTTTTGTACAAATTTGCCTGACACTTTAGAGAATCTCACCATGAAAGAAAACTTGTGGTTTGCACAGAGAAGCCTGTTGAAAGGAGAGCATCAAATCTTAAATGTTCTTGCAGGAGTACTTTTCTTCTCCACATACTGTATCATCATAGTCAGACTGAAAATGTAACCACTGGGCCTGGATGTCTTTCATAAGATGAATGCAACCTTTCTACTGGAGAACCAAGCATGTTAGTGATCTTTTAACAACCATCTCTAACTAACTTGCAGTGCTTGCCCTGCAGTAAGATAAGCTCCTTGTATCTAAAAGATGCCCTGCAGTGAAAAGATTGAATCAAAACATAACTGTGACTTGGTGCACAGTAGCTGTTCAGAGAATAACCTGTACCAGGTCCCCAGGCAGTTCCTAGTGCCTGTATTTTGTCCAAGGGCATGTCTATGCTACCACTGATAGCTTCTTTATGACAGGAAAAAAATCCCTATCTCTGTGCATTTTGCGTGCCTCCTGCTAGGTACCTCTACAAATATTCACAAATGCTGGCTTGTAAGTGAGGAAGGACACAACTAGTCACATGTTAGATATGCTTGTACTGCTCCCAGGCTTGTTAGCTTGCTCTCCTCTGCAACTCTTCCAAGGCTGGGAGATGCTCTCTCCAGCATCCACCAGAGCAGCAGCACAGCACAGAGATGATGCAAGCCCAGTTTGGGCTCAGGACATTACAAGCACAGCATTGCTCTGGGGGCTGCAGCAGATGCCAGGTTTGAAGGTAGCACCAAAACCATTTTGGGGCATCCTGCACTTTCAAAGGATTGTGTTTCTCAGCTGGAAGAAGATGCTCACCTTGGAGTCTGTTCACTCCTCAGGATGAAAGCACAGCCAGCTGCAGCACAAAAACTGCATTTCATTTTTGCTTCCTTAAAACAAAGGAAGAAAGGCTTGGGGGGGTTTGTAACCTATAATGAAAACAAAGGGGAAGTGGGGAAGCCACATTTATTACCTGGGTCAACATTTTACTATCCTCTCCAACAGGAAGAGTTTCCTCACAGGCTCTTTAGGACACCTGCTTTTCAGTGCAGCACACCTCCCAGCAGCGCTGCCACTACTGCTCACCGGGGTGTTTTGACAAGGAACCATGTTCCTTCTGACACTATATACTCAGAGGAGGCCAGAGTAATCTCTTTGCCTGACCTCCTGCAGACCACACAAGAGTTCGAGTTCTCTCATATCTGAATTTATTATACATGAAAATTAGTCTGGACTAACCACTGCAAATTTTATCTTTTTTTGCTCTCAGAAGTAAAAAGCCTTCAGAAAGACACTGTTCTGCTGTTTCAGCGTAGCAGTAATTATTTGATCACATGGAACATTTCAGGTCCTTGCATATGTAGCTGTTATGAGTCGTCCTACCTGTCCCTATTTCTGAATGAGTTTCCATAAGAAAATGTGAGTCATTTGGCAAATCATCTAAAGCCAGTTGTGGGTCTCAGATCAGGCCACAGTGGAGAGATGTCAATACCACAGATCACTCCCAAATGTTCATCCCACAGTCTAAAGGGCTGGGGAGCCCTCCTTTAAACAAGACCCTTTTACAGAGGTTTATGTAACATCTGGGTAGATGCCTCTGGTTCTCGGCCCTGTCACTGTGATGCCTTTCTCTAGCAATCAGTTGAAGCTATTTTAGGATTCAAGGGGGAAACAAACCTTCCAGTGGTCTCATTGCTTAATTTCTCTCTATTGCCTTAAGTACAATGGCTAATAGCTAAAGTGGACTTCAGGGTGCTGCCTACAGAGCTCTATAATGGTTTCCTGCATTTTTCTTCTATTTGGAAGCTATTTTAAGTTGTTCCACCTTCCCTGAACTGCCCAAGAGGAGCTGTGCTGTGCACTTTCATCAGCTGATTCTGGGAAATGTCAGTTATGCTGTTCTTCTGTTAGTAATATGTTTCTTGAACGATTTAAAAATAGCACAGTATGAAACATTTCCATCTCCTCTCTTCTGGATGAGAACTGAGGAGGAGTTAACTCTTTTCTGCTTCACTGGAGCAAGAAGTCGTGCAGTGTTCAGGTGCTCTGGGGCTGGAGACAGTTACTGGTGCTGGGGAGGCAGCACTATGAGGGCACCTGGTCAGAGCCTGAGCTAAGGAAGATCCCTGCTGCTGGCAGAGCTGCCAGCAGACCTGGCACAGGTGGCAGCTGTGTCAGTGCAGGACGCAGCAGGACTGGACATCCAGCTGCTGACCTGCTCTGCTGCTCCTACAGCCTGCTTGGGGAGCTCCTCTCTGTACTGCTCCAACACACCCTAGAGACCAAATGTAAGCTGGGAACACCTCCCAGGCATCCACCTCACTCCTATAGTGCCATTCCATTTTTACTCTCAGCTGGAGCACCTCACCACTGGCTACTTGGCTTCTATCTTGTGTTCATTGGCATCTCCTTCCTCAGCTGTTCAGTTTCCTGTTAACGTCCCCTCTATTTTCTTGAACCTTCCAGCATTTTTCCTTTATTTTTTGGTTCTCCCCACCCCAGCTTGTTTCTTTTTCTTCCTCCATTGCTGATATTTTCTCCAGTGGTATCTTCTCCTACACTCCCCATCTGAGAGCAGTTTGGAAGACAGTCACCTACGGTGCTGTCCTAGGGAGCTGCTTGGCAGCAGCCTGCTGTGACAACCCTGTATCTGCATGTGTTAGAGGCAGAAAAAGAAGAAAGATCCTTTTATCATCCAAGCAGCAGAAGCATACAATCATCAGACACAGCTTCCCCTACACATTTGCACTTGCCATGCACTTTTCCTCTGGTCTGTAGACTCTCTGGGACCACACTGGTAACCACTATGTTGGGAAATACTATTCCAACCACCAAACACACAGCTTCCCCTTTCAGATGAAGATTAACTTTCCCCCCTGTGGACAGCCTAGAAACACTTAAACAACAACTGGCCTTGCGTTGCCCGCATCATCTGGAGCTGGAGGTGGAGTAGAGGCTGGCACATGGTGGCAGTGAAGGGAGAAAGAACGATGCAGTTAATTATGAATGATTTGTCTTGGTTCTGGCCAAGGTTTAGGGCTGCAGGAAAGGCTACACAGGAGAGTGCTTGCTTTGGAGCCCATTCTATCAAAACAAACACAAATATTCCCATAAGTCTGGGGCTGTGGGGCATCTCATTTCAGAATGATATCTAGAGGCACATCAGGCCTTTAAATTGCTTCCAGAATTGGTGTGATCTCATTCTAGTTTCTTCCTATTCTCATGAGCAAGTAATACTTGCGGGATGTCACCCTTGCTTTCTCTGCCCAAAGCTGCTTTAAAGTACTAATTAGATGGCTATAAATCACAAGGGATCTGTAGTGTTTTGAATGACTCCAAACTTTGGCATTATAGCTGAGGTCTTGAATGCATTTGCAAGCAAATCCACTCAACACTGGTTTCTGTTGATTCAGCAGTGATGTCGTATCAAACTTTCCTGAGCACTCTGACAGACTTAAGTTTATTAAAAGAAGTCTGGACAGCAGAGCCAAGTTTAGCTGCAGCCAAGTTATTCAGTAAGTTAAGTACAAAAGCAGAAGGACAACTCCTCACCTCTGTGCTGGTGACTGGTTTGAGAGCCTGCAATTGCTTTGTCTGCAAATGCTGCCATGTCTAAGGGTCTGTCCTAAACAGGAATTTTCTGTACCTACAGCAACCTAGAATTTCAACCTTATGTCATGTTAAGAAGATACCTATGTGCTGTTTGTCTCCAGTTGAAAATAATGCTGGGCAAGATGCATTTTTCACCAAATAAAGGCCCTACAGACATAAGGGGAAACAGTAGTAAATTTTGCAAGAAAATGTTTTCCAGTGGAAAAATACTAAGTTGCTAATAACACTCAAACCTTATTTTCCATGGAATTTCAAACATGAAGGAAGATTTCCAAAGGTGCTTGGCAAGCAGCATTGCATCAGTACCAGACATGGATTTTCCCCACAAGTTTCCTGGCTCCTCAGGGACACCCACCACAATTTACCGCACATCCCCAACCCTTCACTGAAGGAGATGTGATAGCTGGGGATGCAGGGCCTTTACACTCCCTGATAAAGTGTTTCCTGGGAGATATGGACTTAGGAAATCCTTGACAACTGCTGACTAAAACTGGCATGGTCCTTGTAATCTCTACCACTCTCTGCAGCTGAATATGTGCACTCAAACCTCTCTATTACAACAGCTGAGATCCCATCAATTCAAAGCAGCAGCCACCCCAGGTCTGTGAATTGTATCTCACCAAAGGGAGTGCAAAAAATTAGCTATGTCTGCCATCATGTTTCTGGTTATTTCTGGTTCTTGGGGAATTCTAGAAAGAGTATTTTCATTCATGCATTGGACAAAACCCAAGAACAAGGGCTTAATACAAACAGTAATCCCCAAGTTTCAAGAAGCCCTTTGCACATGAACATACATGTTCCCTGCCATGTTTGATGCTGCCTGCCTAGCCAGGCTAGAGGGGGATCTTCTCAATCCTGCTAAATCACTAGCACTTTTCCAGAGGGTTGGGAGCTATACAGAAAGGGGTAAAATATTTTCAATGACTTTTTAATGCACCCAAGACAAATGTACTAGGACTAACTCAGCTACATCTTTCTATGTATTGTTTTCCCAGTGGCCGTGAGTTGTGCTGCTCTAAGAGGCTGAGGTGTGCTTTAAAAGGGTTTCATACTTGTTTGAAATCCCCTGAGAATGCCGTGAACTGGCGTCCTTCCCGAGTATCTGGGAGGGAACCAGTGGCTACTACAGGGCCAGGGCACAGCCCCTGTTCAGAAGACCCTCCTTTTAGAGGGTTGTTGCACAACCCTAGCCAAAGCACTAAGATGTTGCCTGCCAGGCTCTCAGGCAGTGAATTAGCAATAGCACAGGGAAGTCAGGTGAAATTCAGTGTTTATAAAGAGCAAGCAGAATGTCCCTGGGCAGTATAAAATATTATCTTTTTCCTTTATTGACACTCACAGGAACAGTTAATGCTTGGTTTGGATAGAGCTGATGACACTGTTGTTGCTCATCATTTATCATCTCTAGATTATTGTGGTTGCAAATCATTTGGCAGATTCCTCTCTCTTTTTCCTGCTCCACAGATGGCAGTGTCCATGAAGCATGAGACCCTTGCAGGCATCTGACTGTGAGGCTGGAAGCTTGAGGACCTCTGGGGGTAAAATGCCCCTCAGTATTATCTGACCTCTAATGTTCTTGGACTGATGTGCTGTAATTTGCACACTTCTCTCCGACAGAAACTCCCTCTGCTGGGACCTTGGCTTGCAGACTGTGGTGCTTCTAAGAGGAGCCTGTGCCTGTGAAGGGCCATCACGCCTTAGAGTGTAATTTCATTGCTGTACCCCTAAATGTCCGTGTTTCATCTCCAGTTCAACCTCTTCCAGGGTGGGGGGTCTAAGGCACTAAAGCTGTAGCTAGACTAAGGGAGCATGGAATAAGCCCACCACTGCAATGTGCAGAAGCTGCACTTCTCCAGCTGATGTCCTGTTTTTTTTCCAGCTAACAGAGCTGAGCAGCTCCTGCAGCTGCAAATGAGGGTATCCAATCCCAAGATACACTGAATCAATCAATGTGCTGTTCTCCTCTGCTGGCTTATTAACAGTTAAAAACTAAGAAAACACCATGTGTTGCCCGAACACCTGCCTCATTTGCCTTCCCCTCAGCACAGCAACAACCCCCACCATGGACTAGCCCTCATTTGGCAGCTTGCGGGGAAGCACAGGTCAAATTCTTTTTCAACAATGAGCTGTAACCCTGTGATCTTTAATAGGATTATACTGGGGGAAAAGGACAGGACTCAGACTTGTGATTGCAGAGCAACTAATGATTAATGGACTGCGTGGGGACATCTTGGACACGGCTGATGCATTCTCCTCCTTGCACTTAGATGTCTTTGCACAGAAACATGGGGTTTGTTCGGCTGTCCCTAACCTCAGTTCCTACATGCTGACCCTACATGGTCAGCACTGTCCAGCTGCCTGGGGCTGGGCCAAGTCCAGAGGAAGGATGGAGCAGCCAGTGAATAACAGAAGTGACCAACCATGCTCTCTCTGGCTTTGTGCCCTGGGGTTAACTGGCTTTCTAAATGAATTACAGTACAATTCACTCTTAGCTCCTAACCCTTCAGCTCTTTCTGCCTTACAGCTCTCCCCAGAAGCATACTTTGGTGACAACATGCAAGCTGGCATGTGCTGCAGCACTGGGAACTCTCAGAGGAAATCCTGGGAACAATTTCTCTTTTCTCCTACACGCAACTTTTGGGTGAAATTTAGAGGACTAGTGCTATTTTTGGAGCCCCTTTCTGGCTGAAATTGGCTAACAAGTTTAATCATAAGGGTGACAAAGAGGGTGGCCCACAAGATTCCCATGAAGTTCCATAAGAAACAGGTCTAAAACATACCTAAAATTAGGTGAAATGTGATGTGTTAGAAAGCAGGGCAGGTTTACAAGACAGAGACAGAGCATGTGCAGCAGAACATGCCCCTCTCCCAGGGGCATCCTTCAGGACCACCTTCGCAGCCAGTCTATTCCAGCCCTCAGCCAGAAGCTCTTCCCACTATTTATGATGGGCCTGTACTGAAGGATAAAGACCCAGGCACAGCTGAATCACTCATTTGCCACCTCCCACCATCACTAATGCACCATACACCACTTAGGAACGAAGGTTTGGGGTTTCTAGAAATAGAGTGAAATAAAATATCATGTCATCTGCCTGAAGATTCAGCAGCCCACATGTTCTCCCACACACGCTGCTATGAAGGTACCATACCAGTGCTTTGGGGCAGTCCTTGGGCTGTTGCTTTGGAAGCAGATTAGACTCAGGCTCCAGCTCCTGAGCACAAGTGTGCTGCAGAGAGACAAGCACTCACACCAGCAACATTTATCAGGGGTAGTGGTCCTTTCTGCATCAGGGCAACCCCTGCAGGAGACCAGGACAGAGGAGTGTCGTCAGTAATATTACAAGTACAGCTTCTTTTTTCTCTCACAGGAACAGGATGATCTTACTATAACCAAGGCTGAATTCAAGCCGCTCTTCGCAATACACCCCATCCCATCACTGCAAAATACAAATGCTGGTAAATAAAATTTCTAATGTATCCTAGCAAGGAGAAGCATTTCTTCAGAAAGTGTCTATTTAGATCATCTCTGCAGTGCTCAGATACCATGGAAATTAGTAAAGAATAACATCACAGTGAGCCTGCTGCACTGCAGCTTTATGTATCATTTGCTGTTGCCAAGATTAAAACTTTTTTGGGGTCTCTTCCCCCTGGCTTGGCCCAGTAAGTTGACATATTTTGTGATTATTTTATATTTTCCACAAATTTGACCATCATATTGTTTCTTATCATCTTTCCTTTCCCTAAACCTACAGCTCCTTGCTGTCCCCTACTCTCCAGGAACAGCTTCCAGGTAATGCCTCTTCCCTCATTTGGTTCCTGCATGAGGATTTTTCTGAATACAGATTTCAGACTATTTAACATTGCATATCTCATCATCGCTCCCTGATTCCCTTGTGCTCTCCACTGGTACCTCGTGGCCAGCTATCCTATATTAGCAGAATCTTGGGCAGTTTTAAAAATGGCTAAGTCTGTGTCAGAACCAAGGCAATTTGAATCATCTTTGATGAACTCTTTTTAAATGCTTTACTGAGACTCAAATATATTCCACCTTATCACATGCTCCTTGAATCTACTTTGCTTGCAATTCTACATGGTAGATTCATTTAAAATTCATTTTGCTGAAGCATATGCACATTTGCTAGACTGCTTATCCTATATTCGGAGGAAACTGCCTTTTAGGCAAGCTTTTGCTGCTGGGAAGTCTGAAGACCAAAGTCCAAAAGGGTTTAGTTCACACCCAGCCCCTGCAATGGTTCACTCATTAGAAGCAATTTCATTTCAGTCTCCAAGTTTGTGCTGCCTTCAGATGGGTCACAGGTGCATTAAAGACTCTCATTTTCTTCTCCTTTTCTGTGATCAGTCAATTGTGATTGCAAGCTCCCAGCCCCAGTACTTCCCTTGCCATAGTCCTGCAGGAATATCTGATTTCTTCCCCGCCCTGGCAACTACTGTGGAGCTCAATTCAGGCAGATGGGCAGCATCCAGAGCACCTGCCTTGTGGGATAGAGACTAGGCTACAGACTTCCCTGGACAGTTTTCTAGCATATTAATCTGATGACAAAGAAGTCATGCATTGTTTTCTTTAAGTGATTGAGGTAGGAAAAAACATCAGTCCAAGAACTTGGGAAAAAGCTTTCGACTGTCTGTAAATACGTGCAAAATATTAATTATTCAACCTTGCTGAAGATTTTGGGCTTTTTTTCTCTGTTTTTTAAATATCTGTTATTCAGGGAGTAGCCCAATTCAAAAAACTCTCTAGATGTAAAGAAATACCAGAACCGACAGAAATAATGGATGACTTGGGCTATATAAACAGTGCATTAGCAAAACACACGGTGGGTCCTAGCCCAGAGGTGGCTGCCATGAGTACATGCATGGTGAAGTGGCAGCTGCACAACTCACAAGGTGAGAGGTATTTGCACTGTGCTTCCCTCCCCTTGCAGACTCCTGATCAACCCAACTGTGTTTGATCCCTGACCTTTGTAATCTATTCCACGTGCCAGCATCCACATTAGTAGATTTTCCTGAAGCAGGGATCTCTGTGCCATGCAAGGCCAGGGTTTGTCAAGAACATGGATATCCTAGTTGGGAAGCAATAGAAAGACTGAGAGGGTTGCAGGTGGGAAGGTGTTTAATTGTAGAGAAGAACAGATCAAAAATACTCAGATTCAGAACGGGGTAAGGGTGAACAATGACTCTGCATCCATGCAGACAGTGACTGGTGATGTACCACAGCCAGTCATGGAAGATGACCTTTTAAATACCCCCAAGTACTCTGTTCTTCCCCTACAGCAATTCAGGGGATTCTGTTTGAATAAGCAGATGTGTAAGTAAAGACCAACTCCCCCAACCAGCTACTGCAGCGAGTGTTTAACAGGAACTCCTGGATCCTGAGAGCCCTGGTGCCCTTCACCCCTGCCCCCAGAAACATGGCACATGCACCAATGCAGGGATGTGTCTTTCAACACATGCCAAAAGCGTGTCCTCAAAGTATCTTCCAATCGTCTACTGTGGCTTCTAAAGCAATAAAAATGCAAAAGAAAGCTTTTATGCTGTAAGCGTCTTCAAATGCTAGAGCATTTGGACTATTAACCTTCTTACTTTTGGATGCTGCAAGCATTTAAAGATCTGCCTGGCTAAGCACCCTTTCATTAGCTAATGTAGCTGGAAGTTAGTGGAGGTAGCTGAACAAACTAAACACAATGCAGTGAATGACTGCAAAAAAGGTCAAGGTGAACTGCTAAAAACAAAGCAGCTTTATTTTGCAATTTCTCATCAAAACTAACATTGATTACATGTGTTATTTCTCCAAAGAAAGAAAAGGAGAAAAATGTCAGCACAGAGAAAAATTTTTTTTTTTTTTTTACTGGAGTGGTTCGAAGAATAATTTCTACCACTCTGCCTATGAGGCAAGTTTGAAGATTTGTGGTGTTGTCTCCAAAGCTGTTGGCAAAAATTGAATCTCTTACAAACAGAAGAATAAGGCTCAAGGGGTTAATGCTGGTAGCACAGGCAAGTGATGACAAGAAAGACCTGAGAGGTTTTATATATTATGAAGAGCAAGGACACAATCACCAAAATACACCAGGATTAAACTAGCATTCAGGGGTAAAGATAGGAAGGGAAAATGTGGAGTTTGAAGAAGGACTTCCTGGCGGTGAGGTATACAAAATTGTCTCTCAAAAGTAATGCAACAGAAGCTCTACGCCTTGGTATATTTAAAATTAAGCTGGACAAAGCCATAGTGAGTGAATGAGAGATAACAGTTCTGGTCTAGCAGGAAGGCAGACCTAGGCTATTTTCATCCTCAACTGCTTGGATCTGGCTGTTAGCATGATTGTTTCCAAGCAAAAAACTAAAGTCTTCACAGAATAGCAGGGAGCAGAGAGCTACACCTGTATCTTCTACCAGATCTGGCAATTTTAGGACTGTTTGCCAAACAGATCTATGGAGAACAGGAAAAAACATGAGGACTGAGACTGTTTTTGAACTCTATGCTAAATTCAGAAACATCAAACATAAACCAAATTTCTGAAAATAAAGAATGTATGAGAGAGAAATTTAAAAGAACTTTACTTTGCCTTGTAAAAGAGATGTGTCATCAGTATTTATTTTCTGGAGCCAGACTAAATTAGGCAATTTATTACAGGAGATGATGAAAAAAGCTGCACTCTTGTGGCAATAGAAGTCAGGGCTGGGCTGTGATGGGTTCTACCACTCATTTCCTGCAAAACCCAAAGTCATTTTCTCTACCTTCCCCAGAGCAACCCTGATAACATAACAGTGGATAGGACTATTTGCCAAGTTTGCTTCATCTTCTGCTTCTTGGTCAAATTCCTCCGAAGACAAACCTCTCCCATTTGGGCTAAATATTAATCACTCACAGAAGCAGGGACTTCACTAAAGTATGGTCAGCAAAATCAAAGCCTACTATAGTGAGAATTTAATCTAAGTATTAAAACTCCTGAAGGCTAAAACAGCTCTTTTGCAAAGCTTCTCTGCCAGGTGCTGAGTTTCAGGCAGTCTTAACTTGGTGGCGAGCCAAAAAGTTGGGTGGGAGGCAGGGTCAATGGAAGCTCACTGCAACCACTCACAGCAGGATCTGATTGAAGGCATGATGTGACACACTGTGGGTCTGTACCTGTTGCAGGTCTGGTGGATCCCTGATCCTGCATTACAAGAGACAACCCTCAGCAAAAAAGGAAATTGTTGAAAAAGCCTGTCATAACTCCTGAAGACAGCAGGCTTTTGAACTGGCACATTACAAAAGTGACCTACTCATTTCATGCACTTGCCTCAACAATGGCTGAGAACTTCAAGGCCAGGCTGTGCAGCAGCAGCACACCATCATACAGCCAAGGGATACTTAGAGATCAGAATCCAGCAAATTAAACAGTCCATTTTCTGCCTTTTTCTGCTAAATACTGAGACTTGCACATGGGTAGGACGTGATGGGAGGGAAAAGACACAGTAAGTTGGGTTTGTGCTGCTGCCAATGACTGTTATCACAGAAGGAGCATTGTTTAGATACTAGTCTGGGTCTTGAGATCTTGGTCAGAGTCATCCCAAAGCTGTGGGATAAAGCAGCAGCTTCTGATCAGCAGCAGGTCCCAGGAACCAGCCAGGCTGACAGCATCACTGGCTTTACAGGGAAAAGACTGGCAAAATGGAAGTATATTTTATGCTTGACAAATGGTAACTACTAACAGTGATTGTCATCACTTTTTCTTCAATCCACACCTCCAAGTCTCAGGCTTACATTGCAATCTGGTTAATGCTCAGAAGGGAGAACCAGTCACACACACACACCCCTATGTATTTTTCTGGGAAAAGTCACACAGTTGTAACAGGAAAAATGGGACAGTACTGAAACATTTCTCAGCTACAAGCCCTGACCAAGCAGGGAGAACTGTGAAATTATGGGACAGTTTTCAGGCAGAAAGGACAGATCCCAGTTTCATGCTTTGTTCAAAACTAGGTTACATAGAGCCTTGGAGAGCACACTGTAGGCAACAGTCTTGAAGGGAGTTCAGAGGACAAGCAAATAGAGCAACAAAAATTCACCATATAGACTCTTCATTTAAATTTCCTAAAGTTCCACAAAACCATGCATGAGGAAACCTGGTTTATGCAGTAGAGGTAATTTTGTCCATACCATATCCATGCTTGTTCTCCTGGAAAACCATCTGGATGTAGCCAGTACTGTGTTTTCCACTTGGCTTTTATGGCTGAAAGATTAGAAATACATATTTGTCATATATATTGGCATTCTTATTACCTCTGCAATTAATCTCACTACCTCTCTTGGCTAAGCAATTGCTTTCTAAAGCAGCTGACTGTACCCAATTAAGGAATAAGCTGGGTGTATGAAATCACACATTCTCTCAGGAAAGGGGATTTTAAACTAAAGTTTGTATTAAGTGAGGCTGGAAGGAAATCTATCCTGGCTTTTATCTTAATGGCCTTTTGAATGTCACCTTTCCATTTAGATCCTCTTGTGATAATCAGTGGCTTCCCACTTACACAGAGGCTTTGGCAGCTCTTTTCATAATACCTGTCCCTTCAGGCAGCGCTCTAATTCAGGCAGTTTGAGTGTCTATGCAAAGAAAAGCAGTGCTTATTAAAAAAAGCACACAAACTTCATCCACTCTGAGCCTTGTACATTAACCCCTGGTGAAAAGGATTTCCAGTTACTCTTCATGGAATTGGAGGCTCATGAATACAGAAAACCCAGCGGATCAGGCTGTTACTTATGCCGTGTCCCCTAGCTTTCCTCTAGGACAATAGAAAGCCTCAATTAGGAACAAAATGAATCAGTAAAATATCAGACAGTAAAATGATCAGACATCAAATATCTATGCGAGAATTATTAATGGTGCATGAATAATTTCAGAGTCACAGAATAGGGCAGGTTGCAAGGGATGATTTTGTCCAACCTTAATGCTCAAGTGGGGTCATCCTAGAGCACATGGCATGGAATTGTATCCAGGTGGTTCTTAAATATCTCCAGTGAGCGAGATTCCACAACCTCTCTGACAACTGGTACAGTGCACACTCACCCACAGAATAAAGAAGTTTTTTTTTTCCTTTTGTTTTGCTGGAATTTGCAGCACATCAGTTTCTGCCCATTGCCTCTTGTTCTATTGCTTTCACATAGAAGAGCCTGGCTCCATCCTTTTGGTACCCTCCTTTCAGATACTTAAATACATTGATGAGGTCCTCCTCTCAGTTGTCTCTTCTTGAGGATGAAGAGGCCCAGCTCCCTCAGTCTTTCCATGTAAGAGAGATGTTTCAATCCCCTTTTCCTCTTTGTAGCCCTTTGCTGGACTTGCTTCAGGAGCTCCATGTCTCTCTTGTACTGAGGAGCCCATAACTGGACACAGCACTCCAGATGTGGCCTCACCAGGGCTGAGCAGAGGGGCAGGATCACCTCCCTGGACCTGCTGGCAGCGCGCTTCCGAATGCGGCTCAGGATGCCATTGTCCTTCTTGGTCACAAGGGCACCTCTGGCTCACGGGCAGCTTGTCCACCAGGGCTCCCAGGTCCTTCTCTGCAGAGATGCTTTCCAGCAACCCTCCAGAATGAGGTACTCTTTCACTTCCCAGGGGCTCGTGTGAGGCTGAATGGCCAGTAGCTCCTTGGGTTCTTCTTCTTGCCATTTTTGAAGGCTGAGGTGACATTCACTTTCTTCCAATCCTTTAGGCACTCTCCTGATTGCCACAAAGATGATGCTGAGTGGCCTGCTATGGTATCTGCCAGCTCTCTCTGCACTCATGGATGCATCCTGTCTGGGCTCACGGACTTGTTGATGTCCTCTAGCCCAATCCTCTTCAGCCAAGGAAAAGTCTTCCAACACTCCTTTACCCTGGGCTCACAGGTCAGGGTTTCCTGATGGCTGGCCTTGTCAGTGAAGACCAATGCAAAAAAGGCATTCTTGCCTCTGTTATCAGGGCCCACCCTTCATTTGCCAACAGGCCCATGTTACCCTTAATTTTCCCTTTGTAATTGATGTATCTTTCCTGCTGTCCTTGAGATCCATGGCCACAACTGATTCCAATGGAATTCAATGGACTTCAGCCTTCTTTGTCTTATTTCTACTTATTCTGTCACCCTTTCTATATTCACTCTAAGTGGCCTTACCTATTTATTTTCATTTAGAAGGGTGCATCCATTATGGTTGCACAGCATTACCAGTCCTGTCTGAGATAACCTCCCTGGACCATTAAAAATTCTACATTCAACTGTTTCTTGAAGGTAATTTTCTTCCTGTTCTTTCTACAAAGACAAAACAGCAGGTACTGCCTTTTATTAATGTATCCATTTTAATATGTCTGCTACAAGATCCATTAAAAATGCACCCTCACTGGCAGAAACAGACCTCTTTCTTCATCCTGTCTTAACACTCTTAACCTCCTTCTATGACTTCTGAAAAATATAGTAAGTAGGCAATACAGGGTAGGCACTAAATCTTTTTACACTCCCTATCCAATTGTCTGCCATTACAAAAACAAGTTTCCAGGGATGAGTGCTTACTCCAAAGGCAGCAGTGAGGCAAAGGAAGAAACACACACGTTATTCCTTCAGGCAATGGTATGGTCAGTGGCTTCCCCTGTTTCATTTCACAGACTCACCTGAGAGTGACTGCATTGATCACTGACAGCTGTGGGCAATTAATCTATCAGGGGCCTATTTTGGCAGTACTTTGAAGCACACAGCATTTGCAGGGCCCCTCACCCAGCACAAACTGATGTAGCTCTGTTGCAATGTGATGGTCTGGCCTAACACAAATGAAAAAGTAAGCATAGCTGCATGTTGAATGGAAAGATCAAGCTGAATTGCAATCTAATCCTTCTCTAATACTGATGTGGAAGCACAGTCCCAGCTTCACAGGGCACAGACAGCCACGAGCACTGAGTTGCTGATTAAACAAATAAACCAGCTCTGATGAGCAGAGAAATGCTGAACTCTTCTATCAGCAGTTCACTGAAGCAAGCCCTCAGCACACAAATAAACAGATGCCAGATGTCCTCCAGAACTGTGCAATAATATCAAGAAAAATTCAGGTGATGGACAGATGGATGTCTAAAGCAGTAAAAAAAAAAATATCTATTTCCTTGCACCACTTTAGAGCAATAAAGGAAATACATCTGACACAAATACTGGCCAGGAACACTGCGATGTTGCACTTCTGCCTGCTTCCTGCCCATTTTAGTTCATCAGCAAGATTGTCATGAAGGTCAATGCATCTTAATAATGACATCCAGAGAATAAACAGTTCCCGAATTTCAGTAATTGCTTTGTAAAATCTCAGGACAGGATTCCCACCCATTCACAAAATTGGCATTTTGTGGGAGAACTTTAAATTGTGTGAGGGGTTCCATGGTAAGCTTATGATGAAAACTCACCAGGTGCAATGTTCATTGCTCTTTGCAAGGAGAGCAGAGCATTTCCTGGTATTCCTATACAATGGAATACAGGGAGTGAAGCTCACCTGCAGCACAGCAACCCTGCACTGCTGCTTTCACCTGCTGCCCCTCAGCCCCTGGCTTGCCTCATCCTGGGCTGGCCAGTGCAGCTCCAGCTCACCTCTGCAGCTCCAGTGGGTTGTCTGTGTGGAGTAATGAATATATGGGCTCCAGTCTTGCACTTCTCACTGCACCTTGTGGTATAAATTATGGCAGCATGACACCACCCCTTCCTGTCTAGTTGTGCCACGTCCTTTTCCAAAAGATTTATTGCCAAATGCTTTCCTTTTTTCTTGGTATTAACATGCTGTAACATCAATTTATCAGAAACTGTCACCAGCATTTGATCTAGCCCTTGGCAACAGTGTCTCTCCAAGAGATCTGCACTGAGTATCAGCCTGACACGTTACTCTTTGGGGTTTTTGAAAGGATTTTTATATGATTTGAGATATGAATCACACAGGTATGTGTGGGTACATCATTATGTCACCCACAAGTGGCATAAGTAACCAGTGAGAAGAAGTACAATCTCAGTTAGCAAACCTAGGAATTTTACAGGTGGAAATAAATCATCCCTTTCCAACCTCAGCTTTCGGGAGAGCACAGCTGTGAAATGACACCTTCAGCATTTATCCACGTGGAAGTTGTTAGCCCAATTTTCCAAATAAGCTGTCACCTTGGAGCAAGGGAAAGAAAAACCTATTACACTCAGACTGACAGACATACAGACTTACTCATTGGAAGTGTTCGTACCTGACATGTCCACATGGCCTCTGTTTTTCTTACTCATTGGCATTTTGTTTTAGTACAAAACATGACAACAAGGATAAAGTACCATTTAAAAGACCCTGGACATTTGAATAGGTTCAAATCTTCCCATCAAATGAAACAAATGCATGCTTGCATAAGTCTCATATACAGCCCAGACTGAGGGAACAGAGTCCTTATTATTTTGATGAACAGCTTGCATTATGCTTACATCATGTTTAAGTCAGCCTTATGAAGTCTGAAGACTTTACCTATAAGGTATTAGATATATATTTAGCTTAAATTGACAAAATGCATATAAATTATTTACAAATCCTAATACAACTACATGTCCAAGTTCATGCAAATCATTCTTCATCAGCAGAACAGTACAAGCATCCTCATGCACAGGAAACATTTTTTCTGT
Source organism: Zonotrichia albicollis (assembly GCF_047830755.1). Lineage (NCBI taxonomy): Eukaryota > Metazoa > Chordata > Aves > Passeriformes > Passerellidae > Zonotrichia > Zonotrichia albicollis. The sequence goes on along the minus strand of NC_133824.1, from coordinate 28,096,593 downwards.
CTTTTGCCTTGTGATATAAGCACTTGATACAAAATGTATGCATATATGGGTATGTATGCAGATGCAGCATTGCTGACACAGCTTAGTTTACAGAGGTGCATGCACCTGAAAATTGCACAGGAATGAACTGACAGCTTTCTGTGGCGCCATAATTCATTATCCTAGTGTATGTCTAGTGGGACTCTTAATGAAACAAAGATCTAATGGGGGAAAACACCCCCCAGAACATCTCTAGCTGTAATATCTCTATCATTAAAAATGTGATATCTCAGTGCACAGACAAAATGTAGGATCCAGTCCTGACAGCTATCCAGCCTGGACTAACACCATGTGCCTTGCAAGACCACCTGTGTTACCCAGCAGCCAAAAGCCCCTTCTCTAAGAGAGCCAGAGTTTGGAGATGGTCACAGGAACCATTCTCATCTCCCTGCCTCCATCCTGCCAATGGCTGTCAAGATGCAGGTGGGTGCCTCCAACTGGATTGCAGAGAATGCTGGGCAAGGCTCTGACTGATGAAGTTGCTCATGTTGCGAAGCTTTCTGTTCAGCATTGAGCTCATGGTCATTGAGCTCATTGTGGGTTGATGTTTGAGCTACTGGTGCTCTGCTGCTCCAGAGAAAGGAGAAAGCTTTAACAATTGCATTAGGAAGCCTCTAGTTTTCCCTCCAGCATCTACAGCATTTGCTTTAGAGAGGGTGTTTCCTTACCCTCAGAAAGTACATTTGGTCCTGTAGGAGACCATCATTTTTATAAGATATAAAAAGAAAAGCAGGGAAGTAGTTAACAAGCTCAGTCTACCAAAGCAGAATTGCATGGGTCAGGTGAGGGCTTGTTCATACTTCCACAGCACAGCTGGGAGCTCCTCAAAGAGAGAAATTGCAAGAATAGTTTGTACTGAAAGTGAAGGTACCCTGAGCATGGAGGCTGTCATGACACTGAACACCCTTCTGATATTCAGCTTAGTTAAAACTCATTAACAAGCCATCAAACAAAAAAGGGAAAGTATGTTACAGCACTACACCAAGGAAATATTGGTTATATTCCAAAAGTGCTAAAGGGTCATGGCAGCAAAGCAAAACAGGGCTCAGCAAACGCATATTCAACTAAATTGCATCTATGGGAAGGTAAAGAGGATGATGCCTGAGGGGAAGGATGCCATCCAGAGGGACCTGGATAAGCTCAAGATGAGCCCCTGTCAACCTCATGAGGTTCAATAAGGCTGAATAATAAGGTTAAGTGCAAAGTCCTGCACTTGGACTGGGGCAAGCCCCAGCATCAATACAGGCTGGGGGTGAAGGGTTGGAGAGCAGCCCTGAAGAGGAAGAGGTCTGGGTGCTGGTGGAAGAAAAGCTGGACATAATGGACAATAGTGTGTCCAGTATGACCAGGGCAGTGATCTCCTCCTGTACTCAGCACCAGTCAGGCTGCATCTCAAATCCTGCGTTGAGTTCTGAGCCCAATGCAGAAAGACATTGAGGTGCTGCAGTGTGGTGAAGACTCCACCTGCAGAGCTGCATCCAGCTCTGGGGCTCTCAGCACAGGGAGGACAAGGACCTGTTGCAATAGTTTCAGAAGATGCCCACAAAAATGATCAAAGGGCTGGAGAACTTTTCCGGTGAGGAAAGCCTGAGAAGACAAGGCCCTAGGGAGACCTCACTGTGGCCTTTCAGTGCTTCAACAGGGCTTATGGAAAAGATGGTGACATACTTCATACTAATGCTTGTACCAATAGGAAGGACTAATGGCTTTAAAACAAAGGAGATTTAGGCTAGATGCCTAAAACAAAGAAGTTTTTTTACAATGACAATGGTAAGATACTGGAAGAGGTTGCCCAGAGACATGGTAGATGTCCTGTCCCTGGAACATTCAGTCAGGTTGGACAGGTCTCTGAGCAATCTGATCTAGTTGATGTTCCTGCTTATTGCAGGGCTGCTGGACTAGACGACCTTCAAAAGTCTCTTCTAACCCAAACTATTCTGTGATTCTATGACTTTGCTCTGCTTGTCTCCCACCACTGACTGCAGAGGAACCCTACAGAACTACAGATCACTGCTCACTGCAGCAACCTAGTGGCTCATGCTGAGCTCTGAGCTTCATTGGGTAACCAGATAGCCACCTACTGCTACCCAGAAAAAACATGGTGGTGTGTGGCAGAAGATGGGTCCCTTTATGTGACTGGGGAAGAGCCTGCACTATTCAATGCAGTCACCAGCCTTTCTCCAGAAGGTTTGGGTTTTGAAAGCCTTTTGTTGCTGTCGCTTACTTGGGGAGGAAGGGGCCATTCAGGGAGAAACAACTGCCTTGTGAGCAGGTTTTCTGCCCTTCATCAGTGCTGGCGAGTGTCTATCCTGCTGCCCCAGGACTGCACACAGAAGCCCTGTGGGCAAGTAATTCTCTCACCCAGAACAGGCCGTGGTAAGCAGGGCAGTCCATTCTGCAGGCACTTCATTTGTGCCGAAGAGAGTTTGTGTGTTGTAGCTTGGGCAGTTAATTAAGAACTGAGAGCGCTTTTCCTGGGGCAATGTGCTTGTTCCTTAGAAAGGGTGGTTGATATTATTTATGGCTTGCATTGATCTAACAGCTTGCTGCCAAGGAGAGAAGTCCTACTTTACCCTCCCTGCATTGACACTAGCCCTGGCAGCCCCCTGAGCTGGCTCTGGTCCCTGAGCTGGCAGAGGCAACCTCTTTATGTCCCAGGGGAACAGAAACTGGGAGCAAGAGGACCCCTTGACTTGGAGCCATTGCAGTGGGAGCAGAGAGCTGTTGGATCACATTGGCTCCAAGGTGCAAGCTTCCATTTGGTGCTAAAAGAGGTGAGATGAAACCTGCTTAAAACATCGATCTGGCGTCTTGGCATACGCAAATAACAATGAAGCTGTTTATGGCATTTTTGTCCTGCAGTACACCTGCCTCATTATCTAGGCAGAATGGGCTGTCCAAAACTCTGTTTCATTCATTGCACAACAGGAAGCATGTAAGGCAAGAAATGTGGGCCAAAGAGACATATAATTAAGTAATGAACGACCATTGTAGCAAACAGGCATTGACTGTCAAAGTTAAGGAGGAAACCACAACTTTATAAGTGCTTGAATTTGGAGTGCTTCCACTAGGAAATATATCCTTTTGCATGTAGCTCTTAATGTAATTTTGGTTTTACTATGAGAAACTGTCTCCAAAAAATTATTTACAAAACCAAACCAATGCCCAGTTGTACACAAGTTTATATGAGGGTGCGTTATCGTGCCTCCCTTTGATAAACAGTCAGGTGTTTTAGCTAATTGATCTTGTGCTGCCTGCACCACTTTAGGGCCAAGGAGTGCTGCCAGCACCTCCTGTAGCTCTGGTTAATGGATATGAATTTCTGCACATGTGCCAACCAGCATCTTGGCACGGGTCTTGAGGCCTGAGACTTTGAACTGAAACACTTGTAGTGATCAGTAGTGTCATATAAGTACTTTTGTGGATCAGATATCTGCTCCTGTTCCTATTTCCATGATCTGGAAAACATGAGTTTTGTGCACACACAGCATCACTGAGTATCAAGGTTCATTGTTTTATTTCTGAATATTTGGTATTTTTCTTAAATCTCTTGCCTGTGAAGAATAGGAACATCTTAAATTCCAACATCAAAACCAAAAATGTGGATTATTCCAAACCTAACTTGGTTTGGTTGTAAAGAAAAACTCATAGCCAGGGTGCAGCCTGTGGGTGCAGTAGCAGAAGGCACCATTCCCAGTGCCCACTCTCCCTCTTCAGCCACTCGCCTCAGTACCAAAGAACACAAAGTGGTTTTAACACCTCTGCACAAGTCCAGGATTTAGAGACTGGAAATAGGCCAATTACAGGAATTACAGATTCGTGCTGGCACATCGTGCATGACAGTGCCAGGCAGAAAGTGGGTCTTCAGAGGCAAAGAATGGCACCCAGCAAGGCACCTGTCCCACACCCTTTCCCTGAGGAACTGTCCTTCTGGAAGGCCCCACAGCCCCACCAGCCGGGCAGGACCTGCAGGCACTGGGAGTGGATGAGCTGGGCACCAGGCAGCTGCTGCAGGCAGAGCAGGCTGTGCCTTGGGCGATGCTCCAGGCACAGGCAGCAGCTCCAGACGTGCGGGGCGCAGGGGCTGGGGTGCACTAATGCACCAGCGCACGCCTTTGCTGGGGGTGCTGCTGCAGAGGCTGCGAGCGACCTTCCAGCTTCATCCCATCACCAAGGACTACACTGCTGCTGGAAAGCTGCTGCTTTAAGCCTGACACTATAAAAATCCTGACAGGCATCACCTGCACTTTGGTGCAGCTTGTATTTAGAAAGGCCGGATAACAAGGAATGGTGGCTTCACTTGTGATCCTGATTCCTTGCTGCAGTGATAATGTGACTTGAGTCTGGGGGCAGCAGTCAGGGGCTCTCTGAGAGCATGCTGCCTGCACAGCCTGCTCCCAAAGTCTCTGCCTGGCTCCTTGGCTGCACTGCTTCCAACCAGCAAGGACAATACATGTCATAGTTTTTAACACAGATGGAGTATTTATAGTTTAGGGCTTTTGTATTTTCTTCTACAGCTTAATTAGCAATATAATTTCCTGTAGCTCTCCCTGTACTTGTGGGAATGGAGGAGAATGGCAATTACTGTGGAAAGCCAGGGGCAGTGGGGGAGAAGAAGAAAAACAGAGAGACACAGACACAGAGCCATTTCTTTGCAAGTGGCATAAGAGGGAGATGGCTCTGAGCTGCTGCCAGCGGAGGGGACTGTCTGCAGTGGGTTTATGGAGGAGTAATGACTCATTTCTACTTCAGGAAGGTTCCTGTATGGCACAGGCAGAAATCGCATACATATTGAAATAAACTAGCTTCAGTCTGCATTGCCATCCTGGCCTGCATCAGCACCACTTTCACATTTAAACAAAAAGGATCTAAACAATACTATAAAGGAAATCTGAACAGCTGTCAGTGCCCTAAAATAATCATGTTACCATAAGTGTTCAAAGGCCATATTGTCTAAGGAGCTGTACAAACATAAAAAAACCAGATTTGTGTGCTGAATGTAGCCTATGGCAAAGTAAAACACGGGAGGAGAAGGAAAAAATGAGAAGCAGTGATACAGGGAAGGAGGTCCAGAGCAAAGAGTTCATGAGGCAGTGCTCCTGTGGTGAAAACAGCCTAAGCATCTCCCCTTCCCCAGGGCAGGTATTTCTCACAGAAAACCCTTTTCCTGTCTCCAGCCCTGTCACAAGCAACCTGACTTATGCTGGCACATGGGATGATTAAATCACTCCAATGGCTTTTCTCCTCATCCCTGTGAAGTGCATGGGCTGCAAAGAGGCCTCCACCTCAGAGGTGTGGCTCTGCTACTGTAGGGAAAGGTGCTACTACTGCACTTTGGATTGTCTTTGGACATGTTCATGGAGCTCAGCTGCTTTGCTGGCGGGCTTCTAGCTCAGTGTTTACTGAGTTAATTCATAAATCCTGCCTCCCCCCAAAAATGAGAAAAATCTGAAGCCTCCATCTACATCAGTATTAGAAAAATCTTACAGCACAACATATATATACATACTTATATATATATATATATATATATATGTGAATTGCCTCCCACAACACTTCTCTCTCATGAGGTGGATATAACTGTTTTCATCTATGAGAAGGCACAAAAAGGGAGGTAGAAACAATTAAAATTAACCAAAAGTCACCATAGCAGCAGAGTTTTGACAGCAATCCTGCACCCTGTGCCTTGCTGCTCAGCTTCAACCTCTGCACAGGCACGTTCTCCCACAGCATTCCTGGCCCGTGCTACAGCAGCTGCCAGCTGAGTTAGAATTCATATTTTAAGCTTTTCTTGTGCAGTTATGTGTTTTACTTGACTCTTTTGGAATTATCTACACAATGAAGGCACAGCTCCCTTCACTGCTGCCTTTCACATCCTCCCAAATGTCATTTAGAGCTGCAGGAAAACATTTAGAGAACAGTTTAGGAAAGGTGAGCCATCTGCATGTTTATGAAAGAGAGAGAGACCTGGTAAAGCCATGCTTGTCCCCAGGCATTGTTTGCAAAACCTTTTCAGGATGAAAAGGAAAAGGATGTTTCAGTGAACGTTTGAGCGCCCTGTAGCAAATCCTCAAGCTGGGAAAGCTGGGCTCAGGCGGGAACGCTGAGTTACAGCTACAATTTTCTTCCTGCTCATGCAACCCACATGCTTTGTGCCTAAATCTCTGTGTGATGCCTGGTTTGCTGCAGACATCCCAGGTCACAGCTCTGCAAGGCAGCCTTCATTTCAGGAGTGTCTGTATAGATACATATGCACACACTTACACAGAACAGTAGGTCCTGGGAACACTTTAGCAAACCCAGGACTGCCCCTGCACTACTCTGAAAGGACCAAGAGACAAATCACAAGGCTGAATGATTGTCCTGCCCCAAATGTTTTCTGCAGCTGGGCAAGCAAAGGCTCTCGGCTTGAACACACTGCCCAGATTATGCTTTTCACGGTGTGTGTAAACTTCCTCTCCTTGTCCTCCATCCCCCCACTCCTGACCACAGGAACACCTCAGCCTGTGACAAACTAGAGCTAGAGGCAGTTTCCCAAGGCACAGACAGGGACAGACGCGCCTTGGGCACATCAGGCATGGAGATGGCACTTTGGCCATCTTTAAGCAGCAGCACTCAGGCTGCAGGTCCCTTTGGGGGTCAGCTGGGCCACGGGCAGCCCACCCACCTGGAGAAGGGCAGGAGGTGCTGGGAGTGAGGTGCCAGTGGTGGGAGCTAGGCAGCATTTTAGGCTTCCTTCAAGGCACTCTTTATATAGCTGGTTACATAAGGCTATGCAATTTGGCTCCTGTTGGGAAAGAAACACGGGTGTAGGAGTACTGGTACACCAAACCTGACTGTAAAAGTCATCTGTGGGGTTTGGGTTTTCTTTCCCTGTCATTCTCCACTAATCTCTAGAACAGCCACTGCTAAATACCTAATAAAAAAGAAATACACTAGCAGTAAGTCATAGTGTGCCTCCAAAACCTGAGCTGGCAGCTGGAGAATATTCCCCATACAGTTTTCCAGACATGACCATGCCAAGGGCTCACAGGGGCAGCACCACAGTATTTACCCCATTCCCGCAGTGGAGGTACCAGGCATGGAAGAGGGTGACAATGAGCTCAGGGGGGCCCATCTGCACCCACCCCTGAGGAGCTGTAGTAACCAGGGATGAGAGAAGCAAGGGGCTGTTCCCCTCCCTCCTTTTCCCCCTGGTGCTGACAGTTCCTTGGCCACAGAAAAGGGTAAGCATAGGCTTTTGGGCTTAGAACAACAGTGGAAAAAGCACCACTTCCCCCAGACTTGACACTGATACGTATTTACATGTGTGTTTCATGCCCAAGAGGAAGCCCAGCTCTGCTGCACCACCGCGCATCACCGCTGCCGTCTCCTTCGGGGAACGCGTTTTCCATAATGGAAATCAATTGAGTTGAAAATAGTTATGGAGCTGAGCAGTGTAACAGCAGGCACAGACAAACTCGCCATCGCGGGCAGGGCCACGCTCCCAGCCAGTTACTCATTGCACTGGCAGCTCTCCCGACACGCTGCACCGCGCCAGGCGAGGCCTTGCAGGGCCTGGGCGCTCACTGGGATCATCCAGCACACACCCAGCGCTCCAAGGGGCTACAGCAGCAAGGCTGAGGGGGTGGTGAGGCTCAGGCAGAGATGTACAGGGCTGCCATTTCACTGAATCACCCCTCAGGCAAGTCCCACTTGGTTGTGTGAAATCAGGCTTAGTTGATAATCAGCTTTGCTGTTTCTGATGTCTCAAGCCCCTGACTTCTCACACCCAGCAGGTACTTCATCTTTCACTGTATTAAGGGGCTAATGAGAAAGACAGAGACATTTTAACAAGGCCCCTAGTGAATGGAGGAAGAGCAGCAATTTAAAGGACGATAGGTTTAGATTAGATATTAGGAAGAAATTCTTTACGATGAGGGTGGTGAGGTGAAGTACCTAGGTAAGGTACAGCTCACTGCCATCCAGGGAGCCTGCTGCTGTCCCACCCCACTGCTGCACATACCGTATTCACCTCCCCCCAGACCCCTCTGCTTGGCCTGCCCATCAACACACTTGACCACAGTGCCTGCCAGCCCATTTTCCTGCTGCCAGCTCACAGGGAGCCATGTCTGAGGTCTGAGACATCCTTGTTTTTCAGTTTGGCATAATGCAGAGTGCATTAGGATTGAGGAAGCCAGCACCTGTGAGAAGAGACAGCACTAACATCTTATGCAAGTATCTCTGCTGGTGATATTTGAGTCAAATGGGCACCCTCTGCATGGGCAGGTCTTCCAGATGTTGTGTGGACTCTCCAGCCCAGATAAGGATTAGATGCCACCTGAGAGCTTGCATCTGGATAACTTGTACTGGTTGGGTACCTGTGTGGGGTAGCATCATAGGATGGCTTGGTTTGCAAAAGGACCTTCAGAGATTAGTAGATCCAACACCCCTTCCACAAGACTGGGCTGGTCAGAGCACAACAGATGGTTTTGAAGCTCATGTAAGGTACCAGAAAAGTAGATCACCCAGGCCACAGTCAAGAATCATTTTCAGGGATCATTTTCATAGATTCAGTGACAAAAGACAAGAGTGCTGCTGGAAGCTACCACCCGGAGGTTTCCAAGCCTTAGGCAAAGGTTAGTGAGGAGCACTAAGACCAGGGTGCAGCAAGGAGGTTACCTTGTTATTCATAGGAAAGACCCTGAGAAGGTAAGAAATAGAAGCTCCAGGCTCTACCATGGCTGAGAAAGAGATCTTGGGATGGAGGCCTTTGCAGATCAAGGGGATGAAACAAGCCCAGTCTCACTGTAGATGTACACAACACTGATGGACCTAAACTCTCCATTAGTAGAAAAAAATAGGGATGACAAGAAGCATGAGCCTGTGGTATATAATTGCCCTAAATGTATCTGAGCACTGCTTCTTCCAGAGACAGCTGCTGTCTTGTTGCCTGCAGAGGGACAAGCTACCAGTTTTGCTTTCCACACCTCTGAGTGATGGGCAGAACTTGCAAACGTGCCAGCAAAAACAGAGGATGCAAAAGGTACTGGCTTTCTCCCTCAGAGGAAGTTAGGGAGCACAGGGAGCACAGAGGGCTCACTGCTCCAGGTGCTGGTAAACACAGTGGTACAAGAGGGAAAAAGTGAATGTACCACAGCAATGACAGTGCAGGGAGGGGGAGCTGTCTGTTCCAAACCTCTGATACTCCCACGATGAGAAAAGGAGGAGGGCTGGAACAGTTCCTGTTGCTGGGGAACATCACTAAGGTCTCTCTGTCCCTGTCAGCCACTGCTGGGACATGTAAAATGTGCTCCACTAGCAAGGTAAAAATTGTTTTCTACAAAGACAGCATTGACTTTCTGGCAACAATCTCCTGCCTGCCTTTTCTGGCACCTTCAGACAGCACAGGTAGGCTTGCAGGAGAGCTTCATAAGTGCCCAGGTCCCAAGCATTTGTTTCCACAGCTGAAGTAAAAAAGAGACACTGAATGCTGTGCAAGGTCACGGTACACTGCTCTGAGCCATCGTGCAATGCCTGCCACAGCAGAACGGATGTGAGGTCCAAACAAACAGGAGAGGCTACTCAGAGCCTCAGCTGACATTTCTACTGCAGTTGCAGTACGGATACTTATTCAGGTTGCAGGATTTAGACATGCATTCCTACGAACCACATGTGGAACCAACAGCTATTTCATTCCCAGCATCACAAAGGGGTAAGAACACTGTGCCCTTTAAACCAAGGTGTAATTTGTAATTTTACCTGAGTGTGACAATGCACCATAATATATACAATACACTGAGTAAAAGAAAGGTGCCCATTATGATTTTTTTAGTGATTTCTAAGACTGATGTCTGCTAAATCAGAATTACAATCAAAATTAATTTGCACTTTTGAGGAGTTCATCTCTGATTCACTTTGACATAGGGTGATTACTAGAAAGAGGCTGAAAAATTATATTAGGTCTGCCTCCTCCATTTCCTTCAGCTTCTGGAGAGTCAGAAGTGGTCTTTCTCTTTCCTTATCTGTGTTTTCCCCAATATCTTTGTCTTCCTTTTTCTTTCCCCTCTTCTTACCCCCCTGGTCATGGGATCACTGACGTGAAAGAAAATAATTAGGCGGGTGGGTGTCTTCCTTTCTTTGTGATACCTCAATAGACATTATGAAATAGTGCAAAAGAAAAAAAAAATTAAACCGACAAATTCATTCATCCATCGCTCCCTCCTGTGCAGAGGAAAGGACACGGGGCCGCGCAGGTTCCGGGGCGGCCCAGCTGCGCTGACTCGCCGGTCGCTTTAGCGGGAACAGCTGGATGCTGCGGTGAGAGTGGGAACTGAAGCGGCATCTTTGGGAGCACAACCTCAAAGCAAGGCGGGAGCAGAGGAGCGGCCGGAAAGGCAGGTGCGGCTCCCACGGCGCCCGCTGCCCGCACAGGCCCAGCGCCCGCCGGCCCCGCTCCCTCACACCGGGCCCGCCGTTCTCCGGCGCCCCCTGCCGGCCGCAGCCGCCCCGCCGTGACCCGGCCGCGCCGGTTTCCGCGGCACAGCCCCCGGAACACGACACAGCTCCAGGACACGGCACAGCCCCCACAGGAGCAGCACAGCCCCGGTACACGGCACAGCCTCCGCAGGAGCAGCTCCAAGGCGGCAGAGCAGCGCTCGGGTGCCGCGGGTTCGCACCGGCAGCTCGGCGAGCCACCCCAGCAGCAGCGCTCTACCAAGTCACGGGGCTCTGCCCCAAGAGCTCGGAGAGAAACACAAACCACTTTCTGAGGAACAGAGGAAAATCCACTGATTCAACCAAGGAGACCTATAAAGTGCCACTACCCAAGCACCATCTTTCTACATGAGAATTATGAGTCATAGAAAATCCAGGTAAAAATAGGATAGAGGACCATCTCTGGCAATACAAGGAAGCCACGCAATAGGCATTCCACTCACCCAGACCAAGTGTGTGTTGTAGAAGCAAAGACACTGCTCCCAGGTCCTTGATAGGCGCACCGGGATACATTGTCTTGGAGAAAGCAAACTGGATTTCTCTCAGGCCAAACTCCCTAAGAAATAGCTTCCAACCACTAACCAGGGCTCCAGTTCCCCAACTTTTACCAGTTGCAGGCCATCTGCTGACACCAACAGCAAGAAACGGTAGACTACAGCAACAATCTTAGCCTTTGCCAGCCCTACAGCAGTCTGGAAGTGCTGCTCCTCCTTTTTTTGATATTGTCAGCTGAAAGCTCAGCTGCCTCAAAAACACAGCAGTTACAAAACTTCTAATCTTTTGAGACTCACTTGCTCACATTAAAAAATAAAAGTTGTTTTTCCTTAGGAACACTTGCTCTATTTATGTTCTTCTCTCTCATTCAACTACAGGTCAAGTGTCACAGGCAAGCAGATGCTTGGTTTAGGTTTTATACAAAGGAAACACCCAATCTTTAAAGACACAGAGTTCTCCAAATCACCATTGTTTATGTTAGAAGTGATCTTTTAAACTGTAAGGTGCAAGATAATGTTGTCTCTGTACAAGTGTGAAATATTTGAGGGAATGGACAGACAGCAGCTGACTATTCTTAAACTAGCATCACTGTATCAAAGTGTGTTTAATGTAAACATAGTCATCAGGAGGACTCCACCCAAAGCCACACTTGGCTATCAGATCCAGGATGGCAGAAAATTAGAAATGACTGATTAAACCACTTTAGGTAAGGTGTACCCCAGCAAAGTACGATGAGTGAAAAATTACTGAGGACAAAGAGTACAAAGAGTGTTCCGGGCTTTGAAAAACATTCAAGAGAAGGGAAATCACTGATAGAGAAAATGCTTCAACAAAGACAAAACATTTTAACTGCAGAAGAGAGGGGTTGTGACACTTTGTTATGCAAAAGCATGGAAACCGGGATGATGCTGGCAGTAAAACAGCAATAGGTAAGGTTATTCTTTGCATATCTACAAAAGACAATTTTTAAACAAGAGAATCCTTCATTAGAGGATTATTTGAGTAAACTTAAAACAGTCCTTATAGGGAATTTGTGAAAATGACATCTTAAGAGAACGTAATTGTGCAATAAATGACAACAAGTGAAAAAAGGTTCTTTTATTTCTCAGTGTTTCTCCACTGTCAGTACTGTCCTTTTGCTGCAACACGTTGCAAAAAACTCTCTGCCTTTTCCATTTTAAACAGCTACAATATTTACAGGCTGTTTCCAATAACACACGCAGACACATACACACTCACAGACACGCAGGTACATATATCCCTATCCCTGGCAAGGTAACCTTTTGCTGGTAGAGGCAATACATATTTTCATTGTCCAATAAAAACCAAAGCCATCCTCTCATTTATGCTGTACTCCCCTCTCCATTTCCTAACCAGCAGCTATTGTCAGGCTTTCAAGGGCATCTGTGTAAGAAGTTACATATCCAGCTATTTGATTGCCATCTTTCAAAGTTGTGGCCTAAGTGTACTGGGCTTATCTATTCAAACTGTACATAACAGAAGTCATAAAAATTGTTCATATTCAAATGTTCATGACCAAGTGATGTAGGTATACTCCCAAAATCTTTTGGGGCAGCCATCTTAATCACCTTTTTAGAAATATGCATATCATGCTGGGGTGAAACAAGTCACATGCTTTACCTTCCACCAAGGTGTTATGTACCCACTTTTTTACTAAGGCACCAGGAATTACCAGTATAATTTCTGAAAGAGTCCAGCGCCACTGAATGTACTGCATTAGAATATCAAACAGCAAGCCAGACAAGAAAAGAATAGATGCCTATATAATAGGTATAAAATTCCTTAATAAAATTAAGTACATAAAACCTGTGGTGGTACAACCCCAAATCCAATATAAGTTGAATAATATTGTTAATGGTAAGAAATGCAATTTATCCAGCTCCATTTTGTGAATTGAGAGTTCTGTAATTGAGAAAGGTCTTTAAAGCAGTGTCTGTGTTATCTACACTCCTAGGTAGCATGGTGGTGTGTGCATTATCAGAAAAACCTGAATCAATCATAAGGCATCTCTCCCCCCCTTGCCCAAATCCAGACAAAGCTTTATAGCCTTTTGCCAAAGGCATAGACCTGTGCCATGTCTTCATCTCACCAGTCATCCAGGCTTCTCAGAGTTCTTCAGTTCCCAAAGGCATTGTGACCATGGGATGAGGAATGACTGGTGATGACTTGACTGGAAAACTGACATCACCACTCAGAAACATGCCAGATGTCCCATGCTGTAGGACCACTCAGCCTACATGGAAATACCTCAAGAAAACATCATCATCATCATCTTCCCCAAACTCTGAAACCATTTCACACAAGCTGGATCATGAGAGAGATCCCCAGAATCCAGCACTAGTATCATCCACTGCAAGTAGCACAGAAGTCTAGGTGTCATCAGTGGTGCCACATACACAGTTCTAAGTTTTTGGTTTTTTTAGTCAGAACATTTTAAAAGATTTCACAGAGAAGTGAAATGAGAAAAGGTTTTAAAACATCATGTAGTAGCCATTTTTACTAATGACATCATCTGCTTAACAGAGTTTTCAAGCCCTTTTCTGCAACTGAATGTTTTAGGGAGAAGTCCTTACATATGTACACATAGATACAACCTCCAAAGAAATCTAAGAAAGAAAATAGATTGGAGTCTACCTGGAAGCTACAACAGTAGGACTTAAATGGAATGTTCTTATGGCAAGAGAATATCACAATGCAAGGGGACAGAGTAAAAGCAAACATCTTTAAGACTTTTCATAAAAGTCTAGAAAGAACCAAAACATTCTGCTCTATGGTAAGATTCAATTTGGACTGACAGGACTAATTTGAAAATACCCATCTTTTCCATCCTTACAACAGCAGAAAAATATTACACATCAAGACAAAGGCCAAGAAAATAAAACAAAAGATGAAATAACTTTTATCTAGAACAGAGGTTTCCAAAGACAGGTCTATCCTGTGGTCAAGAAGGCCAATGGTATCCTGGCCTGTGTGGCCAGCAGGACCAGGGCTGAGATCATCCCCCTGTACTCAGAAGGGTTAGGTCCCACCCTGAATGCTGTGTCCTGTTCTGGGCCCCCCAGTTTAGGAAGGACATTGAGATGCTGAAATGCATCCAGACCAGAGCAACTAGGCTGGTGAAGGGTCTGGAGTACAAATCCTATGAGAAGGCTGCGGAAGCTGGGGATGTGAAGCCTGGAAAAGAGCAGGTGCAGGGGAACCCCTACAATTCTCAACTCCCTGAAAGGAGGGTGTAGCCAGGTGGGGACTGATCTCTTCTCCCAGGTAACCAGTGTCAGGACAAGAAGACCCAGTCTTAAGCTATGCCAGGGGAAGTTTAGGCTGGGCATTAGAAAGAAATTCTTCACAAAAAGAGTGATCGGGCATTGCAACAGGCTGCCCAGGGAGGTGGTGGAGTCACCATCCCTGGAGGTATTTAAAAGACTGGATGTGGCACTTCGTATGTACCATGGTCTAGTAGTTGACAAAGCAGTGTTCAGTTATAGGTCAGACTCTATGACCTCAAACATCATTTTCAACCTAGTTAATTCTGTGTGATTCTGAGTTAGAAGAAAAATATTTTTGTGTCACTTACACAGTAGAAACCAAAGATAAACTCTGTACAAACCAACATACAATCGTATGAATCTTAATGAGTTCAGGAAAATGTTTAGAGTTAATTTTCCAAAGCCTTATGGAAGAGTGAAATTTCAACTAGGTGGCTGCTGTTGAGCAGATCTGGAATAGGTATGAGCACTATGTGAATGGCTTCACAAAAGATGTTAGCCAAATACCTGAAAGAAAATGTTAACCTGTTAGCTGTGCACATTAAAATCCATCTCCTGAAGTCAACATACCAAAAGCCTTATGTTTTATAAAAAATAGAAATATTCATTAATTCTCTTTGCCCTTAAAAAAAAATCTCTCTCTTTCTCTATCTGCTGTTTGCCAATCTAATTCCAGGCAGATACACATATGCACTAAAATTTCCACATTAACAAGCCATTAATTCCTATCACATCTTTTACCAGCAATGGACATTGTCCTTACCTTACCCCAAAGAGAGTAAGAGATTGTTCAGTCAGGGTTAACATACTAAAAGTTTTTTCAGTCAGTTTTAAAAAAAACAAAGCAAAAAAATCTAACCTATATATTTTGGTTATCAGTAATTTGTTTACCTCAAGGCTTCAGTCCAAGGGGGAAAAAAACCAACCCTGTGCAACTAACGTCAAACAGGGGCTTATTTTCAAACAAACTTCTCCCTTTTAAATGAAGCAATGTTCCTAGTGATACAGAAAACCTGTATTAATTAATTAAAGGTATCAATTAATTAAAAGTATTTACCTGAAGGGAAGGACTTAGAACAAAATCTTCACTAAAAGGCCTTCAATTCAAAACATATACATTTTCTTTGTTCCTGGTAGCAGCATTACCAGACCGCTACAGAAGTTTCATCTTCTGTAGCACATTTTCATATATGCAGGAGATGAATTCAACTACTCTATAATGTGATACATATAAGGAATTTTGCTGTTCCACATAGTTTCAAGGGTGGCAGATCTGTGCATTTATACCATGATCAAATGGGACCATGTATGAATAAAGAGAAAAGTAATATGCAACTTTAGGATACACAGCATTTCGAGGACAAGTTTGCATAGTCTATGATGCAAGCAAGGTCCCAGTATCATTCACTGGGAACAGTAGCTGGAACTGAGTAGCTACCAGGCACACAGACTTACCCTTTCATGGCCAGATGGCATACAGTGACTTGAGCTGGAATACCAGCATTTCTTAGGTAGCTGTTTCTTCCTTTTTTCTTATGCCATGTAATTTCACTCTTGCATTAGGTACATAATGGACAATGTTTCTCTGATGTCAGAGAATTAATTATAATAACCTCTGTGGTATATCAGAAGTCTCTTCTAATTACAACACATATAAAGAAGTGGAGGTGACTGGGAAGAAGATGGCTGCTCCCAAAAGCTAGAACTGTATGCAAATTCCCCACAGAGTCCTATATAATTACAGGTCAGAAACAGGAAACAATCACAACAGGTACACTTCTTTCTTACGGATTAAGAAAAGTGAGTCATAGGAACTGCAAGTCAAGAACAAACCAGTTTCCCTCTCACACTCCCATGATAGTTCTGAGTTACTTGTTTCCCTGAATACACACTTTTAAAAAAATACAATAAAACCTAAGATATGTAACACATGAATAATTCAACTTCACAGTTATAAATACTCAAATTACACTTACATAGAATATATAATCACAGAAAATAAAATTCAAGTCATAGAAAAGAATGAAGACTAAAGGGAAAGAGAAGGCAAGGTGGTAAAAGTGATACAAGTTTAGGGCTGTGCCTTCTATAAAAGATCACTGAAAGCAGAAGTCAAGTTTTGTTGGGTTCTTTTTTCATTTTGTTTCGGAAGTTGTTACTGTTTTCTATTTTTTGTTTTGTTTGGGAAGTTGTTACTGTTTTTTCTTTTTAAATTGTATAAAATAAAAAAAAACCTTCAAGCATATGTGAAGTAATCATAGACCTGCACCTTCCACTACAAAACTAAAACCACTGTGTTTGCCAGAAAAGAGACAATGAAGCATGAAGCAACACAGCCGGCTCTGGGTGTAAAGAAGCAAAGTAGCCAAGGCTAGTGAAGGGAAGACAGATGGAAAGTCATATTGAGGCCCTCTTTAAAGCTAGATGTGTTGTACAGGCTTGAGGTACCACTGCCACCACAATAAAGTCTGATGTAGCACAGGGATACACTCAGGTGCTTTTCTACACATTTGTTATTTTACCATTTATTGTGAAGAGGATGCAGCAAATGCACTTGTACGAAATACAGAACATAGAACCAAACCCATGGCACAGCCCTTACCATCAACATGTATATGGAGAGGGAGGGGATTAATCCCAAAGGCAATTTAAATAATGGTATTTTATATACTTATATTTATATATATAAATAAATGTTCTCAGCAATCTCAGGGTTGTTTTTAGTGCATTGCTGTAAAAAAATTAGTGCAGTTCTCATTAATGTTTAGCTCGTAAGGAATAAGAATCTATACATCTGTTCAGTCTCTTCTTGCCACACCTGAAACCCTTACACTGTTTCACCAAACTGAAGGTTTGTAGTCAATTTCATTAAAATAAGGTGGATGAATTCCACACACTCTGTGACAAGACATGGCAATTTTTGGCAAAACAATTAGAAAAATATGAGGTGCTCTGATCTTAGAACTGAAAAGTTTGTTGATTTAAAGCATTACGCAATGCATAACAAAATTTATAAACAAAAGATATGTCTCAACAAATCTATCCTTCATGCAAGTGTTTCTTCAGCAGCTAACAACTTAAAAAAATTTCTTACACTTGTTTATTTGGGGGAAGGGACTTAGACAAATCTGTGTTTCAAGTCCTCTCCTACAACCGGACCAAAGTTTCGTGTCCTGGGAGCTGCTTCTTCTGAACCCCCTCTCTTCTGAATCATTGGAGAAGGGGAAGTTTCAGTCTCAGAGAGATTTACACTTCAGCCCCAAGTTCAAGGACTCCAGTTTCAACAACAGCAACATATTTATCTTCAATTTGAACCAGCAGGATGGTTTTATCTATATGTGACCGACTACTTGGATCTCTGCTGCAAGGCACCCAGCGGTGAATCACCTGGGGGGGGAAAAAAAACAAAGTATAATAAACTGTAAGCTCCACAGGGAGAGCTGTCATATCAAAGTTGTGGCTTATGATAACTCAAGACCTTTACAGGGCCAAAGCAGCAAAAATACAGGTGCTATATGACTTAGCTGCACATTTTTCAATGACAGCATACCCATAGATAAGCTGCACATTCAAGTCTTGCTGAAGATCTGCTTCTTAAAATCACAGTTAGATCTTTTACAACCATGAGAGCAGCCAGTCTGATTTAGATTTGAGTAGGAACAACTTGACCCAAATCAAAACCAAACAGTTCATCCAAAAGGAGAAGCAACTATAAAAAGGGCACACATAGAGATTTGGGATATTTTGATGCTCAGCTTGTAATAATCTTAAAACACCTCAGTGTTGTGCAGCGCAGAACCACAGTTCACCAGGAGTCAGGTACAGACTACTGTCCCTTGCAAGTTAAAGCTCTTGCTAGGATTTTGTTACCTATGCACTGTGGATTCAAGATTGATCTTCTAAACCAAGTTATTCAAAGATAATTTTAAATTAAAAATATTACAAAGAAGAAGGGGTTCAGAAACAGTGCTACAAATTATTGTATTGTACTTCCTTAGATCTACAGAACTCAGGTACTTTGATCTGCTACTTCCACGGATCTTGCCTGATATTGACTGACAGAAGGTCCCTTTTTCATACTTGTATGTCTCTATTTATCTGCCTCCTTAAAAACACACCCTTAACTTCTGGGCGCCCCAAAGGAACCATAAGGATGCTCCATTAACATGGGTATAAGTGTCATCAGCTTTACAGAAATAGAATTATCTCAAATTTCCCAGTTGTGGGAAAAGAACCCTTAATTCAAGACAAAGTAAGTTAAAAAGCTAGTAAAACTAATTTTTACTAATTCCACAGCAGTAAAGTTTTCAAGAGTCCTAAAGATATAAAGAGAAAAAAATGACAGAAAACCACAGTCTTCCAAAATCAAATCCAAGAGACTCACTTATTTTTCATTATACACAGCTGGCAATTTCTCTTAACACTGGGTGAAGGACATTTAGCTTTGTCCATTGCATGAGATCTATGCTGCATAGATACAGGGCAAGCAGTTCAGCCAGGGAAGCACAGCATCTTTACCTCCTCTGATGCAACAGTGTGATATTAAAGTGTCTGTTCAAGTCTGACTTGAAAGAGTGTCCATATAATTTTTATGCTGCTGTATGGAATGAAAACAGGAATATCCTCTCCCCAGACACAATAAAAAGTTTTCCAGTGAAGTCCCAAGTGCTACATACTTGTTGTCCAATTTAACACTAGTGCCTTTTGAGATTACTACAGGCATCAATATCATGGCTTCTTAAAAGCTGTGTATCTGCAAAAAGTTGCACACAGATTGAAACTCATCACTGCCATACTGCCACACTCAGTTTTACCATCTCTTCTATAATGACTGGCATTTATTTGGTACATGCAAAATGTTGTCACCAGGTAGTCAAGAGGTGGTAAGAATCTCTTGGAGGAAAAGGGTTCTTCTACACCCCAGTATCATGTACCATAGAAAGACAATGCTGGGCATACCCTCTCAAAACCAGGAAAAAATAGTTACATTACAAAGAGGACTGCTAAATATAATTTCTTGGAAGAAACCTTATAATGTCTTTCTGCCTTATACACACATTGCACTGCATACTTAGCAAGATCAATGATATTATGAAAAATGCTTTTTTCTATGTAGCAGCAAAGTTTTAAACTACCGAGTGCTGAACTCCATACTGAGAGCAGACATAAGGTAAACTGCTTAATGAGCAGCAACTCAGCAGGTAAGAATAATTTCTGCCTATTTGTAGGAAGGACCACAGTCACAGGATGAGAAAAGGAAGATTGTCCTAAGAGCTTTACTGATACTAGTATGTTTAACCACAGGCAGCTGAAGCAGGCAGTGTCATCAAGTTAAATCCTTTCCTCCTAATCGCATACAGGATAATCTGGTGCTTTCCTCCCTTTCTTGTTAGGTTAAAAGATGCTCTTCTAAAAAAATCTGCCTATATGCTGTACCAAAAATAGATGAGAAGCATTCAGAACAGCTTACTCTGACCTTTAAATCCTCTTGTTTTAATCTTTCTATAGCATCAATCACTGTACATGTACATGCAGCATGCTGTAATTCACAAACTCCTGAATAAAATTGTCCAGGGACACCAGGCAAGAGGACATGTTTCAACATAACCCTTTACACTCACCATCTTTACCACATTCCTCATCTGCATCAGTATGTCTGAACCCAAGATAACTGAGAATATTTACAACAGCATTCTACCAACAAGTGTTACCTACAATGTAATGCTACTGTCCTAAGAGTGGACTGTCAACTCTTTTCGCTCCATTTCTTCCCTGAAGTTTGCACATATATTCACAGTGATGTGGTCTTTCAAATGGCAAAATCTATCCCTAAAAGCAATTTATAAATAATGCCTCCAACTGAGGGAAGCAAAGAAATTTGTTCAAAACTGATCTATTCCAAATGAAAATACAGTTGCATTGAAGAATAATGGTAGACCACATCAGTGACTCTTCCCTCTATCTCTAAGAGAATACTGGAGCATCTTTACAGATATCAGAAGTTCTTAAAAAAAAATACATCGCAGTAAAAATCAAGAGGTTTCAAAGACCACACTGGGGTTTTTTGCTCATAAAAGGAGTCTAAACTGGGAGATTAGTTTTCTAGCCAATGCAGTTAATTTAT
This sequence comes from Zonotrichia albicollis, assembly GCF_047830755.1. Classification (NCBI taxonomy): domain Eukaryota; kingdom Metazoa; phylum Chordata; class Aves; order Passeriformes; family Passerellidae; genus Zonotrichia; species Zonotrichia albicollis. Next base: position 28,076,172 of record NC_133824.1, on the reverse strand, counting down.
GTAAACTGCAGATGTAACGTCCGTACAGAAAAGAGAGACACAATTTCAAGTCATGGGCTTTCACAAGTTTTAGTTAGAACAGCTTTCCTTCTTAAAGGAAAGTACACACCTACCATGTATCTATTATACAATAAAGTGACATCTAAAGACTATCTTATTTAGGAACAACTAATAAAAGGAACTAATAAAACAACTAATAAAAGGAACAACTAATATAAGCACATGGAAACATAAGAACATAAGCTCTCTTTTGATCAGAATAATTTAAAATCAAATACTGTCAATTTTTTAGTTAAGGACTTGTTAGTAAATTTGTTCAGGGACTGACATTTCAAAGGAAGGAAAATGAATGATGGATGAATGAGAGCAATGCCTGAGAGATTATGACAAGCTGAAAGAAGGCAAGGAAGGAGTGGTGGCTTACAACATTTGAAACATCATCCTGCATCTTCTCTACAGAGTTGCAGAAATAGCTCTCTGCCTCAAATTAAGACTCTAGACTTGCTCTTCCAGCAACAGAGACTTTGAGGACAGCTGCTCACCTAACTTACCTACTACATCGACCTTTTCATTAACAGAAATAAAGGCAGACTGCCACAGAATCAAGACACTACCTTTTTTAAGGTTAGCTTGCCAACTTCCAAGCAAAACTTACATGGCCTTCCATGCCTTCCTGAGGACTCCAGTCTTTCCAGCTGTTTCTTCCAGCTTTTAGCCGTATCACCTCATCTGGCCACTGCAGCTCTTTCCTTTTTGACACGTTGATCCCTTCCAGTACTTGACTGGGATCCATTAACTATAAGTAGGAATTGAGTTTTGACTGTTAGTTCAGCCAAAATTTAAAAGAAACAGATAAACTGTAACCTTTTGCATAATTCCAGATAATTGACTTCAACCCACTGAAATTGATTTCTGACAAATTTCAAAGTTGGAAACTTGAGCTGCAGGCTCTCCAAACCCAAACAGCACTGAATTTGGAAATGATGCTGTGGTTTCAGACACCAGTGAATATGCCAGTTCACTGAAGCAACAGCTCTGGTTCCATTCCCCACCTCTTTCAGTTATACTAGCTCATGGCAGGATTAGGGAGCTGGCACGAAAAAAGCATTGGCAGCACACATTCTAGTAGCAGGGAAAAGTTAAGTGATGATGAGCTGTTACAATAGGCTCATTACCTCTTACAGAATATCTTAAACTTGGGGAATTCATTGTTAGGCAGAAGAAGTATTTATTTACTAGCATGATTAGTTGAGACCCACCCCATGTTTTGAAGTAAACTGGCCTTTCCACAGGGCAAGCAGGAGAAAACTCCTGAAAAATTCTTCCTATTTAAGGACAGAAAGAACTCCATAATGTCCACTATCCAAAGGCACATATCCACTTTATCCTCCTCACACAGAGGATTAGTAAGCAGCTTCATAAAAGGGCCCTTGCCTGCAAACAAAAGCTATTAAGCACAGACCCAAAAAATTAATGTAACTTTGCCCACTATGGCACAATTTGCTAAGTATTACTTAAACTGAGGTGGCATCAGCACTGAAATCATGTTTATTATGATCTAACCTCTTGAATAGATTTCTTGAGGTTTCCCACACGTATAATGCCGAAGACATGTATGTGGGGCTAGTATGAGCTAAGAATGTAAGAATAAACATTCCTGGATTTTCACAAAACAAGTAAGGCTGCATGATTAATTTCGTCAATAGTGAATTGTTTGCTGCTCAGTAAACACTGAAGTGGATATAACCAAAGAATAAATACATATGAAAGTGAAAGCAGGTATTTTACACTTACTTTTGTGGAAAATCTACTCGGCTTCAAAGAAAAAAGCTTTCTATCCTGCAAATGAAGCTGTTTAGCTTTACTTGCTGTAATGTATAAAAGGTAAACTAAATATGAAGTGGAACTGAGTTCCACTGACATTCTCAGAGCTGCACTATAGCCAAAAAAGAAAAAAAGTAAACAAGGAACATACAGGAAGGCTGCTTGTCCAGAAAACCTTTTCTTTACATTAATTCTCCAAACATAACTGCACAGAAACTGTATACCAGATATTCTAGAACATGTATTTGTAAGCAACGATTTCAACAACATACAAAGGAACAACTAATAAAAGCACGTGGAAACATAAGTTAACTTGTTCTTCTAGACTATTCACCTGGATTCTGTAAATAACGTCATCCTTTTTGGCTTGCATTTGGTTTGCAGGGCTTGCACTGCCACCTGACTGAGTTTCAGCTGCATTACTCCCTCCTTCTGTCCCTAGAAAGCCCACAAGGGCATGCTGTTTACAGGCTGGGATGCTTTGGCTGGAGCTGCTAGAAGAGGGCAGTCCGTGCTGCACGCTGACCCCAGTCTGGCCAGTAGGTTCCATTTGGTTGACCATGGACAGGCGGGACTGGATGGAAGAGGGGAGGTTGCGAAGGGATATCTGGCTGGTGGAGGAGCGGCGGCAAGGCACAAAGCCCGCTGTGGATGTGCGAAGGGACGAGTGACGGCTGCCGTAGCAGTAGGATGAATGGCTGGCGACTGAGGCACGGGCAGGGGAATGTCTGACAAGGCTGGACTGCACAGAGTGGGAGCTGTGACTGGTGCCTAAAAGTAAAAGATACACAATCAGCAAAGTTTGATAAAGCCTCCCACACACAATAGATTGTCAAAACAAATGTTTGTTTTACAAAACTGATTGTCTAACCAACATCATCTGAAACAGATGTATTGCAGAAGATCACTGCTGCATCTCACATAGCAGAATATTTCAATATATTCCATTCAGCTTATCTCAGAATTTCATATTCTGTTCAATTCACAATCCCTATCAGACAAGTACCTTGAAAAATGCTTCAGTCTTGCATTTTCTGCATGAACAATTTCTTACTAAACATTAGCACTTCAGTTTACCATACTTGAGGCACTAAGAAAGGTAGATGCCCATGTTTTAAAATAATATCCTTGACTACACATTCAAAGATTGGGTCACAAAATTCGTTAGAACAAAAGCTATTTTAAAACAAGTTCAAATTTAATACATTTGAAGCTAAAAACAAATTGCAGTTTATGAGCATCAGTGTAATTGTTTCTCCTATACTAAATATTTGCAGATAACTCTCCTCAGCTGATAGATCTAATTATGTTCATACAAATCCATACATCTGTATTTTCTTTGTGAGTAAAGGCAATGTCTGAAAGACTTTCTCAGCTTTACTGTTTGTCACTTCCTTAACTACAGATCACTATGAACCCTTGGATAAATTCAGTTAGAACACTGTGCAAATTACAGAACTTGTTTCACTTTATAAATAAGAAATATAAACATTACCAAAAAATAATGAGTTCAGCATTTGCAAACAACGGAAGTGAAATATTCAGTCTGTAGAAATCTGTTTTTAAAAGTTATTTAATCTACTTGTCAGCACAACTACATCCCTATCTATCAGATCTGTTTGGGAACCTTGTATTGCATAAAACAGTACTGTAGTTTGAGATGAATCCAGCAGCTCTTAGCACAACATAAAATCACATCACTTTAGTTTGCTTTTTCTTTTAACTTAGGCCAAAGAGCTGAAAGGCCTGTTCTAGCTATAGGACCAAATTTGTATGAAGTTGTCTCTTTGTTTCAACTTTACCCAGAGTGGGGGGATGAGTTGGTGGATGAGCTGCAGGGAAAGTTGTGGGATGAGCTGCCACAGGAGGGTGCTGTACTGCTCCAGGTCCCTGCCCTGTAGTTGCATTCCCTCCTCCTTGTGACATGCTGCTCTGTGACTCATTGATAGTTGCATTGTTACTTGTGCAAGAAGCTCCACCTCCAGCATCTGAATCCTCAATATTTCCACCACTATTGCAGCCAGCTCCACAGCCTTTCCTTAGTCTGGAAACACAATGCAAGTTATACATTAGTGCACACCTCCTAAACATTAGTATTCTAAGAAATGCTTCATGACATGCAAAAGGATCAGCACAATCCACAGCATTTCCTAAAATCAGTTAAAACCTGACTTTATTTTCTCAGAATATGCTTTGCAAATATAAACACTGCTTTCTAAGAGACTGCAATTTTTTTCATGACAGCTATTCAATAACATTATTTATGATGAGTCAAGTGCTCATACAAATTAGCTTTTTAAAAATTATTCCACCTGCGAAATACAAATCAGTGATAAAATTCCAACTCAAATGCTCATAGAATATCCTGGTTATTTTGGAACAATTTAATAAATTATGCTACTTAACACCCTAGTCATGTGTAACTGTTACACTGCAAAAATCTTGGTCTACACAGATTAGCAAGGAAAATGTTTCCTGGATTTTTAATGTATTTGGTTTCTGTTACCTTCAGTAAAGCACTCACAACTGTTTGAAGCACATGCTGAACACTCGGAGAGTAGGCTAGCCACCATTTTCCAGCATACACAGTTTTTTCACCACATTGTTTACATTAATAAGCTTCAAATGGATACAAACACCACAGCACATGTTCTCCTCCCTTCAATTCCTACTTTCATTTTCCTTTTCTGTCACACTGGAGCACACTGAGCACTCCTTTCCAATTTTTTGTCCCAGGACACAGAATCCTGAAGCATAAACCTTGGATTCAAATACTGTTGTGTGTCATGCTTTCACCTGTTATTCTGTCAAGTTGGACAAGCTGATGGCAATAGGAGAAAAATACCACAGACTGCAGTAAATGTGGCATTTTGGGCACTCTGGGTGAAGCAGCATGTTCTGTTCTGATATGCTGTAGATGTCTAAGATAAATACAACCATCAGAACAGCTACAGGACTGTTCAGACCACAGCACAAGCTCCTGGAACTACTAAGAACTGGGATGCACATTTCTGAATGGCACACAGCTCCCACTGCTGCTTTTGGAGCCACAGTCATATAGGGTCAGAGGTGCAGTAAAAGTTCTCATGGCCTATAAAACAAAGCGCAACAAGAGTTTGTATTGGATTACCCAGGGGTCACATGGGGAAACAATTATATCATTTCAGTTACTACTTCTGGCACTAACATACAGCATTATATAACATATAAGCACTTCTGAGATTTTGAACAACAGCTAAAGCTTGCATAACTATGGATGAGCATGCTCTAAAGCATTAATATAGTCAGTCTCATACTAAATATCTGCCTGATAGGAACCATACCAAACAGTCCTGATTCTGTAAAGATGGTATTAGAGACTGCAAAAACCATCATACTGAAAAAACACAGCACAGAAGTTGCATTGTGTCTCATTATCAGACCTAACATTAGATCTGAAGTTGCAGTTCCTGCATCTAGACTTTATCTTCTTTTCTCTGAGCTCTCATTTACATAGTTTGTGGTGCATTACTCAGCCTTGGAGATTAATCCTGTACCAAAGCAGTTGCCATATGTTACTGATGTGCCTAAAATAAGAGTCAAGGTTTATTTATTTTAATGTAACTGAATATTATAAATTATGCTGTGTTGGGCCTGTGCAAGACTTGTTAATGAAATGAGAGCACGAACACACACTAATGAGAACCCCTTTCGTCAGCTCACCTGTGCCATGTAGACACTATGAAGTTTCTGATGTTTCCTAAGCTGATGGCTCCCCCAAGAATGTCCTTTAGCTGTTCATGACTATCTGAATAGGAAGTAGTCAAAGGTGAGACATAGATGGGGTATCCAATTGGCTGGTCACAAGAAGAGTTGATCATGTTCCTCAGAGCTTGTTTAGCATTTTGGATACTTCCTCTTTCTGGATTACGATTACGCAGGAAGACAAGCTCCTGCTGTTGTCCTGCCCACAGGCCACGTACACACTCCTTATTGACCTGCAAAAGCCAAGAAGAGAGGCTGTGTCAGAAAGTGAAGCAATGAGAGAGCATGTGGTGACTGCTGTGTTATACCAAAGCCTTCGTAAGCACATGCAGCATTGCACTGCAGGACTGCCAGCATTCACATGCAGTTCTTTTACAGGCTGAACCTAGGGGCACAGGCTGCAACAGTGAGCATAAACAAATTTAAGAATGGGATGAGAAATAAGTGAGAAGGAACTGATTTTCTGATACAATACTTGCACTGTATGAGAAGAACCAGCCCTATTAATAACAAAACAGTAAAGATTTCAGTTGAGGCAGCAGTTTGGTACAGTTATTAAAATACAGCTTGCTGTCACACTGTGAAACGTACAGAAAGCTTACCTTAATGACCCTGAAACTGAGATAGCGCTTATTGAGCATGATGATCTTGTACTCATTGGTGCCATCGTCCATCACGTGGCGCAGAGCAAGGAGGGACGGAGAGTTGGAAAGAACTGCACTTCGCCAAGCAGGGTCCCCTTCATGTGCTATAACTAGATTTTCTTCATGAGTTGTTATAGCTTCATAAAGGACAGAAGGATCATCATATTCATCTGGAGAAGTGAAGTGATCCTGTTTCCAATAATACATGTTCATTGAGCTATGATTAACATTTCAGATGTAACTACATATAAAAATAGAACATTTCACACCTCAAACTTTTTAAATGATCAGTGCATAACACAAAGTTAACCATCACCAGTATCAAATACCTACTTAAGAACACTGTTAAAGATGACTTCTTTTACAACAGATTGGTTCTGTTTGCCTGAATTCGCTTCAACTTAAAACCAAAATGATTGGAAGGACCTGCCTATAACTGATTCCAGTAAATTTCTAGATTAATTTTACAGTAGATTTATATCTATTTATACAGCTGGCAGAAGCTTTTTAGTTTTAGCTTCTCTTCTTATTCATAAACTTCCAACTGTAAAACACTCTTAAGCACTGATTATTTACTGAGACTGTACTATATGAAAATAGCAATAATAAGAAAAACAATATTTACTATGAAAAAGTTCACATTAATACTTGATGACAAACTTCTTCAGCATCAAGACAACTTACATTACCATAAAGACAACTTACATTACTGCCAGTCAAATAAAAACTAAAACACAAAACAAAACACAAAACCTGCAAGTTCAATTCAGTATTGAGTAACATTACTTTCTGGCTAAAAAAGGATTGTGGTTAATAGCTAAATTTCCACACTGACTGAAGCCTGGGTGTGCTGATGCACTGCAAGTGAATTAAATCATTTTTTACAGATTAACAGAATAATGTTCAGAACTCTTATTTTTTCACTGCTGTTGTGACCTGTTTTTCTCTCTCTCTTCCTTCTTTGACTTCAATCAAACCCATTTTGCACAGCAACCCTCTGAAAACACTTAGAGAGCTGTTGAAGTGGTACTTCTGCTGGTTTCAACAATAATTTGGTAATTATTCTGCTTTGCTGTATGTATTCCTATCACACGCCTTCTCCTAGATTCAGAAAGTTTGTGTTACATGAATAAGTTAATTCAATCACTGCTAATTTTGGGAGACCCCAGACTGCAATGAAGGCAAAAAAGAGAAACCTTTATAATTATTTTTTAAATTGCAGCTAAGATTTGTTTACTTATTATGATTTTCAAGCAATCTATTCTTCCTGAGTACCAACACTTCTCCCTCCTTACAGAGTGCTTATCACTAAGTAAATATTTTCTCGTACTTGCTGAGTTAATGCATGCACTGGTCAGAATTTGAGAATCTTCACCCACACTTCACTACAAACTCCAATTTCAGCTTATGGAAAAGCAACCTTCTCATTCTCACCTGAAACTTGTGATTACAACACTTCAAAGTTAAAGGAACAAGAAAAACAACTCCCACTGGAGGAGAGCACTACACAGCTTTGAACGCATAACCTTTTAAACCAATTACCTATGTGTAGGGAGGGAAGAGGGAAAACATCAGAGAAGCTGCTCATAAGGGAAATCTCTAGATAGGTATGAAACAGGGCTTGACATGTTCTCTGATCTACAGTTAATGTAATTTTCAAGCTCTGAGCATAAACAGCATTCCCTTTTCCTCTGTATCACCTTCCAAAAAAAGTTGTAATAAATCAAAGGACAAGACACAATAGTCCCTCGTTTTCAGTAGTCAATTTCTATCACAGTCCTTTTATTCTCATTCTCTTTTTCCTTTCTCCCAGCTACTAATTTTTAAAAGAAAAAATGCACAAAAATGAAATACTGGACACATTGTTCTGTGTAATCTCTCACTTGATGTAGCTTCAGTGACATCCGTATTCCAGGGACCACTACTTTCCTCAGTAATTCCATGTCAGCAAAGATCCATTCATCTCTTATTGAAGATATACGAAAGTCACCCTTAAATAGGGCATGCAGGCCATACAAGAAGGATTCCAGGTTACTGTTGAGGGGGAAAAAACGAAAACAACCCAAATATTAACAGAAGTACATATCCACAGTTATAACTGAAAAGAAACTACTGAGCTGCACAGAAAGGCACACAATTCTTCTCTACCAAGGTAAGCCACAGGATAAGACAGGGAAAAGATGTGTGTGTAAAAAACTTTGGTACATCAGATGCCTACCTGCACTGAACAGGTAATGAACAAACTATACATGCAACAGACTATTTATGTGGACTAAAGCAAATAAATATCACGAGGAGTGCCCGATTTAATTCAGAAGATTTTAAAAGGCAAAACTTTCCAGGGTATAACAACAGACCAATTAAAGAGGGTATCCAACTTCAGTTGTCCATGCTTTATTACAAAATAAAAACATGGTTAACTTTTCATGCTTTACAGAAACTATTTGAATTACTAAGCTAACTTAAGGGTGAAGAGTCATATATGCTCTGATGAATCTTGCAAATCCATATATAAACAACCTTTAAGATGGCTGTTACTTAGAGGAATTAATCAACAGTTGCCCTGAAACTGAAGTAGAACAGGTTTTATAGTCAGCATCCAGCTGACCAATAGCTTCCACATCCAATTATGCTTCTTTTCAAGCCATCACCTTGTGATTTCCTGAACCTTTATAGCTGTATTTTACATTTGCTTTCTAAAATTGAGTCTGTCAGCCTGCAAGAAAGTTGCCATATGACAACAGATTTGAGCTGAAGATTTGTACAAAACACAATTGCTTGCCACAGAGCTGCCTAAACTGTGATATTTACCACAATGGTCTCATCTAACACCCACCAAGACATATCAGTTTTTCATTTTAAGAAACTTTCCTCTTTTCCCCCTAAATTCCATATAGCACATCTAGTTGGTGCAGGAAATGGAGCTTACTTTTAGATCCCAGACAATTCTAAACTGGTTATAGCCAGTCCTTACCCATTCCAGAACTCCCATCTTGAATTAGTTCAATAAAACAATATGCTTAGCTGCAAGCCCTCCGACATTTGCTCTTCTATAGTTCCATTTCAGTGGTTGTTGCAATGAAGTTACATAGCACATTTGCCCAGCTTAAGGCAAGATGGCATTAATTATCTATTTATTCTATGAAAAGATACTAATCTAAAACCTAATCTAAGAACTCAGAGGGATTTTGAAGATAGGAAACTTAGAGCAACAATATTTTATTACCTAGACATATGATGTGAAGCTGTTCCCAATGCTCTCCGCCCCAGAACACACAGTCCATAACACAGTGTCACTAGGGGTGAGTCCTTACTTGAATCCAGTGGCTTGTAATAACAAAAGAAAAAATAAGTTAGGTGAATGGAAAAAAGAAATGGCCACTGAAAAGGAAGATTCTGCCAGATGAAGTAAAAAGACCCAAACATAGCAGTTCTCAAGTGTGTGTATGTACCTACCACAACAGTCACTCTTAAAACACTTCTGATTTAAAGTCTGAGCAAGAGTTTTACAAGTATATAAGAATACTTGTACAGGTGAACACATATATATGACTATTTGAAATAAGAAACTGTAAGCTAAAGAGATGTATGCTACATTCCTCATGGTGTGTATCTTGCAGGCAAACTGCTGATTAGCTAAATTATAGGGTTTAGACAAAAATATTTTCTGTGAAAACAGAGGATTATCACTGGTTTTGAGTATTTAAGCCTGATTTACTTGACAATTTCCCTGGACTACAGCTTTAGTCAAAGGGTTAGTTAGGGGAAACTTGCCCTCAGTTCAAGGCCAGTAGTATAGCCAGGGAATATAATGCCCTAGCAAATGGCATCATTTAATTAAGCAATTAAATCTGATTTTCAATACATACACAAAATATTTAATGTTCATTTCTTGGAGGGAAATAGTTTTCTTTGGCTGTTGATTGTCCTTTGACCACAGGACACTAAGTCTTACCCCTGTTAAAACAGGCTTTAATTGATCTTTTATCTCCAAAGCAAAACTGAGCCCTTAAGTCTTGGGTCCCTCATTAACCACGTAAATTCCATTTATATTCCCATCCCTTTATCTCAGTCAATGTCTGCTTATGTCAATAGCAAAGTTAATTTGACACAGTTATTTTGTAAACAGTAAAAAGTCAAAGCATTCTTCTACAAACATACTAACACTCCTATTTAAAAGGTGGAAGGATTGTGGAAAGAAGAAAAGGTTGAATGTAGGATGATTGTTTACACAAGCCAACTATTCCAGTGGTCCAAGGAAATGGTATTATGCGATCACTGAGAAAGGAGGAGTCTAAGCTGGAAATAGGTATCTTGGGTTTTAGGGATTTTTGTTTTGGAGTTTTTTTAAAGTTGGGGTTGATTTGTGAACACTGATATCTAAGTACGAAACATCAATCTGCAGACATAACCTTCTGCATGTAGATAAATGTCTAAGATTCAACTGGTTGATTTGAACTGGCAAATAAAATTCATTAATGAACTGGTTAAACTGTACACTGGTTACAGAATCTATTAAATTCACATCTCAGAACTAGAAGATCAAAATAATTTCAATCTAAACACTGGAATTCTACATACTTCTTTAAAAATCAGCACGAAACCCATCCGTAAGTCAAACCAACAGGAAAAAAGTGACACCATCCTTACCTTTTCTCTTCGAGAGCAGCAATATTCTATCCAGTTCAAATATATCATACAGAAGCTCTCTCGTGAGATCCCTGCCAGACGGTGGTCATAATCCTCATCAATATTGGGGTTAAATGTTGGGTCTACATCCACGTAATTGCGGTCTGTGCACAGCCGCAGGCCCTCCTGCATGGTCTCGTTAGCTAACCATTCCTCTAGCTTGGGGGAGCTTGTGACATAATAGATGATTCCCTGAAACAGCAGCAGTTAAAAATATGAGTCAATACTGCAATTTAAAAAAACCCCGTCCATCTCAGTGTTTCAACTTATTTGAATTTGTTTGGTGAAAATGAACAGAACTGATAAACAGTAGCATTGACACTGCTCACAGGTACAACAGATTTGCATAGAAAACACAATACAGTTGGTGTATAGGAGTATTTTTCAAATACTGTCAGGATTTTGAAGCCTACACTGAAGGAATAAGGAAAGAAAAAAACAGATGGGATAGGACCCTCGCTGCAATTTTTGCAGAAAACAAATACATAGAACTTTTTATTTAGTTAACACAGAGGCTTAGATACAGAATTTCCAAAGAATTCTACATTTTTTTAAAAAGCTAAAACACAAAACAATTTAAGACCCCTGTACTAGGGAACAACTTGTGTGCATGTCTGAGTAAGTATCTTGGAAATATATTAACCTGAAAATTTTCAGCTCTCAGAAAGAGTAGCTTATGAAAAATCTCAATTAGTGCACTGATTACCTAAAAGGATCTGAGGTTACAGTCATCTCAGAATTGGCTTGCTTCTTTTTTGAGAACCAAAGATAGGTTTGGACAGCTTATAAAGACCAAAGCAGCTTGGCTTTCTCTAAAGAAACAAACTAACCAACTTTTCTTTTACAACAGAGCTATTGTATTTCAGTAACAGTTTTGAAGTTCCTATTCCAGCTTCAGCTAGGAGGTGTCCTCTCTCTGATCTAGAGTACAGGGTCATTGTCCTGCTCAGGTGCTGGACTACTGAGTCACCATGAGTACAAGAAACTGTTCTCCTTTGCAGGAGGTGTTCATACACCTGTAATTACCACCTCACCCCATGATCCTCATGTGACAGACATGATGGGTTTAAGACATTGAGCAGTTGCCAGGTGTAGCCCAGCCAGCCTCCCCCCACGGGCTGCACTGAGCTGAACCGCACCTTCACATAGTAGGTGGTAAGAATTTTCCGGAGATCAAAGACTTGGAGCATGGAAGCTGCACTGTTGTCAGTGATGCTGTAACCCTCCAGAACATACTTTGTTACAAGCACTTCCCAAGCCAGCCAACGCTGCCCAAAGGCTGCATTAAAGGAAAGCATGTGAGGAAGGTGGCCTGGTTCACAGCAACAAAAACCTTCATCTTCCTCTACACCTTCAGTGATGGCCTCTACTTCTCGTTGCTGACAGTAAGTTCCTTAGGAGAAAACACAGGAAAGAGTTGAATGCTTTATATGATTGCTTTAATGTGAACTTGTGTTTAAGAAGACTTGAAATTTCAACCTATTTCCAACTAAATTCTTTTAACACTAAGTGAACTATCCACCAACAAACGCAAAGGATTTAGATAGCTTAATTTATCCTCTAGGATCCTATTTCAGTTAGGTTTCACTAACAAGTAGCCACGTTGCACTAAAATGGAAAGAGGGACTTAGCGTCAAGTGACATGAGCATCAAGAGGCCTTGCAGGCCATTTTCAAAGCAATTTATTAACAGGATAGAACTGAAAATAACTTCAATTTCTAAAGCAGAAGCCTACTTTTTAGTGCAGACAGCTAAGGACATCTAAGACACTCACCTCTGAATTCAAGCCCCCTCAGCTGGAAGGTGACCAAGCCGTTTCCTATCTCTATAAGGTGTACTAGTGCATTGAGGTAGTCAGAGGCTAGGATGAAGCAGTCCCCAGTACTGTAGTTTCCCCAGCGACCCAACAACAAGTCTCCACATAAGCTGTGCTGAAGGGAACGGGTTAAATGCTCATAGAAGATAGAATTCAGGTTGTTATCATCTGAACCTGCAGGAAGATTGGATTTAGGTTATCTGAAACTGCAGAAAAACATCCAGCTGGATTTACTTCACATTGAATCCTATCTTATTCTTAACCACAATACTGTTTCAAGGTCATACTCTATCCCCCACTTCCCTCTTTTTATGAGACAACTACTGCAAATGAATCTCAAGCGACATTTGTATTTTGAACCAAATTTTTCCTTAGTCACTCCTCCATTTCCCAAATTATTCCTTCAGTTCCATTCGTGCATCTCCTATCAACCTATTCAAGATAATAAAGTGCAAAAGCAAATGGAGCACAGACACCTCAGTGATGTCTGTTGTACTCATTACCATGACAATGAGACACCCTCAAACAATACTTGGTACTTTTTAAATTACTGAAGAATAAAAAGCAAAACAGTTTAATGCCTGCTACAATTATAAATAAAAAGGTAAATGCAAACCTAAGAGTGAAATCAAAACACTTATGGGAGAGCCTAAAGAATAAAGCAAGAGATGACAGAAGAAAAACAAACAGTAGACAGAGCGACAGCTGTTGGACAAGATCAGAGGGCAAAGTGATCACGAATCCTATAAAAATCCAACAAAAAGCCATTTACATTTGGGGAAAAAAAAAGCACTAGAAGAAAACTCACCCCTAAAAAAAAAAAAAAAAAAAGAAACCCACCAACCCACTTCCAAATGCCACCCCTCCGCAAAAAAACCCAACCCCCCAAAAACTCCAAACCAGCTATCAAAATCCATCTAGGAGAACTACCTGGATTCCGATCCAGCTGCGAAGCCAGTCTAGTATTTGAATGATCCACACGTTTTGTGCTGAAAAGAATAAAATAAAGCACAGTTAATGCAAAATACATTACTGCAAGAATGTCTAAGCAAAGAAACTAATAATATAGTGTTCAATATTCCCAGTGAAATAGTTTCAAAAAGTTATTTTAAAATAATTTAAGATGCATATTTTCTGCTCTTCTCATATGCGAAAGTATTTTTTGTGTATGGTAGCATTATAATGCCTAATAAATTTCTCCACAGTAAATAGCAATAGAATAATCTTGCACTTTAGATGAAAGTGCCTACATTTTCTTAGGTATCAAAGTTTTAGATGTGAGAATAAATTAAGACCAATTAAATCAGCCCAGCTAACATTTCAGTGGACTTTAGTGAAAGATGAATTTTTATACAGTTCTTTCATTATCTGAAATTACAACTATAATGCTTTAATCTAAGATTTGGAGCATTGCATTTAAACTGTTCTAATGTTAGAAGGGAAATAAGAAATACCAGAAATATCCATTCAACTTGCCCTATTCTGTTTATATAATATTTTATTGGTCTGATAAGCTCTCTATTGCTGATAGTTTAAGAGAAATAAAACAAAAAACGTATTCTGACCTGAAGATTCTTTTACTACTGATCCCATCTTGAACAAAAAAACCCAATTACTTTGAAATAATTTTGTATTAAGTTCAGCCAGTTTTGCTGTGAGCAGAACAGTAACAAACACAGGTAAAATACACCTATGAATTGGTCCCCAAAAGCTTTTTATACATAAACTCACTTTTTGATTAAAACTACACTTCACAATACCATAAATTTCATGTTTAAAATATCAGGATGGCATACCACTATGTAGAAATTACTTTAGCAGCTGAAGCAAATGATCCTAGTGTAAAAAACAGCTGCTACAGTATTTCAGAAACAAGTTCAGTGAAAACTTTCAGTGCTTTATACTAGTTTTCTCTAGGGAAAAACAATAACAGAAATTCACAAGTTAAAAAAAAAACAACCAAAAAACCACTCCAAACCAACATCTCAGACGTACCTAGTCTATTAAAAACAAATTATTTAAAACTTTCTCGTTTCACCTACTTGTAGTCTCTTTCCCAGAATTTGACAGGCCTGGCATATGAAGTGATGAATATTGCACTTCCCAGAAAAGGATTCAGTGGAGTAGAGAAGAAAGCTGACACAACTGCTTGGACAAACAACATGGCAGAATCTGTAGGATAAGAGAATTAAGGAAAGCAAGGCAACAACTACCTTTTTCTTAGCTTCTGTGATTGTGTTCAATACAGACAGCAACACCAATGAAGAGTAAAACAAGATCTCTATGAATTTCTATGCAGCAAAGATGTTTGTAGGATTTCCAGCATTAAGGGGATTCTTTTTGTTTTTAAAAACAAATAGATGGAAATCTGGCACCAGACATGACAGTCATTCCCAAAAATTCAGTTGAAAATACTACATTCAATATACTCCATTCAAACCAGCCTACAGAAGTTTAAAACGCAAGACTCAAACTCAAGGACTAAAACCATAATGATTCCTGTAAAAGGGAATTACTATCAAAAGGAAAATCA
Organism: Zonotrichia albicollis; assembly: GCF_047830755.1. NCBI lineage: Eukaryota > Metazoa > Chordata > Aves > Passeriformes > Passerellidae > Zonotrichia > Zonotrichia albicollis. The sequence goes on along the minus strand of NC_133824.1, from coordinate 28,060,922 downwards.
TGTGATTTTCAGAATTACTTCTGGTCCATGTTTTTTTTTTACATCAGGATGCTATTCCTACCATTACAATATAATTCACAGCATTGTAACAAGGCAGAAAGTGTGCACAGCTTCTTTGTAAATACTCACTAGACAAACCTGCTCTTTCAGCAGTTTTACCCCATAACACAGAATCCATTACAATGCAGTACTCAGAAGTTATAAATAGATGGCTTCAGAGGAAGGTTTGCATTTTCAAAGGATACGTGGCACAGCAAAGGGCTGGGCAAAAGCATGGAAGGCAGACCCCCATGTGATCTGCCAGGGAGCAATGTAGGTATATACAAATCTCAATTTATAAAAGAGTTCCCAAAGCTACAGGAAAAAAAAAGAGAAAAACAATTCAGTATTTTCACTAACAATCAACATGCCTTGCATCTTGAGGAATTTATTGGTAATCCTAGAGTTCCTACTGATCTACCAGAAGCTTTGACACTTCAAAAAAGGATGTTATTATAAAAGCAAGTCACATAAGATGCACTTCCTAGTTCTACATACAAACTCAGGAGATATTTAGAAACTTACATATGGTTTCTCAAGCCAACAGAAATGCTTTGGGACAGAGAAGTCTTAGCTGCCTTACAGCATATCTATTACAGTACAAAAGACTGAGAATCTGCAAGGTTACCTATCAGATAGGACTATCCATGTGTTTTCCCCTTTGGATGAACTGAAAAACCTAAAAACAGAGTGAAAAGTTACCTTGCTGAAGAGTATGGACATGAAGAAGAGATCTAGCAGCATGGTCTCAGTAAAACTTTTGTAATCAAAAGTAAAGAAGAGCACTGTGAAAATAACAGTGACATACTGGCACGTTGGGCTACTGAATGATGAACGCAGTAACTTCAAGCCAGCTATTGTGATCATTAAAGCACCCAACCTGTGTAAGGAAGTCACACAAAACAGTTATTACCTGTTATCTGAAAAGGGTTTAAAGAACACTTAAACTGTGCTCTCATGCAATATCAATGTCTTCAAACTTTGATTTGGGTTTGCTTTTGGAACTGGGGGCAAAGGGTGTTAATGATTAGTTGGATTTTTTAAAAGATAACATCTGATTTTTTTTTTTTAAAGGTTACTATCTAAATCTTTTCATCAGTACTCTCAAGCCAATCAATGTTCAAGATTATTTCTAAGCATGCCACTAAAAAAGAAAAAAAAATAATAGGAGATGAAATATCCTTGTGGTCTGAAGAAAAACTTGGTCTTTAGGTTAGGAATACTAAAATGCAAAAAGTGCTAGATTAATCATCAAGAGGATGTTAATGAACACTGGATTATCATTTCCTGCATGACTATACTGCTCTAATTTCTACTGAGGGAACAGCAATTGTTTTCAGACATAGCAAGTGACATACCAAAGGGTTATTAAAAAAAGAAGTTAAAGTAACATAACAGCAACGTTCCTCCAAAAGGTGTCATGGTGACCGTGATAATGAGCCCAAAGCAAGAACTTACTAGATGCAAGGATTAAAATTAAGAAAGCCAAAAAAGCCACATACCACCCCACAAAATAAATCTAACAACTTGCCTCCCAAAATATTTTCTGTTTAGTTTCAATATTTATAGTCCTTTATTCCTAAGAATAGAATTTCAAATCCAAAAAAGACACCTGGTTACTGTTTCTTGGAGGCAAAAAATGCAGGGCTTATTATTGAGCTTTCATTTGCTGAGACAGTCAGATACACTGCTCAAGGGATTACAACTAAGACTCAATTTAAGAAGCAGTGTGCAATTCCATCTGGATATGGATTACACTTAGGGGCTAGGAAGCCTGGGGAATTCCTTGATGAGTGAAGAAAGGTGCAGAGGGGGAGCACACTGGCACACCAAATCCGAGAGCAAGTCTGAAATTTACACTTGATAAACTACCAGAACATATCAACACTATCTTGAACTTGCCATCTGGATAATCATACTATAGACTCTGTAGCTCAACGAGTAAACTTATCACAGTACTAGGTAATTCCACAGCACGTCATCTTCACAGTATATGCTAGGAGTTGAATGATTTATCTTTGCAGGAGTGTCCTGTTTAACAGTGTAATACTCCAATCAGTTTAAGTCAGCTTGATACAGGCTTTCAAATAAAGAAAAGCTTTATTTATTCCTTGCCTTACTCTTAAGACAATACCATTAAGGTATTCTGTCTTCCCATGGATGCCAGAAGTCACTATTTGATTTCCCACCACAGCAGACATACTCAAGATTACTTAATAGCCTTTTCTACTTACTCAGTATCCAGTTTCTTTGGACTAGCAATATTCTTAGCGCTGCTACTAAGCTCATTGAGGACTATCAGTGGATAGATAACATTCTTCTCTACAAAAAGGAGCCAAATGTGAAGCTTCTCAAACCACATAACATGTGCAGCATCTGTCAAGATATATTAAAAAGAAGAAATCAGATGGCACTGTCAAATCAAAAACACTTGGTTATAAAATAAAGACTCTCCACTTGGAACAACTGTTTTCTTACAATGAACTTTGGTAGTTTATTTAAGCAAAATAAAGAGAAGTTCCTGTCAGCAGCCCCATGAGAATTTTTGCACTGTTCACACAACAACAACAGTTGGCAAGCTACTTGCTTACTGTATGCAGAAGGAAACAAATTGGGTTCCACCTCTTCAATAATTTCAACACTGCTATTGATGAAGCTGTTTGAAATGATGCCTTTTCTCTCACACAAAAGCATGTTTTTCAACCCTATTCAATTTGAAGGACTCCTGATTTACTGCTCTACAGAAGAGCCTATGTAACCCACCAACATAAATGTCTGTCACTTGAGCAACTTCTTTTAAACTTCTACAAGAATTGTAAGGTGTGTTTCAAATTACTGCAAATTAAGATAAAACAATTTGCTCTACAATATAGGCTAGAAGATTTAATGGCAGAAGTTGTGGTAAGGGCACATACATAAAGGGCAACAACTGCACCTTTTCTAGTTTTAGAGATTGAAGGCTTAATGCATTTAGTTGCACTTTTCACTTCTTCCAGATAAAAGTCTGACATCATACTACAATTGCTATTCATATTTATCCATCTTTACATGCAATCACTGGGAAAAAAATCCCACAAGTTAGACATCAATGAAAAGACCACACTGAATGGCTGCTACAAAGGTAGAGTTTGTGAATCAATTCTGATAATTCTCTGCTCCTGAAAGCAGCAGAATGCTCTCTTGTTTTGACAATTATTTGAAAAGAAAAAGCAAAATAGTTTCAGTTTTGTCCAAGGCAGTTTAGACAGGAGTTTTTTAAATCTGCTGTTAACAGTAAAAATATTCCAACAGTGAAGTCCCCACAATCAATCACAACATTTATCCATTCTGGAAAACTAATAGGCAGTGTAACTTCATCTTTTTTGCATCTCTGGGGAAAAAATCCAAGAAAACATAGGCTTTAGCCTAATGCTAAAGTCTAACATAGGCCAACAGCCTAACATGTTAAGCTGCAAGCACATATCTATGCAGATCAAGTTTTAAGACTGGTCCCTTGGTGTCTTCATCTATCAGTTGACCACTCACTATTTTCTGTTGTTAAACATGTCAAAGATACTATTAAAAACCAAGTAAGTGCCAGGATGAAGTCTCCACCAGCACTCGCCACAGCTAATCCTCTAAAACATCTGAAAACAATGCTGAGGAAATACATAGTGAAACACAATCTTTATGAAAAATTATTGAGGCAATCACAAACTTCACCACACAAGATTTCGAAGACTGTGTTTTAATGGAACTGCTCTGATATAACATTAGCACTCACATTATCATCATCAGTTAAGAGATACATAAAATGTCATGGAATCAAAACATGAGGAACTGACAAACCAATACATTTATAGATCAGATGTAATGAAATTCCAGTGGTGAGAAGAGTAAAGAGATGAAGTAAATCAATAGGTAACACAAGTTAGTCAGCAGCTAGCTACAGCAAGTGGAAGGAAGTGTTACAGACAATACTTACTCCGGACTTCAAACTGATGGTATTCCTTGGTTTTCAGCAGCGGGTGAGAAAAGCAATGCCAAGGAAGCTGCTTTCGGAGTTGAGGCAGAACATAATGGGTCACAAAGCCCACCGTACCCACCAATGCATAGAGAACATAACTTAAAATAGGCTAAAAAAAAGAATTGAAGAAATTAAGACCTGAGTTTCATAAAAAACATATTACTTTGCTAGTGTATTTTCCAGCATATAAGCACATGCTCCTTCAATACACTAATGCATCTCTTCATGAGAAACTGTACTACCAATTTTAAGATAAAACAAGAAACCCTGTGAGCAAAAAACCTTCATATCTAACAAATTTTCACTAAGATGAAATGTACTTTCAAGCAAAAATAGTACACCAATCTTTTTTCACAGTCCATTGCTTCTGACCCATATGTATTTTATAAAGGTATTATTCTCTAAAGGCTGAACCCAATTTACATTTCCATCTGCTAGATAAAAGGAGGTATACGCAAATCATTAGTTTCACATTCACTTGAGAAGGTAAGAAGACTCCCACAAGACCAATCCCTTCCACAGAAGTCACAAAATACTGTAAAATTAACAAGGGATGATGGCTGAATTTCACAACAATGCTTTCTACACATTAGAATTTTCTCTAAATTTCTACATAAGTCTAGATAATTGCAAAACTAGGATTGCATTATCTTGTCATAAGCTCTTTGTGAATTCTGTGAAGCCCAAGCCTATTGAAACATACAACTGGTGAAGAGCATACAGCCCACTCTCTCAAGCATGGAGGAAAGTAACATTCAGGTGGAGTGCTGAAATCTCGCAACACAGTAATAGAAGGGATATTTTCCCAGAAAACACAAGTACACATGCTTAGGTAATGCACTTCACCATGGAGACATGAAATTACCTAAATGCATATGCTTTTAAAAATTAGTTTCTTACTTTATGCAGCATATATTCTAAAATACATGCCAGTAATTTTCATTTGCCTTACATAGGGCTATTCATCAGCTAGCCAATGGCTCTATAATAGGAACAGCAAAGTAAGAAACTCAGTAACTGCAGCTCTTGAGGGAAACACCTTACCTAAACTGAAGCACAGGATCTAGTCCCATGCCATTATCACCAAGAGCCACAGATACACATTAAAAGTATCCAAAGCACTAGCTACAATGACAAGTCAAAAACTTTAAACTCAAATGATCTTTGAAGTCCTGTAAATAATCATTCCAATAAAGGCATACTGCCCTATACTACAGTCTACGAAGAGCCATGCCAGCATGGAACTGCTGAGTCAAGGTTCAGCCTGTCATACTTAGAGCACAAAACATTTTAAACATTGTTTTGAAGTTTCATTTTTCCTTATTTCAAAACAATTCTGACGCTATTTGAGATCGACGATTCAAAAGAGGGTGTTTTGTTTTAGAGGCTAAAATAAAAATCTAAAACATAGGAAGAAACTAGGAAAGAGCTAAGAAAGATGATCTTTTGAGCACATACAAGTGAAGACCTTCAGTCAGTCACGTACTTATCATGCTATATGTTTAAATACTGGCTTAAATTACCCAGAAGACTCCGCGAACTACCAGAACGCACTTTATATCACACCACAGTATTTGCATACAGAAGGCAAATTGAAGACACGAGGTAACATCTTACCTGTAAAACTGTAAATACTGTACTGACATGTATTGCAAAATAGAGGACACCAATCACTATACACACTATCAGGTCAGACTGCAATCGTTCACTCTGTGGAATCAAAATAAAATAATTTTAGAAAATACCAGCTTTGACTGACCTGTTAGAATCATTAAAGTTGGAAACTATCCCCAAGATAGAGTGCAACATTTCAATACCTCCTTAATACACAAATGCAGTAACACTGAAACTGATTAAAGATTTTTTTAAATTATGCTAGTGTCAACTACTTCCACTGAAGTTAGGTGAAATTTCGCAAGACAAACATTACAGCTAAGAGCATCAGTTCAGCTAAGCGAAAGACTCACAATGGGGCAGGACAAATCAATACATCAAATATTTTCTCTAATCCTGGACTGTGAGGTGGTGTAAGGGTCCCCTGATGAAAGCACTGGAAGGGACAATCAAATTCCCCCTTTATGATCTAATTAGTGCTTAGTCTACAGGGCAATTAAGAGCCCTGGAGGAGTGCTGCTGAGGGCAAGCTACCAACCAGGTGAAACAACCAGGCTCTTAATCCTCTTCTGACTTTCTAGAAGGATACAGGATAGCTTTGGAATGACCCCGAGGAACGAGTCTGAATTTTCCATTACTCCCAAACAATGAAAATAAGCCACTGATAACGGGCAAGCCCCGCCTCAAGACCTGTAATGCCAGCCGCAGCCACAAGGGGGCAATGCGTACTTAGGGCCTCAAGTGTAGATTTGTTCCCACTCCGTAAAAACAGCATCAACATTTACAGCCCAGAAAAACATTAAAGGATTATCTACTCCAAAATTGGACAAATAATTACACACAGAAATTATTGCTGCAAAGCCTTAACTTCTTGGGCTACAACTTGCTTTTATTTAATCAGCTGTCCTGATTTTAAAAACCACAGTAGGAAAGACTATCAAAAATCCTCAGCTCCTCTGGAGACTAACACCACTTTGAGTTTGAGAGCTCAAAGAGGAGCTTGCAGCTCCTGTAGTAACTCTTTCCTGCTAAATGTTAAAAGAATTGCAGTTTCTCTGCTCTAAATATTTATTTGCAGTTTCCACACACTGCACCTCATCATGTTTCTAGCTGCTGTATTATGAAAAACCCAGCTATAGACCTCAGCCTAAAGCTGAGCCCTACACAAAGCTAAATGCATATTCAACCTTCTTTGGTACAAGTTGAACATATTAAGCTTCTTAAGTCTCTTATTTATTGCTACATGGTGTCAAAAAGAATAATGTTTAAATATTACTACTTCCATAAATATGGAAGTAGTAATATTTAAACAATATTCTTTAGTAGTCATATTTAAACAATATTCTTTAGCAGTAATATTTGAACACATTCTTTAGCAGTAATATTTAAACACATTCTTTAGCAGTAATATTTAAACATTATTCTTGATACTTTTAGTGTATCTGCACTAAAAATTCAAAGTAATGTTTAAGTAAATGAAAAGGTTACATCTGCTTCCCAAGAAAGTAAACAACAAAACAACTTAGACCACCCAAACAAACCACAAAAAGCCCCAAAATACTTCCAATTTTTAATTTATACTTCTGGAACAGCAAGCACAAAGCTCTTCCTCACAATTATTAGAAACACTGAATTAATATAGTTTTGCCACCATTAACTCTTTCCCACTAACTTCTACACAAAAACAAGCATCATCTATTATTATCCATGAGATAAAAGAAGATCCTTAGTGATACTTCACTGTATCCACACTAGGGAATTCCAACTCCCTCTGCTTTTAAATAACTTAAAATTGCAATATCAGCATTACACTCATAGGTGTAGCACATGAGTTCAGCTGCAGATTGAAAGGAAAGCTGTGATATCCATTCCAACCAGGACCTTGCTCGGTGACAAGTGTGATCTAAGCAAGATCTGGATGGATGCTACATAAACCAACACAAAGTAAATGCTTAAATGGAATTCAAAAATTAGTAACAAAGCCTACTTACCACAGAATTTCTAAGCTTCTCAGGTAAAGGATCTTTTACTTCAGACAGAGGATCTTCAGGGTTTTTGTCTTCAGAATTAGGAAAAAATTTTGATTGCACTAAAGAGCTTTAAAGACAAAAAAATCCTACTGAAAAGCATGTATTGTTCTATGTGGTTTTATAATAATAACAAAGTCAGAAGTTCTATTACAAATTGACCACAAAAAATTAATTTTGGCACATCAGTGCTTTCACATAGCTGAGCGAATTTACAGATATTTCAACTTTATAAAATAATTCTTTCTCTGTTGTACAGTACAGTGACTATTAAAGAGCAGTAGCCAGATGTTCAAACTGCAGTTTCTCTAGTAGCAACACAGGAGTAACTGAACAATAACTGAATTTTAAGTGAAATTCAGCACTCATGAAAACAAAACTTCAACTCATAAATAACTGAACAGAAATGTGCAAAATTTGGAAGCAGCCTATTTGGCAATACCATTAAAAAAAACAGGAATTCTTTGGTTTGATTCAACAGCAACAACAAAGGAAACATATTCTAGCCTGTTTTAATTAATGAATTAGTCACACTGACCAAACTTCTAAATTCTTAGCAGGCCTTGCTGATACTGAAGCTCCAAAACCTTACACCTAAGCTTTTAGAAGCCCACGTGCAATGTTATCAGTCTTAACAAGCTGTCTCACAACTTCTCAGTGTGATTTTTCTTACAACACCCTACCTAGTGCAGAAATAATATTTCATTTTATGGACAGAAGATCAGTACAGAATGAGCCCTAGATCTTCAAAGGAAATTACATATTGCAATGTATTACAATGCTTAACTTTACCACAATCAAACATGACTATCCAGGCTTTTGTTTTTGGAAAGAACAAAAGAACAAGTATCCAGGGAAAAGAACCTCATATCAACTGAACTAAGAGTAATTGGACAAGGTTTAGCAGTCAACCCACAACTAAGAAATTTCCTCTGGTGTAAACATTCATGAATCATTAGTTTTGTTGTTCACAGAGGAGGTCCTTCACTATCTACCCCCAGCCAATATTTATCAAATTCATCCAACATTATGGCTACATTTAAATCCAAGTTCAAGCTCTACCCCACCTAGGTATGTGCCTAAGCTTTTATTGGTTATTCTGGGGGGGTGTTTCTCCTACTGGAACTGTTTTGTTTTACATGTATCATTATTAACTGAATCAAACATCCTTAGCAACAGATCAGTAGCATTCTCTACTCCAGCACAGAGTAAGAGGAATACCTGTTTCCACATGCCATATGGGAATACTCATCACAAAAAGATATCCTTATAATTCAGCATAATTATTTGAAAAAGTGTTTGGAGCACATATTCAATAGAAGAATACATCAACAAATGAAGTGGAAGTATTCAAGAAGTCACTCTGGGGACTTGAGCTTAAACCAGTGCCTTGAGCACTTCTTTAAACACAATAAGGGTACGTGTTATTCCCAGCAAACCCAGCAGCACAAAGATGGCACCTGACTGACATTTTGGAGAACATCAGCAGGCAATTAAATCAGATTTTGGCGTGTAAGCGATTTACCAGAAGTCACAAAAAAGGTCATTGCTAGAGAAGGAACTAGATGCAAAATGTGAGAATTTCTAACCATTGAACCAAGAATATACCACTCCTGATTAGTGCTGGTGAGTACAAGCTCAAACAATACTAAGTAGTAACATTATTTGTAGTTTTTCCTTGCAACTTGCTTCTTCATTAGGGAAGAGATACAAACTAAGTCACTTACAAAAGTACAGAAGGGTCACTGCTTTGTCTGCTGAGATGATATGATATTGCCACTAATAAACCACAAAATATGGAGAAGAGAACTGGAATATGCTGCCCATCCCAGGAATCCTGGAGACAGAAACAAAATGTTAATAAAAAGGAGACAAAGTACACACCACTTTACCTGACACACAAGAATTACGTATATCACAGAGAATGGAGAAATTAACTACAACTCCACAAAAATAAGCCAGGCCTTTTTGTACAAAAATATTGTTCCATCTTTACCTATGTCTAACTATAGATCAAAAACTCTAGCACAGTGTACATCTCTCAAATCTACACCATCTTAATCATTAAACAGTCATTATTTCTCATAACCCTTATGCAGCATTTCCTGCATTCCTTGAGACCACAGACTATTAAGAGCTGTATTTAGTCACTTCTTAATTTTGAACGTTACATGTATGTTATGAACGTTACATGATTTATTTTTCCTAATGTGCTGAATGCAGATAAAACAGTGGCTTTATTTGTGTTTTCCTGATCTGCATTGGATCTACAAAGATGAAAGAGTTATTCCTTGCTAAAGCTTGTTTGTCTTAAATGGATGTGTTTACCAAAGGCTAATGAGACATGTGCACAAATTCACAAAAAGCTAATGATGTCCTGCAGGTGAGAGTATCATGGGACTAACTCCTCTAGGAACTTTCTACTCTCTGTGATAAAGTGGAAAAGCCAGGCAACTCTGAATTGAACCCACATGTGCTATAATTCATTGTAAACTGAGCATGTCTGATTATTGACAAACACCTGAAATTAATGAACAGAACCAGCATCACACTCCATACTGTTTTCAAACAACATTTCAAGCAAGGAAACAGGGTTGGTATGGGGGAGGGGTGTATGTGTGTTCCTTGGCCAGCTAACTCTTTAATTCTCCCTTTCAGAGAGGAACATATTTTCACTTTGACACTACAAACTATTTCTTGGTTTATTCTCAAATAAATATTAATTAGAAAGTACTATTTCACTTTTGCAGCACCAGAAAAAAATACTTTCATGCATCACTTTGAGAGGTTAACATACAACTACACGCAGACTCTGCTAGAAACAAGTCACCTGCATGATATTTTCAAGAACTGATGTAGAATGGAAGTGATGGTAAATGTCATGTGTTTTCAATATAAAAAAGCCCATCAGAGCACACACAAATCATACACCTTTTAAAAGCAAAAAAAACCGCTTAGCTCCTGCATTGCATCTCCTCTATTGACTTCACAGCTGAGTAAGAATAAAACCCTAGTAAATCAAATGAATATTTCTAGTTAAATAGTTGCATACTTTAGTTACTTAATACAGAAGGAAGCAGAGAACAAACCCCAAAATAGATTTAGTCTGCATCAAGTTTTTCTCACCTTCAGGGCACCATAGCACAGTCCATACAACAATGCTACTGCCACAATACTACAGATAAAACTGTAAAGTGCTGCAAGCAGGCTTGTGGTAGCTGAATATCAGAGAAATGAAAAGAAAAAACATTATTACCATTCGAAGTTAGAATACAAAATACTTCCGTTTAAGGTATCAGCCCCCTAATTTCCTCTGATGGAAAAAAAAGGCAATTCAAACCAGAACAGCTACTTTCATTTTCCCCTATAAGTAATTTTTATTAAGAGCATTTTATGCGGTTTTTTTAATGTCCCTAATAATTGAACAGCTTTACCATGGGAATAGTCAACTGCAATAGAAACCAGTTGAGGAAGAAGTTACAGAGTTATTAGGATAGTAATTCTATTTCTCAATAATCACTCAGAAGACTTCTAGGCTTTTTAAAAACACAATTAAAGTATTCTATGTTTAGAGGTTAGGAATAAAAAAAATGTAACCACTAAATTTTTAAACTAACATACTGATCTTGGCTGCTCCACATCTCATACTTTTGCCACTGAAAAAACACAACACTCACCATTGCCACCAAAGACATGAATGTCCAGCTGTTCACAGAGATACATCACAAATGTATTCACCTGAGGCAGGAGACCAATGAAGAATACTATAGGGAAACATAGTGTAAACACTACAGAAAAAGAGAAGGTTAAAAAGTGGTGAATATGAAAAAAACAGCATGGTGAGATATTTTTCAGTTTAAGTTCTATGGTATCACACACCCCATTTTAACTCAACAACGCTGAAATATTTCTATTATAAATTTTAAAGAAAATATACATTATGTAAAGTCCTACTTCAATGGCTCAGAACTGACTGCATACAGAGGTCATACAAATCAATAGTACTTTCCTTTTAATTGCTGTAGACATGGACACAAGCCAATTCAGGCTTTCCATTTTTATTTAGCAAAGATCAGCCAGGGGTGTTTACAGATTAGACTTGTAAGTTTTGACTCATTCTAAGTGAGATTTATCCGAGCCTAACTGCCTGTCTGGAGTTGCAGGAGCAACCTAACACCAGCCACTCTGACCAAAGGGAGGCCAAGCACCCCCCCCCTCCAGGCTTTCTGCTGCTAATAGTATCTGACAATTTTACTCATTTTCCCACACCACTTTTGAACATTCTAATGCTAAATGACTGGGTTTTCTGGTTTTTTGGGTTTTTAAACAAGAACAGACAACTGTAGGAATCATGAAAACACCTGCAAATTTCAGGATTTCGGAACACAAAGATAAATTAATGCCACCTAATTTCAATACATAAAAGGCTTATGTCTCCACCTGTAAATATATTTTTTTCCCATCCTAAAGAATAAAAGATGCAGAAATAATCTTCTACGCATGTTCACATATAGTAGTTCAGACCTAATTCACATGTAACAACATATTAAAAGTTTTAAGTTCTGAAGGATAGAAGGAACAAATAACAAAAATAACCCTAACACACACAGTCTGGCAGTTTAGGGAGGTTTTGCTACCATCTTATTGACTTGTAGCTCCAGTGACCAAAAGAACAAACAAACTTTAAAATATCTTGTAAAGCACCACAAGACTCAAATTTAATTTTCTAATTTTAAATGCACAGAATAGTTGGACACTGAAGGTCATCACATGAGATAGATAATGAGAACCTGATCTTTTTCCATACTCCATAGCAATGCTAAACAACAATATAATTCAAAACATGCAGGTTGCAAGCTGGGGAAAAACACTGAATCCTGTATTTTTACTGACACTAATTAGGAAATATAGGACTACAGACCAGCTCTTCAATATCTAACGAAAATACTTTATTAGACTTCTCGTGTCAAATCTCTATTTCAAATCATTCCTCAAGAAAGCCAAAATAGAAGGCAAATACAGTGTTAAATACAGGTTAAAAAGTTTTTTCCCAAAAGTCTGTAAGTCAAATTACCTTGGGCCTATTGGAAACAAAATTGCTACACAGATCTGGGAATACGCAATTTTTAAAGACTAGTCCAACAAAAAGCCAATATTTATGATGCTTTTACAATCTGTAACATCCTAGTTTTCTAACAGTGACCAACTAGGTGAAAAGATAAAATGATTATTTTAAACGTGGAGTAGATTTAGAGCAATTGATCAAGTGCACTATGTGGGACACAAAATAAAGCATTTATACTAGTCCTCACTTGTCTGTTGGCAAGGAGAAACATTTACATTATCTAAATACAAAGGTCACCTCGCCCTGTACACGTTTCTTTCAGTAGCTTTGCCTGGGCACAGGAAAAAAGGCAGCTGAGATTTTTACCTAACAATGTGTTTGCTAGCAGCCAGCCTGGTCTGCAGTACACACAAAGCATTGTGAAACAGCACTTCAGCAACATAAGAGCTGCTCCAAGGGCAAGTGCACGACATGGGGGGTAGGGCGGGATGTGCAATGCAGATTAGTGCAGTTGTTCTTTTTTGTTTGGTATTTTATCATGTTGGTTTTTGGGGTTTTGGTTTGGGTTTTTATTGTTGAGGGAGTTGTTTTGTTCTTTTGGGTTTATTTTCTTTTTAAGTAGAATAAGCTGTTCTTGTAAGCTGATTTTTTAATTGGAAGAACTGTTAAGAAATATAAACCACATATGCTGCTGCCAAGACACCCCAGAACAACAGTAAAATATAAGGACCAAAACCCATTTAGAACTCCTGAACTAAGAAGTTTTAAAAGCTAATGCCAAGATGCACATGGCCTGGTGAAAATGCCACCATATCTTTTAAAACTGGTAAAGACTCACTCTTCAGTACTTTTTAAAAGTAGCTTACTTTTACAGGGGGACACACCACTTCCATGTATATTTATGTGTTACATATGGGGATATGGGTATACACTATGGCAGTGACTCCACATAGTAGAAAAGGGAAGAAAATATTTCCAAAACTGACCAAGCATTATCAAGAGAAATTAAGTCAGTTTTGTATCGGGAATGAGTCAAAAGTGTCTTCTATCTTCTTGTTTTATTACTGATACAGAATCAAGTATGCCAGCACATGAAGGGAACCAAAGAATTTGTTCAAAAAGCACCTTTGAAAATGTCTGGACAATTTCTGGTCATAAATATGCAGCTTAGACACTTTCCCTCTGGGCATTTAAATCCAGAGTTATTAGCAGAAAAAGTTGAAGGGGGAAGCAGTATGAGGCATAAAATACAGGATGCTCCTAAAATCAAGTAATAAAAACTAATATCCAAAATGCTTGAGTCAGTAATTCTACTTAATAAATTAAAACTGTTAAAACCCCACGCCAAGACCAAGTTTTCTTTTATCTTAGACAGAAGATGGTCTGGGGGCACACAGACGTAACATTTAACTGTTGTAGTCTTTCACAAACAGGTATTTTGATATAACTGAAAAGCAACTGCATTCAGTTTAGATGAATTCTTACAGATTTTCTTACCCCACCCAAAGCAGGGATCCATAGAAGATCACCCAAATAACTTTGCTCCATTAAAGCACTGCACAAAGTTGCCATGATAAGATGGTCTTCAAATGTTTATGTCTCTCTCTCCTTTCTACGGGCTTTGTTTAAGACTACAGGGCTGTTATTATTTTCATAACAGGGGAAAGAGTTGTTGTTTTGGGGTTTACGTTGTTTGTTTTTTTGCATTAGGTTTGGGGGGGTAATGGAGTTAAATGTTACCAGTATTCTGAATGCACTGCGCTGCTCAGAAAACAATGAGATTACCTCAAAATGGAAATGCAGCTCAAAAATTGTATTTTTGGTATTGCTGATAGGACTGTTCCAAGAAGAAGCACATTAAATAAGACTTAAACTGTGTATAATATTTTTTAAAATTGTGTCTGTACTGTTCTGCCCAATTGCTAAATACAAATAACCTAAAAGAACTCCTACTCATTTGCCACAAGCCCCTCCACGGAGTGTGAAAGAGTCCAAATCAAAATGTTTTTTTAACTACCAAGCAGCTAGGTCCTAGCAAAGGGTAGTGTATGCAGGTCCAAGTTAGATAAGCAAGTTCAAGGATAAGGGCTAAGAAATTAGATAATGAAAAATTTTAGTAGAGGGCATATCTGCCATTTGTTACAGCAAAGCTACAGAAGGGGAAAACGTTCCCCTAAAGTTCTACTGTTGTAAAGCAAACAATTCAAATCCATGAAAAAGCCACTCACCTATAACTAAGTCCCTGGCTGACAGCAGCAGCAATGGGTTGGTGAAAGCCATTCCATACAACCTGAACCTTGTTGTAGATATGTTTCTGCTGCCATAATCCAACAGCCAAATCAGACCACAACATAAACAGAAATATACAGGCCTACTATAGGCTATGATACGATTGTGACCCTGTTTAAAAAGAAACCACAAAAACACCAACATTTGTTCATTATTAGTGGATAAAGTAACTTTTTCTCTTCTACTACAGATACCTTCAGAATCAAAATTAATCACTGGTCATCAACTAATATACTGTGACTTCATCGTATCCTTACGTTTTCTTCATAAAATCCTTAAAGCATTGCCTTGCAGCGATACCAGTCCATGCTTTTTGTGGCTTTGATATAACAGACACAACAGTTAGATTATGTTAGACTAAGCTAGGCATACCCTTAGTCTCAGCTATGGTTTATGCTATGTTGCTTGCTGTAGTAAATGCTAGAGAAGCTCTGACTAGGCATGGTAAGCAACTGAGAATAAATCAATTTTAAGGAAAAAGGGATTAAATTCATTACTTAGATACTGCTTCTGCTGCATGGGGGGACAGAATCTCTATCGGTGTTTATCACAATACAACTTCTTACACAAAATTAATGACTTGCTGTAGAGGAATAATGCTTTTAAACATCTTATCTAGGACATAAAGGTAATATTTTGTCTTGGCAATCTAGCAGATGCACAACAGAATATAAACATGTTGTGCAATACTAGAATGTTAACATTTCCATGCTCAAACACTAACGTTCACTAGAGCATTACAAACTCAGCTTATTAGAGGGAAAAAATAAAGTAGTGTGCACACTAGGACAACTGAATGAGCTACACCTCTAAAACAGAACATCAAAGCTGTGTCAGATCACACCAGCAGAGCAAATTGCAACATTAAGAATACTTCTCAGTATAATTGCTAGAATAATAAAGACTCTTCAAAAACCTTATTATGACATGGCTCCGTAGCATAAGCTAGGCTCAGGAAGGAGGCCATGATTTGCTAAATAAATACAAAGAGTAAGGCAGGTCCCTTCTCACACACTAAGACAACTACAAGCCCTTTGTGCCTTGTAAGAAGGAACATAGGAGAAATGCCAGAAAAATCAAACCAAAATGATCAATTCTTTGTGGGAGTTCTGCATCTGCAGGGTTAGTACAGTGGCACATGCCCGTGACTTACATGTCGGGGGGAAGAAGAATCTGGCTGAACACTCTGAAACCAAAATAAAAAGAGGAAAGTTACCCAAACTACAGATAAGTGTGTTCACCCACACACATCCTCTTGGTTGAAGTTCTTTTAACAATATCTACAATTAATTGTACAATTGTATATTGACAAACCACATCACAGCCTTTAAATAGCACAATGTTGTAAACCATAAAACCTACTTAAAGAGTAGATGTCTATAACCAAAATACTATTAAAAAATCCCCAAGTCTCTTATTTTCAGGATTTCTACTGTTTTTCAACATTAGGAACTTAAATTTTAAATCTAATTTCCATCCTAATAGTCAAATGAAAAAATAATCAATTGTTCTTAGATTACAGTAAAGCATCATCAGTCTAACAAAAATTAATTATCTGATTAAAAATATGTTTAGATATAATTGCCTCCTATGAATGCTCTGAGGCGTAGACACTACATAAAATTAGAACCTAAACCAATAAAACTTCAAGTTCAGTTTGTAGTTGGTTTTCAACATGTAAGAATGTGCTCCTCTTCACACACCAAAAAAATGCATGAGAACACTAAATAAAGGATTGTTTAACAAGCATATGTAGAACCATTCTAGTGATGTGACCTTGCATTACAATCTATCAAACTTCCCATGAGGCCAAGTTTAATCATTACTTTATAAATTATAAACATGCACATTTTTCCTTAAAGCCCTAACTAACCTGCAACACCCAACTGGATTTATATCTATTGTTTACAGAAAGTGAAGAGAAATTCAAGTACCTTCAACAGTGAGTACTGGCAACTGGCTATTACCAGGCAAAACTGGAAGACCCAAATATCCTTGAAAAAGCCCTCTATAAGAAGTACAGAGCCCAGAAATGCAACTAGAATAGCTAGGATGACAGCTAATACGTTCTCAAGGATCTCACGATTCCTGTTTTAAAGGGAGAGAAAAAAAAGAAAAAAAAAGAAATTTAAAGCTAATTATGTCTATAAAAATCTGCAAAAGAGCAGTCAGAGTCAAAAATTAACAGGGGTTATGATACTGGTAGCAAAACAGTTACGAATAAATTTGAACTTCCATACTCTACTAGCACAATGTCCTTAAGCAAAACTAGGAGCTATCAGGATTTCAATGACAGCTGAAAGCAGTCATTATCTTAGTATCTTAGGGAATTTTACTTTAAACAGCAGAAGATAACTTCAGAAGATGATTTTAGAAATAAATCAAATGTTCCACCAGAAGCACGGTCTGTAACGTAAATCTATATTCAAAGCCCATCCAAGATGATGATAAGCCTAAGAAAAAACACAAGTATGCTAACTTACCTGATTCATGATTTTCTAATGATGAAACTAAAAATACTCTTGCTTGAGTAAGATATGCCAAGTGGAATACAGATAATTCACTATGATATTGCTAGTGCTTCGGAACAGAGTTATGAGTATTCCTCCCTGGACAGAATCACTACTATCCTGTTTATTTCAAGGAGGTTCATTACCAAAATATAAATACTCTACATATTCCAAAAGCTGGTAACTGGAGGATCAATTTCATTTTATTCCTCTGGGTAAATGTACAGGGATAAGAAGTCACAGTATTAAACGACTCTTGGAAAAAATGCTCTGAAACAGCAGGCAAATTCTTTCTATTTACCAAAAGACTAAGTGCATGCCAGGTTGTACACCCTTTAATTAATTTTTGGAGAAGGCTATACACTAGCTTTAAAGATTGGCAATGAATCTTTCTATTTGATCCTTCAAATACATTATTGCCCCACACAGGCAAAGTGGGGGTTGCTTCCCTTTTTCCTTTTTTGATTGCTACAGAAGAAAATGAGAGTAGCCTCCATTATTTTAGAAAAACTGCATTCAGTATTTTTCTTTCATTTTTCAGAGTACAATAAGTATGTGTAATTCTCTAACGACAGTTTTATCTATATTACAGTTTAGTAATTGTTTTCATCTTGCTTTCTAAGGTCGGGCAACATACAAGGATCTCACCTATCAAATAAAGCCAGAAGAGTTAATCTATCAAAATTGATGCTAATCCAAAGTTTAGGCAGGATCCAAAAGCGATAGTACTGCTTGACTTTTTGAGCTGCTTCCTCTTGAGGCTGCATGTGGTCCTGAAGGTCAGGACTCAGGTCAATATCTTGCTGCTCCAACAGATCTGTATCCATTGTTAGCAGCCTGTTCAACCTGATCTGAGGAAGAGAAAGCTAAAAGAAAGTTAGTATTAACAAAAACTCCTTTATATCAAATCACTGTAGATATACTGAAAATTGCTTTGAAAAATATTGCTGGAACTCTTAGTTTCACTTCTGAGGAATTACATGTTAAGCACTGTCACAGGCTTCTACTTACTTTTTCTGTCCTTATCACAGCACATGAATAGGACTAGCAGCAATAACAGTTTGCATACAACAACTCTTTGGCATTTCAGCATATGCCTTATTTCAAATGAATGCATCTTCCAAGCACATTATCCCATTTACTCTGAAAACTTCAAATTTGAAGACAAGTAAACTGATACATGGACAACATACACGACAAAAATAATCCAATTATTAATTTAAATAAATTACAACACATTTCTTATAGTCAGCTAATCTGCATCTAAATCCATGCTGAATGGTTCTTTATGCATGACAATGCAACATACTCATGCACCAACAGTTAAATTCAAACTCACTGAATCCAGAATACACTCAGAAATGAACCAAAGAAAAAGCTCTGTCCTAAACAGTCAAGTGCTATTTACGACTATTACTTATTTTGTAGTTTGTTTAGAGTTCTCATGAAAATCACAGTAATACTAACAACCATGAAAGATACTAAAGGAGTGTACTCAATGCTAATAAGACACTATAGCACATATTGTATAGTCTAATCCAGTTTCTAACAGGCCGAGAAACATCTTGACATACTGCTAAAATGTTCTTTAATGGAAAAGCTTCGCAATGTGTAAGGCAGAGACTAAAACTTCAATACTCATGCCACCTTCAAGTGCAAAACTACAGGTTTAGTCTTCAGAGGGGCTTTTTCCCTACAATCATGTAAGTTTAACATTCAATGTCTTGATTTATAAAATTTTTGTCATCACTCCTTAAATCATCAGTGTACTTAACTATGCTTAGCCAGCTTCTCCTCCCTAGAAAAATACTAATGAAAAAACAAGCAGGAACACTCCCTTTCTAAAGGCATTTAAAAAACACAAACCATACTATATTTAAGGCAAACTGTGTCAGAAAACAGATCCTTTTTCGACAATTTTTTAAAAACGTCATTTCTTAAAAGGTAGAATCAGCATAACATTCATGGCACTAATAAATTTCAGTGGAAATTTCCCTTTAGGTGAATGGGCTCAGCTTTTACAGTCACACATTTGCCTTAAAACAGAATCATTCCCTCCAATGGGACTAAACTGGCAAATCAAAATCATAGAAGAGGTAATGCAGCCTTTTTTCTAAAGGCTACATGTTTGAGGGGGACTGTGAAAAGCAAAGCAAGTTCCTCTAGCAGACATCAAGTTTAAAAAGCACATTCTTGATCAAAAGCATGGTCAGGCAAGTGGAGATCTCATGATCCTCTGCCAAATCCTAAAGCTGTACTTCATTTTCCCTCTTGATTATATATTAGGTACTTCAACATACTTCTCTTTGGTTTGCCAGCTTAAGAGTCATGCCCATTTGCACTGTTTTCAGAACATAATATATGACTTCAGAATTAAGAGTACATGTATGCCTGGATTTGACAATAGTGCAAAAGCTCCTAAATCATAAAACTAAGGAATTATAAAGCTATTTGCAGTATGAAACAGTGTAAGCTTCTGCCTTGTTTTGCCAGCCACTTCCCACATACAAATTCGTATTTTGCACATCAGACTCCAATGGCAGATTTCTAAATTCTTTTCAGGGAAATTACTCCAGTGAAGTTTCTTTTAGTCAAAATACAATATTTAGTCTTTCTGCTGCCTGCTAACCTCAGTAATGCACAGAAAGAAAACTGTCTAAATTGTACATATCTTTGGAAACTTTTACAAGGTATCTTAGAACAATTTCTATGAGTGTTTTTAAATCACTCGTTTTTAGATCAGAGGAAACCAACTAAGTTTAAAAGTGCTATGCAGGAAGATTAATTTCTATGTATATATGAAGGCACTACAATACTAAATACTTTCTTTTCATTAATCCAGACAAAATTCTTTCATAAGAACAGTGAACTACCACACCGAATGATTAATCAGTGCTATAAAGTTGGATAGTCTTCTGATTCTTTGCATACTTTAAAAATAAGTAAGAAAAACTTACTAGATCATGTGGATAGAAGCGAACTGAGGTAGAACTCGATACGTGAGAGTCCGTGTCACTATAAGAACAGGGAAAATACTTCAGATTATAAACTACATTTTATTTGATCAGGTCACTCTAATTTTCTAGTGTCCCAAATTAATTTTGATACCTTTTGAATTTTATCTAAATATCTTTAAGTTTTTCCTTCAGTCACTTATTATAAATTTAAGTAGCCACTTAGTCTCATGTATTGTGGTACATTCCACAGCTATAGTAAGCCAGGAGACTCTTTAATCTTACACTTAACATATTCTCAATACCCAGTCCCTAAATCATCTTAAAAAAACTACAATGATAGCCATTATTCCACTTGAAAAACAGAAATTTTATAAGCTGTTAGTTACTGATTTGTAAAGATACATCAATCACATCTCTAAAGACGTTCAGAGGCCTCTAGTTGCTCACATGCAGTTTCTCAAAATTCTATACTGTTTTTATCAAAATCCCAAGACTGTCAAAAATAGCATATACTTAGCACAAGTAAAGTGAGCTACTTAAACTGCTTTTTAAAAACTTAAACCTCTGGTAAGAAGAGCAAAATTACTTTGCAATTCCCATTCATTAGAGATGAAATTTCTCTTACTGTATGAGAGTCCATATCCAACCACTGCTTTTTTCCCCAATTTTGGATAGCTTTTGGATGTTTGTTTTCCATGTAAATCACATGGTTGTAAGACTTGTATCAAATTTATGCAACTTCCCTTCAGTTCCTTGCCTTAAGATAAAAACATTCTTTGTTATCAACTTTACTTCACTCAAACTCAAGTATTCTCTACAGCCGAGGTCTGATTATCTGAAGTGGCCAGTTTGTTCCTTCCATTAGTACATTCAACTTCGTAACAGCAGCCATCAGCAAAGCCATTGCATCTGGAACATGCAAGCAGTAGAGGCAGGGATTGGCAGCTTTGTGGAAGGAATCCAGAACTTTTGGTCAAAGTTCAATTCTACAAAAGGCACTTGCATACTCTCAAAAGAAAGATTTGAAGATGGGATGTTTTATATTCATTACTCCATAATTCCAAGAGCTATTCCATGTACATGTGGTAGGAATTATAGCATTCAGCATGGTGCAATAGCTTCAGAGCAATTCTACATAGTGAAGTGGATTGGGGGCAGGTGGGAAGCCACAGGAGACTTTGGGTTGCTTTTCCTTCTTCTGCCTCCTATCTTTTAAGAGAAAGAAAGGGCATCTTTCTAACAGCAGATGAACTTTCCAGTATGTAGCTGGCTATTTCAGCTGCAAATCAAATTTTCATCTCAGGCATGTTAACACTTCCATTTACTGTCTGATGCCATCCATGAACTTGAGAATAAATTTATCAGTTTACAACGGCTTCACATCTCGAAGTTCAATAGCCATTACGGTCAACAGCCACCTAGCTTTCTCAAAAATGGGTTAAATTCTTTAACAAAGACTTTCTATAAGCCAAAAAACGCATTTGTCAAGTTCTCAGTTTGGAAGTGTACTGGTTAAGCTAGCAGTTATACTCATTTTCTGAGATAAATATTTAACTTAATGTTATCTTCTAGTAAAAATCACTTGAGTCACAAAAGTAAAAGTATATGGTTAACAGATTGAACTGATTTTTTTGGTAGTGCATACTAAATAACCTCTTAAAATTAAAATAAAATATTGGATTGCAGT
Source organism: Zonotrichia albicollis (assembly GCF_047830755.1). Classification (NCBI taxonomy): domain Eukaryota; kingdom Metazoa; phylum Chordata; class Aves; order Passeriformes; family Passerellidae; genus Zonotrichia; species Zonotrichia albicollis. Next base: position 28,038,728 of record NC_133824.1, on the reverse strand, counting down.
AAGACAAGAATCATCACTCTTGACTGGCCTTCACACACACCAGATGTTGGATGCTCTTCTTGCAGCTGGCTCAAAGTTCACAAGCGACATGTCGCAGCCCCCTGTCTCGTAGAGCGTAGAACTGAACTTACCTATTAAAGAAAAGATCAAAAGCAGGTCAAAATTTCCTCATGTTTCACCCCCTTGGCAGCAGTTTCTACTCATTAACTTATTATAGAGATCAATTCAGACATCTGAATTTACATCAGTGTCAGAATACAAAATGTGATTACTCATGAATGTGCCACCAGGGCAGACATTAGCTACACAGCTGCCTTTCGTACCATTTTACATAACATATACACTGTAACTGCAGTACTGAATTAAAGAGTTTGTATTTACAAGATGCCATCATTAACACAACAGAAGGACAGTGTAAGTCTCTTTTTCCCCCTAGAGACTAACCACATGAAAAATTTGCAGTGACCAGCTTCTTCAGTCCTTCCCACTCCCAAGAGGACCATCAGTACATCATTCACTATCAGCATAAAGAACATTTAGCTACAGCAGTAATAACACAAGTATCCTGAATAAAATTCTTTTGAAACATCCATGTCTATTTGAAAAGAAACACAGACACTGAAAGAAGTGGCCAAAGAGGCTTCATAACTTAACTTAGGAAACTCAAAAAAGGAATGTGCAGAAGAGATTTATTCTACAAGCTAATGTAAGAAGAAAGGACTGCAAACTAACTTCTTAGGTAAACCATTTGGACTTCTCAAATGCTTAATTTTAAAAAGTAGCCAAAGATGGTAACTCAAATGATAAATTACCTTACTCAAATCTGTTTTCACAGCACCCACCTCCCAACACTAGTCTGATCAGAGAGATAAGCATTGTAAATTTGCCCTGAAGGCCAGGTTCAATATATTTCAGCTCTGAATCCATGGAACCTGATTTTGAAACTGATCTCATATGAAATATCTGCCAATTTCTCCAAATCTTCTAGATTAAAACCCTTAAGTCATGATGCAAAACATGCAATATTCCAATATCAGCTTATATAAACAAAAGAAAAAAATCCCACTTGGGAGTGTGTGAAGAAAAACTGTATGCACCTCTCAGCTGTATGTCTTGTAGCTTTTCCTTCTGCTGATACAAGATATCAAGCAGTCCCCAGAAACAGCTAACAAAATCAGAGCTTCCAATCTTTCCCATTTCTGTGAGAGCACAACCTGCTAATATCGTGGATTTTGAACGGTTTTTTTAACAAAATATAATCCTGCAGCAGCTTCTCTTCAGACGCACAGACATTTGATTCAGAATTTGATTCTTATCAGGTTAAATCCCTCAAGCTAGATGCTTAAAACCAGTGAAACAAAGAAAAAGAACTGGTATATTGCAAACATCTTCATAAAGCTTTCTACCCTCAGAAGGAGCACTTCAGACCAACAGGGAAATAGCACAGCTGTGCTCAGAGCCACCATTGTGACAGACAGTTCCCTACATAGCTCAGGAGGCACAAACAGCATGCACGACAGCTCTCTCCCGATATTCAATTACATCTGCCACAGGCCTAAGTACAAAGCTCATTTGTTAGGCCTTTTTCCTCATTGCATAAGATTTTAATGAAGTGCTTTAGCTGATTATCTTTTGGTTTTCAATGCAGTGTGTAGTACACAGTTACTATTGAAGCTTAAAATTTAAACTAGTAGATAACATGGGTAATCTTCCCACAACTAATAAAAACCCTTGGTTACAAAGGTATATTTATTAACTCTGTCAATAAAAAAGTTTCAGGAGCAAACATGGAGATACTGGACAATACAAATACACCTCAGGTTCTACTCAGGACAAAAATGTGCGTTAATTATTATAGGAAAATCGGGGTATGCAGTCCTTAAAAAAATGGAAGTTTGGGTTAAATTCTTCATAGTTTAGCATTACTGAATAGAGATCGGGGAAATTAAACTTTTTAATTTTTAACTTAATGAAATTCTAGTCAAAGAAGTTAGAATATACTACTTGTACATACAACTTCCCCTTCCCTCGGACTGAGGAAAACACATCAGGTATTTATTTCAGCAGAAGTTTACTGAACTATTACACTTTTTCATATCTATAGTTCCCTGTCACCCAACTTATCTGTGAATCTACCAAAATTTGCAGCATTTCTATTGCTGCTGTAAGCATTGCACTGCTGCAGTGGGATATAACAAAACTGATTTACAGAGGTTGCAAACAGAACACTTAATTCCCATTGCTTATACACAAACTACAAAATGGACTCAGGATATGTCATGCTTGCAATACATCCACCTATTTAAAGAGGTTTCCATTGAAAGTTAGCTCCCTGGCAAGCACAGCTTCTCATTAATACAAAATTTTTCTGCCCCTTTTTTTTTGTTTTTCTTTTTCTGCTTTTGATTTGCTTTGGTTTTGTTGTTGTCATTCTGCTGGGATTTTTTGGTTGGTTGGTTTAAATAAAAGATTTTTCAGAAAAGCCTCAACTCATCTCAGTAGAAAACTTGACAGGGACTGTTCATTGCTATTGGTGACACAAACTCCAAAGTCTAACTGGAGATAATAAAATAGGCTCCAAAATCCTTAATTTTTAAACTCTGAGACAGGAACAGCTTCCTCACAGCACACAAATTCTAATGAAGAATTTCAATACTCAAGATTCAATACATATGGACATACCTAGCATTTTTATTTACTCTAGTGACTCTTTCCCATTCCTGTCTCCCAAACAGCATTCTCCATGGGATACTTGGAACAGCACCACATTGAATAAGCTTAAGAACATATTTTCTCTCTCTAAAGCCTGTAGCTTTATTAAGCTGTGAACAAATGGGAAGCTCCAAAAATAATGTTGCAAACCAAGAAACATGATCAATAGCATGTCTGCCTGCTTAACATAAATGTCTAACTTCTCTGCACACAAACACACACACAAAAAAAAGAGACCTGTAATTCTTAACAAATTAAAGTCACCCAAAAATATTCTATTTCGACCAGGTTACAATAACAAACCAAGACACTGTGATACTCAAGCACACAAATCCAAAATACATCTTCATTGTGACATGGAGAGAAGATAAATGTGTGTTCTTTGAAGCAAGTTTCCTTGTTCCAAAAGACCAAAATATCTCATCACCACATCCAGAGACAACCATGTAACAGTTCACACTGCACAAACTCATATTCCCACAGTTCTGGGCATCAACAGAAAACAGCAACAGGCTAATGAGCTTGCACAGACAAAACCTAGAAGACTTAAGTGGCTCAGGATTTAACTAAAATGTTGCTCTGATGGCTTCCTCAGCTAAGTTATCTCCAGCATGCTTGCGAATTTTACATCCAATATATACTACATTTTTTTTAAACTGCTCAGACTAGTTCACATGCAAATGCTTACTGACATGATGAAACTACATCATCATTAGATCAAGATATATTTGTCTACTGCTTCAGTCAGTATTTTTAAAATCCTAGTTAGCAAAAGCAAAATCATCAGAATTTGACTTCTTGGTAGACTGCTAAGAGCTTTATTTCCAAAGGTCAAAATTGTACCATTAGCTATGGTCTGAAGGTGCCCGTGTTTTCAGTTAGAACACTTCAAAGTAGGTAATTTTTTGTTTCTATATGAAGTTTGTCAAAAGAGTAACTTACCTATTACCCCAAATTCCAGACTACAACATGAATATTTCCCATCGGAATATGGGAAGTGAATATGTATTTTCCATATGGACCTTTGAACATGCTCCCACATCCATCCCAAATAAATCACATCTGTTGAATTATCAAAAGGTACTGAGTGACTGCTTCTATATTGGTTTTAATCTAATAAGCAACCAGTGTATATGTCTATCTTTACATGGAAATTTTCATGTTCAAAACCATTCAACTGCCTTCATAAATTATTTAAATCTGAAAGATTATTGCTTGTTGTATAAACGAAACAACCAGTGATCCACCATAGCACCATAATTGTCTTGTAAAGCTCTAGATGAGCAGTTCTCTTTAAGCACAAAAGCAATTTTAAAAAATCATCTAGCTAAGGAGAAGAGTCTGTTATTTCACCCCAGCTTCAGACACTGGGCATCTGTTCTACTAACTCAGTACTTGGATTCTTAACTACTTGACAAAACCTAATTTTAATTTAATCAATCTTCACTGCAAGGGCTGAAAAATCCCACCTACCTGTCTAAACAATCAGCTACCAGAACAAAAAGAATCAGCACTGCCACACTCTGCTCTGAAAGCTGTCATTCACTTAAGTCACGGCACATGTTTTGTTGCTTTTGAGATTTGAATTACATTAATCCTGCCTATAATCATGGCATTTAGTTTGCCACCATTCCTTTCCATCCTGCATTCCTTCTATGATTTACTTCATGTTTACCACTCCACATCAAGATCCTTTTCCATCCTTTCAACTTCCTTTCCCCCTCAAGCTTCCAACAGTATAACTGATAAAAATCTTCCTTCTTTGAACCTGGAAGACTGAAGATAATGCCTCAAAGCATCTCTTGCCTTACTCTCAGGGCAGTGCCCAGTTAAAGATAACTGTATCATCACCAGACTGGGTGTGGGTCAGGTATAATATAGTGAGGCTCATACTTGGTAAAATAAGCCACCAGAATCAAATTATCAGACAAGAAACTTTAAAGTAAACAAAACCAAAAATTTTGTGTCTTGTTAAGTGCTGCATCTTGACATCAACGTGAATAGAAAAAATGTAGAAATAGATAGTGCACTGGTAAAGGAAAACATGAGCCCTATACATGAGGGCTTTTGCAGTAAATGAATACGTGCCCTGTTTGCTTTTCCAAGAGGATTTGAATTAAGAAACTATTCTATGCACTGTACGGTGATATATAACCCCACCTATGTTTGTCACTGGTATTTCCAGTTGGAGTAAAACTGGATTTGTTTCCAGGTATTTCCCCAGCCACTATGGGCAGTCACAACGATTTTCACAGCAACAAAGAACTGGTCATTGCTCCTTCTTCGCTTTTATTTTTATTCTGATGCTGATCATGGGAAAATCGAACTACAACCTTCTCCCAACCCAAACCACAGACTAACTACAGAGTCATCTTTCACTGTATTTTTTCAAGGTATTTTGGGATAACATAGCAAAACCAAGAGCCTTAGACTCAGCGGAAAGAGAAAAATAGTGTTACTTCATCCCTGACTTGAGGGTTAAAAAAAAAAACCAACAACCCAACAAAAGCCCCCAAACAAACTAACCACATACCACTTATAAGGAAAGATACTTTCTTGTCAGGCCTGATAAAAGGGATCACAAACACGAAAGCTTGCACCACTCTGCCATTATTTTACTCTTAACAAAAATAGTACCTGTTCCACAAAACCTGCTACACAAACTAGAAAATTTTATTTTCCTAAAATAACACAAGAAGATCCTGCCTATAATAGCTCCTTTCTCTCAAAGGATTCTAAACTAGATGCTCAGAGTCTCAAAACAGGAAACAAATCCCTGTTATATATCAGATTCCTATCTAGCAGATCCCAGAAGTTTTGTGCCTCACAAAGAGAATGTGATGTCCCATATAAGCAAAGTACAGGTAAAGTTTCAGAAGAATTGAATCTCATTAATTTCTGAAGACTCCAAGGCACAAAAAATACAACAAATATGCCTTTTTACAGAGCCTAAATGCCACGCTGAATTTTATATATGATCTACTTTGATTTCTGAAAGAGCAAATAATACAAATCTCCTAAATAACATAGACCTAGATTGCATATTAAATGACAAATTCTACAGAACTCAACTGTATTGTTTTGGGTAAGAGGAACCAAATCCTTCAAATAAATAATGGTGGCCTCAAGAATACAGCTCAACATTACACTTGGACAGAAATAACCAGTATAACAATTTCAGAGTTATATTTCAAATATGAAATAAGAGTCCAAATTAAATTAAAAAATGGGCTTCATGTAACAAGCTTTCATAGCTGAGAGACACAAGCACTGAGACTGAAACAATAACACTTCTATCTAAAAAACAGTAAAACAACAGAATCTTCACCAAAAATTATTAGATAACTAGATCATGTGTATTTATTACATTTGTAGTTAAGTCTTATCAAACATCTCAGAGTAGGTAAAGGTGGCTTTCAGTTTTGCTTATATTCCATTTTTCCTGCACTAGATCATGCAGAAGAATGAAGACTCAGTCAAACTCACATTTTAAGGGTTACCACAGACTCTCAATTCATGGAGTCTTCCCCTCTAGTGGGGCAAGAGACAACTCACTTATCTTTTAGTCCTAGATTACACAAAGGTCTGAAACACACGTTTGGTCAGTGTTCTGATCAAACCTGTACTTTTAGGGTATTAGAACTGACAGTTGCTCAAAATTCCATCACTAATAATTGTCAGTGCCCAAGATGCCCATTTTAATAATTCAAAGAAGAGTTAGGTATTAATGATGAAGTCATAAGTAATTCTGGCCATTTATAGATAGGTGCAAAGATCCCTGCCAGGAATTTTTCCAAACTGGCCCCTGCACTATGTGGCAGATCAGTCATTTATTAAGGCTGTCTTAACCTCTTCCTAGCAATTTTATTAGCTGTACAGAAGTTAATTAAGAAGTCAATAATCAAGAATACCACATAAAATGGACCATGAAGAACTAAGAAGACACTATAAAGCTTCATAAAATGATGACATTTGATATACAAAAGAGTCCAGATTTACTTCCAATACCAAGCTCCTAAATTAAGGTGTACATTCAAAACACAGCATTCATTTACATAAGTATTTCTTTTTTTGAACAGCAGCTAAACATCTTATCTAAAAAAGGTAAGATCAAGAATTCTTGGGAGCAATAACAAGTTGGTTTTTTTCAGGAACCAGAAGATCCCCAAAGTCACCATCTCTGCTCAACTGCCTGCAGGACCATAGGAAAGATTTATTACTTGTGTAACATTGTTCAAATCAAGAAAGCTCTCACACCATCATTACTTGTATCTATGACTCCTTATTTCTTATCCCACATTTGTTAGAGAAACTGCCTGGAAAGGTGATTGAGCAATATAGCTCAATGAAGCAAAATAGCTCTTAGTTCCTCCTAGAAACACAGCTATAAGATTCAGAAACAATGCTCAGATTAGCTGGTTTTCAGCACATTATTACCAATAAATCTGCTGTATTAACACTTCCATGTCACCAAGTTACATAAGGCCTGCATACCAAGTTCATCGTGCAAACTGCTACCGCCTACAGCAGATGCAGTGGCATGTGATGCTTCTAAGTGGACACTCCCATTTCTCACCAGCAAGGAGGCGCTAACGCCGGGCACAGCTGCCTGGGAAGGGGGGCAGGACTGCACTCTGACCTGGGAGCAGCACTGCTGGCCTTGCTGACCATCTTGAAGGCTACGAGAAAACACGCATTGGGGACACATTACCAGGAAGAAGTGCAAAAGAGCCAGAAGTGAAGCAAAACAAGATGTTTCAGTTTAAAGAGGAAAACTTCTTTTTAAATAGTAGCATTAAGCAGTCAACAGTTAGGATTAAAATAACCCCTACATTCTGTGTAACAGAGTATTTAGGCCCTAGCTGAGGCAGTAATCTAGAGATAGTGCTCCTGTCAACTTCTTAGAAGTAGTATTGCTTTCTGAGATCTCCCCAAGTCACCAAAGAGGTATATTCTTCTGTGTCTTAATTTGTGGGTGCAAAAGCAAACTACTGCCAGTTAGCTTAACTACAGGCTAACCTGAGGTATCACCTATATTTACTACTGACTATTCCAGTCTTCTCACAGTCATTTTTTGCTTATTCAAGTATGACCTGATCAGTTGTTTAGGGTTTTTTCTTAGTCATATTACCTTTCTTATTAATTCACACTAACTAGAAAATGTCTTTAAGCTTTGTTAATAGCCACAGGATAACACAGATCTTGTAAATAACTGAAGTAATACGTTTGGATTCAGAATTATTTTGAACATATTAAGACTCTGTATATAAAAGTTATTAATTGGCAAAACTAAAGTTGATTTTGAAGTTATTTTGAAGTTACAGCAAAAGCTTTATTACTCACCAAAACAAAGGTTTTAAAAGTCAACTTGGCTTTCAGAGAAATTTGTACATTTCTCATAGCCATGATCAGACAATGTTTACAAATGTTAATTCTCCTCTTCACAGACTTCAATTGCAAAATTAACTTTATAAAACAATTGACAAAAGTCAGATTGTTTTAATAGCTTGTATAATATCAGGTATGACAGTGTCAGAGTACATTATGTTTACAGTTGATACCACACCATCTTTGCAAAAGCACTGGTTTTATTATCCTTCATTTTGTGGATTTAAAGAAGTTACATTAGCTGAGGCATTATCTCAGATTTTGTATTTTAAAGACTGGAAAACAGCTTAAACACTCTTTTTTGAAAAACATGTATTATCACCTGTTGGTTTTAGCACTATTTACAGCATGATGCTAGAGTTGGCAAATGAGGCAACTAAAAAAAACAAGCTCTTACTAAGCTTTGAAGGGTTATATCTGATGTACTTGCTTTTAACAGTATTTTCTACATCATCTACTTTTCAGTTCTTTTGTTAGAGCATCACTGGAAAACAAAATATGGATATAAGAATAGGTGTTAAGAAAAGCTCATGCAAAATAATGCAGACGTGCACACAGCTCAGGAAGAACTGCAACTCATTATTTACTGTGTTCTAACATTTCAACCTAAAATTTAAATTCAGTGTTTTGCTGCAGTACACAAGGCTTTCAGTGAGCTGTGCTGCAACAGAAGCCCTAAGGAAGTTCACGGATGTGCCAACTTTCACTGCCTTCCTTAAGCAACACCAAACTGATGCTAAGCAACACTGCTTTCCCATAAACAGCAGGTACACATCTCAAGAGATATGTACACAGCTGCCCTTTGAATAGTTATCCACATCTGTCACAATTAAAAAATCCCATCAAAGTATCGATGTCAACCAACTGCAAAAGCAAAACTGCTTATTCTCTCCCTGATTATTACAAGAGTAAAATTCTGCTTCATACAGTCACTTACACATGCATACACCATTGACTACATGAGACACCAATGAACACTTATTTTTGAAGTGCCCAAAACACTACTGACATTTAGACAGGACAAAAGCAGAGGTGGATGATGTTTTATGGTGCATTTAGGGTTTGTTTTTTTAGGTTACTAGGCAAAATAATCTTGTGTCTAATTTAGTACCCAACCAACAGAATTTACTAGACCAGGTTTAACTTGTCTACCGTTGCCAAAGACACACATACATAATGCCATTGTCTCTTTTACTAAATATTTCACAGAGGAAGTGAAAAGTAATGGCAATCATGGACAGGAAATTAAAAAAGAAATCAGGTTGAACTCAACAGGTCCTAGGAAACATTCCCCCAACATCCAATTTTATGACAGAGTAAGAAGATTAAAGTTCTGCTGGCAAGAATAAGCAACACATAACATCAGGGAAACGAAAGATTAGTAAATCTAATACTCATATAAGTTTAATATCTGAAGTTATGGATTAGCAGTATCAGAAACTAGACTGGGGCAGCTCACCAACAGCATACAGGTGTGATGTCACTACAATTGCAGTGACATTTTGAAGACTTCTAAGTGGTAACTGCCTAAAAATGTCTCTATATTTCTTCACATTTGCTCCTTAGGCGTGATGTAATTAAATATTTCTTACACGTTTCCTCTTTCCAGTAACACAGAATTTACTAAAATTAAGCTACCCATGTAAAGGAAAGGGTATTTTTAGACTGTTCACCTAGAAATTAGAACATTAATACATTTTTTTTTTCAGATACATTGCACAGTTGACAGCTCAAATGGAATTTGTGTCAAACAAATATAAAAGCACTTTGGTGTTTGGTTAGCAATTTAACTCCACTCCAAGTGACAGTCATTTAGCATCATGAAAAGTACTTTGAGTAAATTACCCTCAATAAGTATTCAATTCTGACTATGTTTATATTATAAAGCATTTTTGATAATGTATGTCATTATGTTAGAGAAAGTACAGTGAGCAGTGTTGGGTGGCTTTTAATTTAAAATAGAACAAATTTAGATAATGAAGAAGCCTAGAGGAAATACAAGGCTAGAACGTTTAATCTGCTTTTTTACCCTTGAACATCTTGTCCGATTAAAGAGATACTCCCACTTCACAACGTGAAATTCATGATTCACAAAGTTCACAAAGTTACTTCATAGTCTCTCACTGAAGTCAAGCTTAAGCCATGGGAACCTTAATGACTGCACTAGCATGTGGAAATAAGGCTGCTGTCAACCACAGTTTAAAACAGTCTTTTCCTTAGTCTATACCTACAAGAAAGAAAACATTGTTTTCTAACTAATACACAGTTAAGGAGCTTTCATTAGTCTGCACAGCCTCTTATGCTGCAATACACAAAGCTGCACTACCCTCCTTTAAAAAAAAAAAAAAAAAGGAAAACAAACTCAGAGGTAAGTGAAAGCAATCAGATAAGGCAAAAGTGATCCGAAAGAAGACAAAGTTTTATCATCCTTCACTATGAAGTAAATCACTAGCTTGAAGTTGAACACCCTACATTCAGCAAGACCAAAAGCCTAACAAAGAAAAATCTAAAATCATATGATTACTACTTCATATTGCACTAGCCACTAAAACCACAGCTAACTAGTTTCAGTCCTTGATATGACAGAAGTCAATCCTTCATCTATTAGACTTTTAGGTAGCATTCTTACACTCCCCCTGCCTAAGAAAAATTTGCAAAAGTAGTCCTCAAATATTTTAGTGGCGTGACAAAGATGGCACAATTCCTCTGTCACCCTCTATTGTAAGGTACTTTCTTTTTATTTGTTCCATTTCTAGAGGTTTTCCTAGTTCAAAAAATTACATGAATATTCTCAAAACACAACAGTTTAGCATACGAAGGAAGATCATTAAGAATATATAAAATACACAATTACTCCTACATATTTATCATGTAACTAAAGGAAGAATTACTTCAATATTATAGGGGACTGCTCCTTCTTCTATAGGCCACGTTCTCCTCACCAGATTCTCCAATTCCATAAGCAACCAAGAAATTGAAAGACTTAAAATACATGTTTAAAAACTTATTGTGGCTGCTGTTTCTACTGTTCAGGCTGACTGATCAAACAGAGCTGCTGTATGTAACAAATCACTAGGCTCAGCCTTGTAAACACAGGGGCCAGTAAAGGCTGGGGGACTCCTCAGGCACATGTACACAGTACATTTTAAACACTGCTAAGGCATGCAAAGTGCCACATAATTAGATTTCACACTAAGCAATACTGGGCATTCTATTCACTTCAATACTCCTCTTTTGCTGCAAAAAGATGCAAGATCTTCATAAAAGTTTACCTGTATTTTAGATTTGGAGTCTCTTTTGGAGTATGTATTTAGCTCTTTATAAAAGTTCTGTCATGTTGCGTATCTCTCACAATCTACAAACGTGAAAAGTGATCACAGTACTAGTCCCTAATGCCTACATTATTCAAGAGATGAAAACCAAAATGGGGAGTGCTGATACTATTTTCTTGGGTTTCTCTTCTTGATTCAAAGTACAAGTTTTCTAAAAGTTTCAAAAGTTTTTTGATTAAAACCACTGAGGCTAAGTTTGTTAGCATTAGTTAATTTTTATATCAATCTGAAAACAGCTATAACATGTTAGAGACTGACTATCCTGACCATTTTTAAAATAGTGCCACATACACATGCACAATTCAACAAGCCCACAGTGACATGCAGTGACAGCTCAAGGAGGTTATGGTGGGGAAGGAAGTAAAAAGTGCTTTTCTGGCAACACTGGTGGGTGTGGGGAAGTGGTCTGCTGCATGCATGCTAAATATGGTGGAACATTTAGATACCCTACCTGAGGGGTGATCCGATGAGCAATGTAGGAGGGGTAGGGTTACTCCCTGCATTGTGCCGGCGTCGTACTGCCTGACGCCTAAATGTGCTGCGTTCACGGCGAAATGTGACAGTCTCCTCGCTGGCTTGTGCTGCTGCATCAAGACAGACTTTAGGTCAAATACGAACCCATCCTAGGTACGTCAACAGCAACTTAAGACTCCTTTCTTCCCTCTGACCCTCCCCAAGTTAACGAACTTGACTCACAACAACACAAGTAGCTTATGTCCTAACTGTTCAAACAAGCTGCCTTGAGACAGGATCACAACACACAGTTATTAGCAAAGACCTGGGGGGTTGGGGGAGTGCTCCTGAATATACAGCTTACGTTTTTTTAAACCCCAGATCCAAACAGCTAGGTTGCAAAAGAGGTTGGATATCCCAGATCTTTGCCGTTTACACATGGCGGGAAGAGATGCCAGATCTCCCCATTTATCTCACTGAACAGATCATTAAGGAGAAGCCTGAAGAACTACCTAGCAAAGTTGTCTACCACTTCTCACCATAATCTTCCCAATGTTTCAACTTCTGCCAAATAGGCAGGGTTGAGATCAACCTCATCACAACTCTTCCAGGGGACAAAATGAGTAGCTTTTTTTTCTCATAAGCATCAAGGGATACATGTTGCTCCTTCTGTGCTCATTACAATATAAATTACAGAGGCAGGAGGTTGAGAATAAGTAAGAGAATAACTTATTTTTAAGGACTAATGGTTTTGTTATTTCAGGTCCCCAAACAAAAGGTTTGGTTCAAATTTATAAAGCAACATCGTAAGAAACAGTTTGTATGTACTCAAGGGATTAAAATATTTATCCACATGTTATCCCCCAGAAAACACCTGTGCTCCTTAAGCTCTACAATCTGAACAATTTCAGATTTGGACTGCTTCATGGTGTGTCTACAATCTGAGAAGTCTTCCTCCTGAGCCAAGGAAGCTCCTAGTCAATTTGAATGCAGAGCACTAAAGAGCTCAAATGAATGGGCAGCAGAGAAAATAGGGTTTGGCAGGCAAGTGGAAGAGAAAAAAAAAAATTGACATGATGTCAGTGCAAGAAGAAAATGACAATCTTGACAGGGAAGTCACAACTTGGTGGCCAAGAAGCCTGTTACTAGAGTTAGAAAACCAAGAATGTGTCAAACAAAGAAAAAACAAACACCACCTCTCCCCCCTATGAAAAAAAACCCAAAAAACCCCACAGAGCAATGGCAGGAATACTACAGGCAGAGCAGCCCATATGCACTTGAGCACACTTCAAGTTACAACACTACTGCCATTAAGCTTTCAACACTTACCAGCAAAGACTCTAATGCTAGTCTACAGGGAACAACAACCTATAGCAACCTACTACTGCTGTGTGCTACTGCCATAGCTCAAGTAATAAAGGCTGAAACAAGAGTTTCATTCACACACGAACCCCAGGTTATCAAATGAATTCTCTGTCTGAAACTTCAATTTATAGCTTGCTTTAAAACAAAATAAGCTACATAAAGAGATTTACTTTAACACCAACATTCAACGCTTTCTGTACTTTCAGAAAAAACAGGGGTTTGCTCATTCTCTCCTCCTTCCTCCACAAGTGTTTGTACAACTCTAAGCATCAATAGTTCATACTACCTCTTTAGGGTATTTCAGCAAGAAGTTTCTTGTGTAGTTTAATATACAGCTTTATTTTAATACACTGCCTAATTTCTTTAAGCATTTCTTTGCAGCTCTCATACTTGAAGTACAAAGCAAGTAAACCACACTAAACAAGACAGACTGAACCCTGACACACAAGGTCAAAACCACCCATTAATTTTGTATTACAATTTATACAGCTCATTTTTTCTAGGATACACATCAACATAAAAAATTCATATTTACAACATAGTTTCCACTGAGTTCAGATGCAAAAGCAATTCTGGTAATCAGACCACAGTTAAGCACCACAAAATAAGGGAACAGTGACTACTCTTAACTGAAATGTAAATATGTGACTTGCCACTAAGATGGTAAACATCAGCATCGTATCTTAATTACTACTTGTAACTACTTAGCAAAAGCAGCATTCAAGTGCAATTCTTTAAGGTAGCACACTTAACACTGACAGATATCTGTCAGCATTCTGCAATACCTGAAACAGAGATTATGAAAACACGATAGGTCCTCCCTATATAGCTCCAATTTAACACTAAAGCAAGTCTCAAGAACTAAGTGAGGCAGTGTCCAGTGAGAAAACCAGCTATACAAACACGCTTGAAGATAAGAACAAAAGAAAATTAAAAAAACCTAATATATAGTAGGGGATTCAATTCAAAGTTGTAGAGGCAAACAGCTTTGGCATTTTCTAACCATTTATTATTTCATTTTAGGTTTTAAAAGTAAAAGTAGATTTTGGTGTAGCTTTCTACCTGTTTTACTGCGAGATTCTTGATTTATCATCTTGAAACTTTTGTTCAATGCACATATTTTATACACATTCTTCCTGAATGCAGGTGGTGCCATTCAGGGTCACTACACAAGTTTACAAGTTCTTTTGAAAAGACTGCAGGGCTGTTCAGACCAACAAGCTCAAGTCTGCTAACATTACACAACACTGCAAGAAGCTGCATGTAGAAAACATGACCAAAGAAGTTTAAAAAAAAAGGCTAGCTGAGCAGAAAGGATTAGTATAAAGTGTAGAAAGCTAAACTGCTCAAAGTTTGCTTTTGGTTGAAAAGGAAAACCAGAGGGGCTGTGGTTTGGTTTTGTTTATTGTATTGGCCACCCAGGTTTACTCAGTTTTCCCCAAGACTTTTCAGTCAGTTTTTGGTTTTAATATAATTTCACAGAAGACATACAATTAAAAATGTAAACATACCATTATGGAAAGCTCTTCATGTTAATTTGTATTATTTGTGTTTCTACTTGCCTTTAATGAGAAGGAGGAGGGCAACTGCTTGTGAGTTCACCAGTAGGAAGACAAAGTTCCTAACTTACCCTCTACCATGATATGAGAGGACTTTATCACATTTCAACACAAATAAGCTTTAATATTTATGATGTCACATACACTTCTCTAATACTGCTTACAACTTATCCTAGACTCCAATGTAATATCCAACATCTAGTAATGTACAAAATCTAGATGTAACAGGGAGAGATAACACAGGTAATACTTCTAAAGTTCATGCCTACTTCAGTTTAATCAGTAGAGGAAGACAAGTTTTTCAGCTTACAGAATGTTTGTTAAAAGGTGTTCTATGTTGTTTTATTCTATGTTTTTTATTCTGTGCTTCTGTGCTGAATCACTGCACTTAATACCAAGAAATTCAAGCATTTCCTCTGCATGCTGTCATTTGAATATGAGTCCCCAGCACTATCTATCCTCAAGAACACAAAAATCATGTTTGAAGTTCAAGGTGCACAAATTAAAAATATAAACCTACACCCCAGAGATCAATCAAATAAGAAGTGGAGACCTAGTGACAACCTTGTAGCAAACTTAACCCCTCACATACCTATTTCCAAATATAATACAACTCTTTTCAAAGAAGAAATGATGACACTTGTATCTGATAATGAATATCTGTTAGCATGCAGTTGCATTAAAATTAACTTGTTTAACACTTCTGACTGGAAACAGTTACAGGCTTAAAATGTCATGAGGATAAAATTTTGTCATCAGAAACTTGGAAAGATGCTTTTTATTGAACCTTTTTATGCTTACTTCTGCAGTTTTACTAAGTTTTAAACAGAACCTGAAGACTCAGTTTTATTCTACAACTGTCCAACTGCTGTATAAGACACCTAGCTGTAAGAAACAAAGTACAAATATTTTCCTTTGAACAGGAACATGTACATAAGAACAAGCCAAAATATTTGCAACATCTCCCTGCACCTACCTAACGCTGCTTTTAACCAAAATTCAGAAGAGAGAAGCCTAAGAAGCACAACATGAAAAAGCAGAAGTGACATAATTTTATTGCATCAATAAGACCATTTTATTTGGCTACAAATAAATGCTAAACCCAGTGCCTTAGATAAAATTCTGAAATATAGAAAAAAATTTCATAAGAAGATTCCTGGAAAGATGTGATATGAAACTATTACAAGGGTGAAGTACCCATGTGGAAAACCATAAAGACAAAAATTGCAATCATTCTAACTACAAAGCCCGCAAGAAAAAAAACTACCACAGCAGAAAGTCTCCCTCACTCTTCTCAGGAAAAAAAAGGAAAAAAACCCCACAGCTAAAAAACCCAACACCCCTTCCCCATCACTTAAAGCCTAGATGGTTTTGAACATTAGTCAGGTTAAGCATGGTTAAAGGTACACACAGAACCTGAGTGATATTTGGACATGCCCTTTCTCACGCTATCAAATGAGAAACAGATCTATTTTCAATCACTAATTACTAAGCCTACATGTCCTCAGCAAGGGCTGGAATGAGTAGTTTATGGCTCACGTACTCACATAAGCGATGAAATTTGCAAATGCAAGTAAGCAATAAAATTCTTTGAAGACAGAACGTATTTTGCCAAACCCAACAGCTGAAATGCTGTTCTCCTCTATTGTGCATCTATATCTCATTTGTGTTTGAAACCTGAGATGTACTTCACGTGCATTTATGGGTTAGCACTACTGTTCTCCTCATGGCTGAGGCATTTATAGTTTATCTTCACATGCCCTACCACTACATTAAAACCATACTTGAAAGATACCCAAGTAGAAAGAAGCAGTCTGTTCAGTCCATATCCTCAGTATGGAGTTGTTAATCACCATGTTATTATGCATCTTAATAAAACCTACAGCTGCAGCGATTACTTACACTTCTCTAATAAAAAAATCAAAATATTGGCTCAGAGTATTATAACTTACTGTGGATATTTAATGAAAAATATCACTAATGACTATTTTTGAAGAACAGAGATGTGTGCAGCAAAGGAGAAACAATGAAGAACAGCGTGGTATCTCCAAGTTACAAACTTTTGCTAGAAAATAGTGCAGAAGAAAACAACACACAATTCGGGAAAGAAAGTAAAGCCCAGGACTTCAATTTTGTGGTTTCATTGATAAAAAAGAAAAAAACTAAGTCTGAAACTAGCCTGAAGATATATTTACAATTATGTCAAAACAGTCACTACAACAACTTGAAAAGCAAAACCCTATCAAGGAAGGAACAAAGCAGGACAATAAAATCATCTGGTTTGAATTCCGAACCAAACATTTTTACAGACCAGCTTGCCAGTAAAATTTTTATACTAAGGCCAAAGATAAAACTAGGAGTCTTACTTATCCTACTTCATTGAACTTCCTACTTGAATGATTTCACTTTTAAAAACACTGGGCTGCTCACATAGACCTCTTGAATATAATGCTGATGTACTTCAGGTCAAAAAACTAAAGGTAAACTCCATCTGACCCCCTGCCCAATGCAGACCCTATATCCCAGAGTTTGGATATCAATACCTAGTATTATATTCATGTAGCAGACAAATGTTCATAATTGACATTAATCTTTATTAAAGTTAGTTCTGACTTTGTGTTTATATTTATTCACCTAAAGGAAAAGATGCTGTACATCTTCAAAACACAGTGTTACCAGCATATGTGGCATACAATGCTAGCACAATACACAGAAAGTCATGTTTGCTTTCCATAGCCTTAACTAAAACTCCAAACATTAATTAGTGGCCAACTTCAATAAATGAATGAGTTTTATCTCACAGCTACATTTTGCAGCAATGTGAGCAATTCACATTTTGCAGCAATGTGAGCAAATCTATCACAACTGATAGATTTTTGATACTTTATCTAATTCCAAAAATTCCTATTCAACTCCTGTTTGAGATGAATACTTAGCAAATACATGAACAACACAGGTCAACAAAATGGAACCACTCTTCCCAAATCAAGCAAAAGTCATCTAATGAAAGCCTATGTTTTTCCCATATCATCCATATGGGAAAAAACACAGGATTGAGTCTCCACAAAATGTACTAAAATTCTGCTTTACTAGGAAGTGGTTAACAATTAATAGATGCAAGATGCATTTCAAGTGTTATTTCATTGGTAAGTTCCAGAACTGCAGAAATTCTATAGTAGCCTCATATATAATTTCTAACACTGCCAGCATCTTTTAGTGCTTAAAAGTAGCAATCTGACCTCGACTGAGATGACAAGATATCCAACATCAGAGGAAATTCAGTAAAACTCACACACAAAAGCTGTGACAATACAGTAAAATGCTTCTATGATGAGAGCCCTTTCTACTGCTGATCTGCTTACCTGGGTCCAGTTACAGCACGGTTCTGCTGAATACACAAATAGAGACAGCCAACATACACACAACCTGATCACAGGAACTTTACACATTTTTCAGTTTCTACGATTTCTAAACTCCAGTTTCTGATGCAGGACTGTTTGTAGTTTTGGTTTAGTAGTTTGAGCATGAACTGGCAGACGCACAGAAAACAAGATCAGAAGCCCCATCTTCTGTAATTATATTCATTCTATCTGCAGGAAAATGTAGCAAAAACTAAAGGCATCAGAAGCATGGAACAGGTCTGCAAAACAGGCAAATCAATGACACAGACCATGTGCAACATCAGTATAGAAGGGAAAAGTCCCATGTTGCCAGCAGCTGCCATGACCATTGGCTGAGTAACAGAGAACTACACTTTTTAATTGCAGGCACCACACTAAGCATACATGTACAAACACAGACTGAAGAGGTGAACAGGTTTCCATACGTCATATGAAACACAAGACTAATCCAAATTCACAAAGCCCTGTTTTGCCTGTCTGTAGAGATGTACTGCAGACCTCAAAAGACAGAAAACAGTATGAGCTGTTACTTCAATATTGCTATGCAATGTACAGAAGGAAAAATGCATCACACTACATGCAGTTTTATTTACAAAAGGGTATGCATCTTAAGAACTTAAAGTAAATAAACCTTAAATTGCAGCAAGCTGTAAAACAGAGCAGCAACTTAAAGAGCACATCTTTTACAATTAATATAGAACTGGAGAGAACACTTGACTTTTCAGGCCAGCTCAAGTTTTACAAAACATCACTGTGTTACATACAGCATTATGGTGGTTCTTTAAATGGTTACAAACAGCAATCCAGAAACAGCACACATCTGACAGAAACCAGGCACAGGACAGTGCAAAGAGGGTATTTCCAGAATATCACCATACAGTGGAGCAACTGCAACTAACCCACGACTCATCAATTCACCAGCTACTTCTGGAGTCTGAACAGCTGAACAAGGATAACAGCTACCATAAGACGTCTTCCTTTTTTTTATTATATATCCACCACACACACATAATTTCAGAATTTCCAGATGCTGTTTCTCTGCATTTTAATGAATTGCAATTTCTATTCAAATGCACATACTATCTCACAGCAAGTGAGTCATTCACCACTTCCTGGCATAATAATACAGAAATGAAAGTACTAAGTTGTACCTGCAGAAGTGAAATATGTACAAGTTTGTACAACATCCTGCTTAGTAGATTAGTAAAGACCATATCCATTAAGATACACATTTTAGCAGTTACATGAACAAGAATGTAGATCTAGTCTCTAAAGACTGAAAGATAAAATGAAGTTATAATTATTGATTTAAATAATATTTGAAAAACAGAAACTGAATGCTGACTGGAAAAAAGGAGGTGGTACTAATATCAGTCTTTCAGTTATCCTGTGTGCATCTGTTAATTATTTGTTTCAGAAAGTTACCATAAGCAGTCACAGACATTTAAAAATATTTATATAAAATTATAAAATAATCCTTCAGCAAGAGATTGGACCAGACTACTTAAAAAAATCACACCAAATCAATATCCCCTGATCTTATGAAAATCCAAACCAAGTTGATTCTGTAATTCACTTGTAACAAGTAAATAAAATAATTTCTTAATTTTCTCAAAAAAAATGCTGTACATATATACACATGAGATGTACATATATTACACATGTATGTCTTTAAAAACCTCCCAAAAGATGAATACATCTCAGTAGTAAGAAATACTGGCTATAAAGCACTTTGATTCTAAACAAAAACATTAAAAACATAAATACATTTTCTCTCATTAATATTAGTCATGGGTAAGCCTAAAGAAGAAATCCACAATTAAAGATACAGATGTTACAAAACTTGTAATATAAGCCACAAATTGTGGGGAAAACTATCCAACAAACGCACACAAGAGAAAAACCAGTAAAGAAGGACACTATGAAAGAATTAGATTGATCATGATCAAATAAATGCAATGTAATTACTGCCTTGCTGCTAGACAAGGCTGAGTAAATGTTTAAGCAGTGCTAAAGAAAAATTTGTTCTGCTTTCAAAAAAAAAGGGGGGGGGGCAGAATGACATTCATTTCTTACAATCATAAAGCAAATACTTCCTTTTCTCTTAGGAAGAACAATAGGATGGAAGGTAGAAAGAAACAGTATAAAGCTAGTATAATTAACCATATCATGTCAGCAGATGCAGAGAACTCAATTCCAGATTGCTTCTTAAAGACAGCCTGCAATCCATTGAGAAGTACAGCTTGGATATTTGCCATTCATTAAAAATACTAACAACCAAAATTTTACATGATGGTCATTTGAAAACTGGAAATGGATCAGGCCACCAAGAACGACAGCAAGCCTTTCTAACTAAAGCTGCTATAGATTTGTGCCTTTAAGATTACTTTGAAATTTCACTCAATGAAATGGCGGGGAAGACAAACTTTTTCAAAAGAGCAATTCAAGTATTTCACGATATTCAGCATCTGTCTTACATTAATTCTTTCAGCCTACTGACAATTAGTAAGCACATACAAAGTACAAAGTCTGACATGGTCTAAAACTTAAGTTATGTTAATCCTCCTTTACACGTAAAGCGAGAATCTTAATAGCTTTAAGCAGCAACAACACAAAACAGAGTGAAATCAAATTTTGTGCTAAGGAAAGCATACAGTCAAAATGGTAAATGGTAAATACATAAGGGAGACCTTTCATTAGTCACATTACTCTCAGGAGACATGGAGAGCTCTCACTTTAACAAGGCCTTAGGAAGATCATGTGGTCAAGTGTTTCGCTTCTACGGTTAGTACCAGAAGAGTAACCTTGACTCTTTTATTAAAGCTACTGCAAAAATCTGTTACTAGGAATAACAGAAAAAGTTAAAAAACCCAAAACCCAAATCTGCATACATCATTAAAGTGAAGGCATATAAAATAGGTCTGAACTAATTGTAAACCAGTCAAAATTCATCAATAATCAATACACAGCTGAACTTCAGTGTGGCATACTTTCTTTTACTCCCCAGAAATTAACTGTACTTATTTTTATAGCTGTTTTGTTAATATTGGGAGGCACACCACAAAAACAACTCCACAAAACCTCCAAACAAAACCAAAAGAAAACCTCACTATTGGTTATACATCCTATCTCACTGTGAGCTGGAAATCTTTTTAAGATGAATCACTATTTTTTTAGGCAGTCTACATAATAGGAACAGTCAAATTTGCTATAGTTTGTTAAAAATACTTGTCTTGATATAAAATAGAATTTTATGAAGGGTTTATCCAGCTAGATGTAAAGATCCAGATTAGCTGGTAGGTATTGGCCTTTGAAAATTCCAGAAGTCAGACTGAGTTAATTAACATTATAACTGCATTAATTAATTATACTGTCCTGAAAATGTATTTTAAAGACACTTATCTACCTTGACACAAAAAGTCTTCCAGTTAAGGCAGCAAATATAGTTAACCAAGAAAAGAAACAAACATTATAATAAGCAATAAACAAAAAAGACATTAAAAGTTCCAAATTTTGTTTTAAATGCCACTACTAATCTGTATCAATAACAGCTACTCTGGATAGCTTATTGTTCACATTACACCAAACAATACAATAGTCAGGGAAAATAAGAGGAAACTACATTCCTCTCCAGCATTGGAAGGTTACTGTGTTCACATAATCAAGACAAAAAAAACCCAAAGTAAACTAGACTGTCTAGCCAGCAATGGCAAGGCTAAGCAAAAATTAAATCCCTAGGAGAATTCAACTTAGTAACTAGCCCATTGTAAGAATCCACAATTAAAGGCAGCACAGTAAGAGTTTGGGATTGGTTTTATTTCTTGACACCACCTCAAGCCATGCCAGAGAGGCTGCAGTCGTTTGTATAACTCAATATAATGGAGCAGGTTTGATTTGATCACAAATAAGAGCTTTAAGATACAGCTCTAAATAATGAGGACTGATGGTAACAAACCCCTAACATCTCTACTTATAGATTTTGTAAAACCTGTTTGGGTTCAACACCCATTTCAGTAGATCTTTCAAGATATTGCGAAGGAAACGCTTTATCAGTTTTACTGGGCAAGAGTGGAGAAACAGGGAAGATGCTTAAGTGTAGTTTTAATTTAAGTCATTCATTAACAAAATATGACAAGGTACTTCTGGTAGGTCATTTACTTACCTCCACTTGCTGATTCTTGCTCTTCCCCTTCAGGAAATGTAGCCTGGCTTGGTAAGCTATTCCTAGAACGAGTGACTGACTCTAAGTGTGAAGCCCTTCCCAACAGAGATAGCTCATCTAGCACCTCTCCTTCTTTGGCTTCCAAATCAGATTTTGAAGTGGTTAACTGTTTTATGTTACCTGGTGCCATTAAACTATTTGGGTCATTTAAACAAGCTACAGTACCACTGTCCAGGCTTAACACTCTGGCACGATTCTTGGCACTGTTTGTGCTAGAAGTCCGTCGTGTAGATCTTTTTTTGCTAATTCCTTCAGAGCTAACATGGGTTTTGTGAGCATTTTCAGAGTCTGCGCCCCCACGGTCTTTAGAAACGTATTTGGTCTTTAAAGCACTGTATTTTCCATCAGGAGACTGGCATGAATGGGAGGTGGTGCTGGAAGAGCTATCACTGCTGAACTGGTGAGCTGACTGCATGCTTGATGTCCTGCTCAAGTCACTTTGATCACTGGAGTCCTCATCGTGACAAAACACAGCACTGTGAGGTTTAGTACCAGATACGCCTCGGAAGGAAACATATTCCCTGTGCCGACTTGAATCAAAACTACTAGCCCGCTTTTTTCCTGTCCTTCTCCGGCTCGACTTGTGGCTAGAGGCTGTTCGATGTATCAAACTAGAAGATTTTGGTCGGACATCTCCTTCTTTTAGTTTTCCACTAGTTTCTTTAGCAGTTCTTGAATCTACTAACACGGCTAGTTTCTCACTCTGCTCATCTCTTTGTTCAGCAGCCTTCCCATGCGGCCTGTCAGCTTGTGTAGTCAATTCATTGGCATGTGGGTTCTTATTGGCCTCTTCTGAAGCAGAGGCACCAAGACCTTTCTGGCTGTGCATCTCATCAGATGCATTAGAACCCTTTACCTCTTGAACAGCACCCAGAGGACTCACTTCCACAGCAGTCCTTTGGCTACTAGTCCTTTTGTCAGTAGTAGCACTACTGTCATCCTCTGAGTCAACACCACAGTCTTTTTTCTTACCATCCTTTTCCTCTTCTCTAGGAGACTCCTCCTCGTGCTCTGACAATACACTTTCTATATGTGTTGAGCTAGTATGTTCACTTTTATAGCTACTGATGGTACTGTTGGTGTCACGATCAGTCCCGCTGCAGTAGCTTTCTGTTGAACCACTGCTTCTAGTACTCAGGCTTCTCAGACTGTCCATACTTTTGTCTGCTTTCAATGATTTGCTCTTCCCACTCTTAGACAATGGTTGAGGGCTGCTACTTTTCAGAATGTCATCTAATTGAAAAACTCCTGAAATGCAAGAGTTCTCACCCAAAGACTCTCGGGATCCAGAAGGGGGTTTGGAAGCTTCTAACTCACTGACAGGATCTAGTCCTCGTTTTTGCTGATAGAGGGGGAAGTCATTTAGTGAAGCATCTGGAAAAGCAACAGCAGAGCTAGAAGTCCTTGGTACACCTCGAGGTCTATGATCCTTCCTATAGGAGTGAGAATGCAGAGTTACCAGCGAAGCTACTTCTGCGTCACATGCACCGTTTTTAGACTGGTCCACAAGCTGGTTGTTCGAGAGGCACACTTTGTCACCGCTGTCCCTTGGCAAATCCTGTCCAGAGGACAATGAAGGTTGGATGGAGACAAATGAGTCGTTCGACACCAGACGAAAAAGCTTCCGATCAGTTGCCAAATCTGTTTGAGTACACATTTAAAAACAGTCATCTAGAATGCTCATTTAAGTCATATAGCTTCCTTTGAAACTGTTTATATCAGACAAAGTAAATGAACTGAAAAATCCAACTGCAAGTACTATGAATTTGTCACATTGCTATTTAAAAATATTTTATAACATTTGGAAAAATCTGACAAGCCTTTTTTTAATAAGAAAAGAAACCATCAATATCAGCTTATCCCTAGCAACTGATAAGACATGGCAATTCTGACAAGTTCCCAACTTCCTCTATTACGGATATGTCTCAGATTTAATATTTTTACATATTCCAAAGTTTCTTAATTATAAAAGAGTACCCTGCCTTTCCTTTTTGTTCCTACATGCATTAAACAAACTCTAAAGTTATTAAAGAAAACACAGTAAACCCTATTAAATCTGAAGTCTCCAAAAACCCAGCAAAAATCACCTTTCCTACTAGATACCGAGTAAGTTCAGTTAGCAAGGATGCAATCACTGTCACGTGTGTTTTTGTACTATAATGAAACTCCCTATGAAGTCATTGAGTTTTACTACCTCTACAAAAAAAAAAGGTGCTTTTGCTGTCAAAGCAAATCATGAAGATTTACAGGTAGCTCTTGGTTAAAACAATCATTCCTGTTACTCATCACAAGCAGTCTCCTGTAAAACTACCCATCTGCAGGCAGTACTAAAAGTCAGGCTACTTTCCCTTTTGCTACTGTCACTAGCAGATCTGGAGGCCAAGTTAAGTTTCCACAGTTGTTAAATTCCTGTAGAATATATCTGAATGCATGTAACTCAAGAGACTTCACAGTTACATTACTCAGCTGAAAGTTGCAGAACCCTGCTGCCTATTGTGACCAGCATGGCCACCTGTGATGCTCCATTCCAAACACACTTTTTGCACTGAGTCACACAGTAATGACTGAATCATCCATCTAATGGTTCTAATCACCCACTAGTGATTACACTGGCAAAAATGAAAGGTGGTATTCTCAGAATTAATTTCCTCCTAATCACCAGCAAAATCAGCAAACAAAGATTTCCCTTTGGTTTTATGCTCTGTTTTGGTCTGACCAGGTCTTTTCCGGACAACGAAGCTAAACAAAAAATTGTTTTGTTTTGTTTCAGAACACAAGCTAACAGTTTCCTTACATACTAGAAAAAAAAATTTTAAATTAACCAAGCTCTGATAACTTGCATCTTGGAAGCGGCCTACAGGTCTAAGAACATAGAGCTCTGTATAGGGTTATTTACTTTATAGAAAAGCTCACCACAATTTCATTTGTCTGTACTCATAAGGAAAGCAAATTAATTTACAATGAAGTCCATTAATCACAGGCCACCCATAGTCTAAGAGATATTGTCTAAAGAAATCTAAGTTAGCTATCTTTCAGCAGTAAGGTGACAGTAAATAAATACTACCTGCTAGAAGATTTCAGAAGAAGGAACACACAGTCAAATAAAGTTATAAGCATTCAAATTATGCTTCTCAGAAGCTTAAGTAATTAAGAAAGGAAACAGGGAACTTCAAAACAGACTCCAAGAAAGGGTATCAGTAAACTGCATTAATTTATTTAGCATATTAAGCAAAGGGTCTCTGGTAACAAAATACCATGTTTAAATATGGAGAAGAAGAAATTTTACCTTGTTCTTCACTCCCTTCTTTACATAGGCTAGAACTCTGGCCAAGACTCAAACTGATATCATCAGAGGTCTTGGCAGTGTCAGTATCACCTGCAAGTTTTAAGAAAAAGAGTACTAGTGCTCAAAGTAGTAACACATACACCTACATTCTCAACTGTCATGAAAGACTGTTGCTTGTATTTCTTCATCTAGGTAAGTAACAGTAGTTACAAAATTAGAATAACACAAGACTTCTTTTAGATATGAGTACTGTCTACTCTATTTCTAGTATCTTCCACAGAACTCAAAAGCAATCAAGATTGGATTTTTTCCCTTCAAAGTGCATCTACGGGAATATTTCTTTATGCATGGTTGTCCATAAAAAAAGGAGGGGTTGACTAAGAAAATACTTCTAATGGTCAGAAAAGCAAGGAGAAAAACAAAATCAAGGTGACAAAAATTCGCATTCAAATTTTTTGGGTTTTTTTGCCTTATTATTGGCTGAATATATTTACAAGAAAGTACTCATAATATGCAAAATTGTTAGCTTTTCATCTTAGAGGAGTTCACAAGGGCTGGAAATTACTTCAGCTAAATGTCCAACAAAAAGAAGTAATCAAGTCATTGATATGCAGTACCAGAAGGATAATTGGTTTCATTGAACTCAAAACAGTAGAGAGAAGTCTACCCCAACCAAACCTTTGGCTCTGCATTTTATAGACAAATGGAAAAGCTGTCATTACATGGGAATTAGATTATGGGCCCCAGATTATTCTCTCCTTATGTTTTGGTCATATCATTTGCATGTCCAAAGAAGACTTCCCCCAACTAGTAAATGCTGTGTTTCACTCAAAAAAGAAAAAATGTCAAGACAGAAGGCAGACAGTATTTGGAAACAACACAGTAAACAATAGTGATTCGAAGTGCTTCTGCAAGGTAATTTAACTAGCTAAAAATCTCACCTTTGATGGTTGCTGCTGTTCCCAGACGAGATAACCCAGATCCAACCTAGAAACAGGAAATTATGTAAAAAGCTGTACACTTTCAGGAAATAAACAATTTTTATTTCCTATTAGTCCAACACAAGCATTTGCCTATACACCTAGGAGAGGTTTTTAAAGCCACAAAAGCATCCAGCAGCACAGTGCTGTAAAATTCTGACTATGTTTCCACTACAAAGAGATGAAAAGTCATATAATTAAGCATCCAACTAAATCACAGCACTATTCAACTCAAAAGCCAGTGTTCATGGAGACTTTACTATGCTGATTTTAAAAAGTTTCAAACCTAAGAATTCTCCTGACATAATGTGGCAACAAAGCACAAGTGCAGTGCTACAGTAATAATTGCTGTTGTAAACCTTAACATTTAATGCCACGATTCTGGTTGTCTAAAATGCTTAAAGAAAACACAATCTTAGTATAAAACTTATCCATCTTAGTATAAAACTCATCAGTTCACAATAAACACCAAGCTAAATCCAAAAATTGCTCCCATGTGAAAAGATACATATTTTTCCAGTTAATTTCACATTCAATGGCAAACTACCAGGCATGGCACCTGCTCATACAAAAAATTTCACCATTTAGGTTTGCAATCTACCTTTCTAAATATATCCTATAATCCATTGGAGATTACTCTGCAGAAATGCTAAAGAGAATTTGGTCTTACCTTCAATAACATTTTCAATACAACCTCTCAACTTCAAAGAGCATACAACAATGCAGGTGTCAGATAATTAAATCACTCAGAAATAAAACAGAGGAAGAGCACTCAAAGGCAAAATCTGAACCTATAATACATAAATAGGATGGCCATTTGACTGATGGATGTATGCTTACTGGGGTGCTGTTTTCCAAAAATGCCTAGTTAAAATTACTCTGGAGAAAAGAGCAAAATTCTACTAGTTATTTTCTGTAAGCACAGCACTTTCAGGTAACCTGAAGATGCGTGCAGATCCTATTCAGCCATAGCACAGAAGAACAGTGGCTTTATGTATAATCTGAAAAAGCAGCTAAGAGCTTGTTTAATACATTTGCTTCACAACATTGTCACACACACTTTTAGTAACTCATTTTGTCATGTTTCAACAGTTTTCCATTCAATAATATGTCACTGAATACAAATGCATCATCACAGGAAAGCTATTTCATACAGAAAAACTGAACAGAACTCAGATGCTAACTGTTCATGTTCTCTTTTGATGCTCCACATTCAATCACAGAGGACCAGTGAATACTAATTTTCTTAGAACAAATACATTCTAAACACTATACTTTCTTTCACAGTAGCTTGAACTTCTTCACATGCTTTAATATGAATATTAAAATATTAAAACATGCTTTAAAATATGTTTGGAACATATTTTTTTCCAAGACTAGTCAAATAACTAGTCTGGGCATCATGTTTCTATCTTCCTACATGGACTATCACTTCTTATTCCTTTGCATCATCAAATGCCTTCTCTCTTGAAGGAAAATCTCTTAAGAGTATCTATGCTGCATAGCTGAGCTTGATTCAGATAAAACACCAGCATTAGCATACCACTGCACTTTGCTATCTACTGCTTGCTCAGAGAGCTAATTAGAAGAACATGATATTGCAATACCAAGCCGAGGACTTCCATGTCATTTGAAGACAGGTTCTGTGTCTTTCCCAGGATGCTGCATTGTTCATTATCAACATAACTGTACAGCCTGACCAGTTCATCTACTTGTCCTCATGAAGGGTTGATAAAAACTAGCCACAACCAGCTAAATGTCACAAGCCAAACAGAAGGAACAGCATATCCAACACTATGGAATTTGAACACATAAACCTGGTAGACATAATACGGAAACAGACTAACTTCCCCAGCGAAATTCAAGGCAACTAGAGCATAATGAAGTTACATTAAAATGTAATAAAGCCACGTTCTTCAGCACTTCCATCTGGCAGGACTCCCTATTTATTGCTTTCTTCACAACCCTGCTGAACAATCAAGGAAGTGAAGATTTTGCAGAGGACATGCAAAAATTAAACAGTTTTAGTCTTTCCATTTTTAGCAGTTTATTTTTCTTTATGCTTTAGCAAACTAACTTTTTTGAGCCCCAAATCCGACCCATCAGGAAAAATAACCTGCAGAAAGCCATTCACAATTGCAAGAGATAATCAGCAGTGGAAATATTCTAAGATAACATAAGCTTCCTCAAATACAGCATTTAAATTTACAGATTAAGCTTTAAATGGTAGAAGAAACAAAAGTAAGGGAGGAAGACAAAATTAGAACATCAGCATTAGAAGATACAGCTTGAGCTACCCAAGGGGACAAGGGAATCCCACTACAGTGGGTTCTTAGTACTTAGCTCACCATACTCTGAACCACTTTGATTTCTTAAAGCAGAAGAAAACTAACTGAGGAAAAGGGAATACTTACTGACAGGACAGTAGGTTCCCTTTCTAAATCCAGCCATTCGTAATTTAAGTACAAGATCGGTTGAGAGCTACACTGCTGGGAGAACGCAATGCCTTCCTAATAATGCAGTTACATACAAAAAAGAAAATTGTTTTTAATCTAATATTAATTACCCAAAAACCCCACAAAAATGACAGGAAGAGGTTATCTACGAACTGCAAAGCCAACAATACGGAAGCAACAACTGTAGTAGCTTTAATTCTTACCTGGTTGTTTGGATCTATCCCAGCATAGGAATTGCGTGAACTACAGCCAACAGGAGGAGTTGCTTCTCGTATGAACTCTGACATCTCAATACCTCCACCAGGGTCACTGAGAGAAACATTAAACAAAAAATCAACACATTATCCTCACCAGTTAAACAAAATTTTGTCTATGTTGAACGCATATTCAAAACAAATTTTCCCTTCTCAAAAACCAAGGGCTCAAATATATCCCAATATCTTGGATGAACACTGGCTGTTTGACACAGGAAGCTCAAACTGCTGCCCCAAGTCCACTGTCACCAGCCAACACAAACTGTGAAGACTTAGGCCCTATAAGGCATTCCAAAATGCTGACATTTTAAGTTCTCCCTGTCTTTATGTGCACATGTTATTTTTGGATCAGCTGTTCAACCATAACACCCAGAAACTCACCTCTAGAAGAAAACACTACATAGAACTCAGAGCATGGAAAGGACTCCGGGTCCTTTCCTTAGACTGAATGTGGGAGCAAAAGCAAGGATGGCTAATGAAGAAAGCCACATGTGAAAGCTTTTAAACATGCAGAGACATACAGGGCCATAGTATTTCTCCAGGGATGCAAACCACATCTTTCTACTCAAAAATAACTTCTCTTCAGATACTTTACAGCTCCTACCAAGCAGTATTTTGAGGTACAACACATATATCATTGCATCCTAGTGATCTCACCCTTTCAGGATTAATAACTATTGGTTTGAAAGTATTTCCTAGAGCAACACTATCAAATCGAAATTCCACAGAATTCAGCTTGCCAAGGCAAATATTTTATGAAAAAAGAAGCAAGTTGGATTCATCCATTAGGACAATGGGGTCTGAAGTCAGTTGAGGACTAAAACACAAGGATCCAACCCAGCACTGATTGTTAATTGCAAAGAGGAAGCAGTTGAGGCACTCTTTTTCCTATCCCATCAAAGTTCTCTTCAAGCATCTTGATCCAGGAGACTCCCAAACAATTATCTGCAGGGTAATTTGACACTGATCCTCTGTGCTTCTTCCCAGGTATGAACAACAGCTTCTCAACAATCAAATTCCAGCATTTTGCTTAAAGTACTCATGCACAATGCTCGTCCATCAGACCAATACACTAAAGACAAAGGCCCTCTGAAGAAGGGAACACAAATGGACAGAAGCACTGCAAGGCTTACTTAATGGACAACTAACTAGTCTTATAGGAAAGTCTTAGACAATAGGAACAAGACTTAATAGGGTGGCCTGTGCAGGGCCAGGAATTGGAATCGATGATCCTGATGGGGTCTCTTTCATCTCAGCATATTCTGTGATTCCAATAGTTTCTGAAATACATGGACATCAATCAAGGATATTGTAAACAAACTGTCTGCACACTAAAGGACCTGACACATGATTCATCCTGCAGCATGACATGTTAAGCTGCTGTCATCTTGGAGAGGTGTACAGGCACAACCTCGGGAATCACTGTAAATAATATAAGAAGCACATGATTCTTCCTACATCAGCAATGACAAAAAAAGGACAGTTTGAAGTTAGGAATAATAATATATATTCCTTCAGTAAAAATAAGTTAACTTAAAAGACAACCAGCCATTAGCTAGCAGAAGAACTATGGTCCAACTCAGGCAAATTAAAAAAAGAAGCGAGAAGCCACCATTTTGATACAGTTCAACAATGAGACAGGCATACTCTTGGAGATGGCATTTTACAGAGCCCTCTCTGACCTAGTATCATCAATAATGCTAAGGCAGGTAAGGAAAATGAATTTTAAAAGAATCAGCACCAGCTTCAGCCAAAGCATTCCTTCTGTAAGCATTTAAAAATACATAAGGACATAACATGAATTTAAAGACTAAACTGAAAAATTCTCACAATGCTTAAGTTCAGCATACATAACAAAGTCAACTGAAGATACAATAAAGAATGCCTTTCACAGAAAGATGAAATTCCTTTCCTGTTTGAATAATTCATTGAAAAACACTGCATGTGATTAAAGTACATCTTATGAAGTAGAAAAATAAGTCACTGCAAATAAGCTTCCATGCATAGAACCAGGGAGTTAGCCAAAGAAGGCAGCAATTTTGTCTAAAACTGAACCACCACATATCAGCAGAAGCAACAACAAAATCCATCACCGCCACTCTACTCACAGCTCCTATATTCTGTGATAGCACACACAAATGAATGAACTAAAGCTAGTAAAAAATATCAACAAATAAAGTCTGCAGGAAGAAGCAGGAAACAGATTTCTAGGATTGACCACTGTATGCCTAAACACCTGGACTTCTGCAACATCCAGAGTTCTTTAGGAGCTACTTGACACTAGTGCTGTGGCCAGGACTTCCTGATATGAAATTCTACCATCTGTTTCTTGAAGTTTGCTGTCTTCATTCCTTAGGCAAGTGCTATACATTACAGTTTGCAAACAAAATAACTGCAGTGAAGTTACAACACAAATCAAGACGACTGAAAAAATTACAGCCAGCAACAGACACTGCTGTGGAAGAGGCACTCAAAGATGACATAAAGCAAATTAAAACTACTGTTTCTAATTATATAGTAACTCTGAAGGAAAATTACTATCTGCAGGTATATCCCATCAGCATGTCAGAGACTAACCAAATGCATGAAGAGGCCGTAAGTCTACACGAATTCAAGTTTAAAATCTGACTTAGGCTCATTGACTACAGCAATCTGACATCTGACCAGAACTTCAAGGAGTAATCCGAAATAAGTTTCTTTGATTTCTGGACAAAGCACAGGAAGAGTTTTATTATCTTTTGAAAATCATCGTCTGTCCTTAATGTCCAATAAAAGAGTAGGGTAGCTAGTCAGAAGGCT
The DNA here is from genome assembly GCF_047830755.1 of Zonotrichia albicollis. Lineage (NCBI taxonomy): Eukaryota > Metazoa > Chordata > Aves > Passeriformes > Passerellidae > Zonotrichia > Zonotrichia albicollis. The sequence goes on along the minus strand of NC_133824.1, from coordinate 28,006,521 downwards.
GCTGTCGAAATACAGAAGAACCACGGCATGTACTGCAAATGCTAGATCACAACACATTCAAGTATTAAGAGAAATTTTCTTCCAAGCTTGAGTCACTAATGATAGTCAAAAATAAAAACTAACTCCAAACTCAAGAACATGTCTGCCAGCCACAGAAAACTGCAAGGGGAATAAATAGCAAAGGAAACAGTCTTTGAGAGAGATCACCTTTTTCAAATTTTACTTGCTCACTTTTAAGTAGACTGTAAATATTTCAAAGATGCAACATCCTCCAGCTACTAGCTTTACCTGGTAGAAGTAGACTTGAAATTTATGTAGCGTCATTATTACAGGTTCTGATGGAGATCAGGAGCACCAGTGTCACCAGATGAACACTTTATGATACTTTGAACCATAACAGCCACTGACTGACAAGAAGCTATATTCATATATCCAAAAGAAGATTGACTTAAGTGCTTTAAATTATTTATGTGGGTCCACTGATGCCCAATAAAGATCATGCTTGCACTACTTCTATATTTCTATGAGACCAGGAGCCTGCATCCCCCCCAGTTGCTTTCAAGAAACCTCACACAAACATTACTATACTAACACCTGAAGTACAAAAACAGCAACACATATTCCTTTCTCTGAATTAAGACTTTCTTTCAAAAACATTAACTAGAGAATTTCAGCTTTAGAAAGAGGAGAGAAAAAAAATAAACAAGACATTTCTAAAGGAATGGTAAGTTGTTCTTTGCTTAAACATGCCAAAGTTGCATGGAAAGAAACCCTCATCCACAAACCACAATTAACTGAAGATAAATGAGCAGTTCAAGCAAGCCCACAAACAACAGCATATAATTTGTTGGATACCTGAAAGCACCACTTGGATGATAAACATCTTCAGAAAAAAAGAAGTTCTTAGAAGCTAAACAGAATCCTGAACACAACCACTGCTTAATCCTGCAAATAAATATACTAAGATTTGTATCTAAAGTGCTCTCCATGACTGTATATGTGGCAAGGTAAAAACTCAAGGATGGCTCTGCAAACTATACTATATGCATATTTATTCAGTATCACATGCTGTAGCCTAAGCTATCAAAACTAATTTTCTGATTATGCAAATATTTTAGATAGTATCTCTGCTCAGATCTCCCCTATATCCACCTTGAATTAGGGGGGCAGAGTTTAAAAATCAGAAAATCCTACACACACATTCTCTTCCCAGACTAGTTTGGGTTTTTATTAGTGTTCCAATTTAACTTACTAAGGAGGTTACAGCTCAATATTAAAACACTCATTCTACATCCCATCTACTGGTTTGAATGCTACCCCAGAGTTCTTGTAAGCTTCCAGGCAAAGATTAGTGTATACTGTACATCCCACTTACCAAAAAGTAACTCCGTAATTTCTGCATTGACCTTGTTCCCAGTTCTAGTTAAGAGACCTGAAAGTGGGAACAAGGATCATATAAAAGTTAATGAAACTTTAGTTGGCAAGCAGGACACACAGCATTAAACTAACCTCTACTTCTGAGCTCACAATGCTTATAACGTAGTATCTTGTCCCATGTCAACTGCTCCCTAGACAAAACAGAACTGAAACAACCAGAAAAAATTCACAACACTAGCAGAAATTCCCTTACCAACTCTGGGCCCCTGTTTTGGAAGTAAAAGCTACATAGCAAAAACACCAAACAAAAAGAAAAACCCCACCAAAAATAACTCAGACAAAACGCCTAAAGGTCACACCTAAAACATGCACCACCAAGGTTGCATGAGAAAGAACAGACCACTAGTTTATTTCCATTAATTTTATTAAGCAGAGTAAGCATTAAGATACAATTAGGGAAGGAGCCTGCCAAAATACCTCAGTACAGTGTTGGTAAGGTATAGGGTGATCTAAACAGAGTCACAATTAATATCAGCAGCTTCAGTTGCCAAACACATCATGGAAAACAAGTCAGGTTTATAAAAGATTGATACAAGAAGTTACTGTATATCAGCTTTAGAGGAATCTAAGACATCGTTTTTGCCAACAATACCTGAGCTGAGAGAAGACACACAAGAACCTATGACCACGAGGAGCTACCCCATATATAGACGGGAATGTCCTTGTACTTCCAGGCTTATCATTTTAAAGAGCAGCAGTTGAACACTTCCTTTCTTTAAAAGCATCACAATAAACACACTCAAGAGGCTTCTTTCAACCACGTTTCCTTAGTAAGACACACAATCTTTTAAGAGTCAGAACAGCATACAAATCATCTCACTTTCAAAACTACTCATGGCTACTAGTACCGGAAACTCAGAGACAAGAGAAAGGCCATCTCTAAAAGCTAACAATTCAAGGTTGATTTATTTCATGCAGTTTAACTTCTAAGATAGTCTCAAATTATCTAAGGCAGGCAGAGGCTTTGATATTAGAGCTCATAACATCCATAGTCTGATCAAACTGGTCTAGCTGGGCTTGTTGATGAGTCATCTTTTCTTTCTCCAAATAGTCTGGTCAGAGGAGGAAAGCCTCTGGCTTTGTTTTACGATGGCTACAAAGGAGATCTCTGGAAAGGAATCATCTCCTATTGACAGTACTTCAGAATCATTATCGTCACTGCTGAGCACAACAATTCCAGAATTTCCAAATTCACAGGACAGTATTCTCCTTGAAAAGACTGACTGGAGTCAAGCATTGTTTCCAACTCCTGGTTTTGCAACACTAAAATTGCAACCCAATCAGACACTCCTCCTGGTAAGGAAAGAATTAGCATGTAGTATGTGGTCTTTGACAGCTAGATTTTTAATACTACATCTACCACTGAAATTAGATTACTTGTACTAATTATGTTCATTAAACATTTAGTGACCTAATCTGCTCACATTTCCCATGCTATTGTTTCCAGCATGTCCAATACTGCTCCTGAACTCCTTTGGGGGAGGAACTAGGAAATTATTGTGAATGCATGATTTCAAACCTAACACATAAATAAGTCTACTTTTCAAGACCAGACGTAAAACCATCTTTCAGAACTACAGAGGTCTGTATCTATATTCCCTAGTGTTTAATCTCAATCACAATTCCAGTTACACAGCTGATGAAGACAGGACCTGTTAGTCATTTGAAGCAGTATGGAAAGTTCAGCAGACAACTTACCTGGGCCCATTGCTGTCTTTCCTCTTCGCTGAAACACTGCTTTGTTCTGTTTTTGCACCTCTGTCCATATGCTCACTGGCATTCCTCTCCACAATTTCTCCCTCATCCAGTGCCCTGTGCAAACGGTAATTCACCATCTTCAAAACGATAAAGAGAGCTGCTATCACTGGGCAATAGACAGCTACTATCATCATGGAAGAAGGAAGAGCCTTTCAAAAAAAGAACAAGAAAACGTTAATGAACACAAGGTTGGATATCCATAAGAACACTCCCTAGATTTTAACTGTTTGTTTTATGGAGAAAATATGATAATTCTGAAAGTTACACCACCTACAGCCAGTCTTCATGTGAAAAATGTTAAAAGTTTAGCAACACACAAGAAAGAAACCATTGCACTACCAAAGATACTAAATCACCACAGCATTGTACTAAATAAACTTGTTTGACTGAAGCTTGAGAACCTAGCTCAACTCTCACTCGCTCCTTTTATGCTTTTAAAATGCAAGACCTAGACTAGGAAATTTAGAGCTAGCATTATTTTAATTGCTATGAGTAGAAAAAAAGGGGAAGATTTTAAGCACATTAAAAAACCAACAAAGCATGAGGTGAGATCTTATTTCCGGGCTAGTACACAGCATCAAGTTCATTTCAGAAAAACTTGATGCACATTTGACAGCATGGCTGGACAGGAGAAAACCTGCTTAGATACCAAACATTGGTGTTTTGACTTCACTTGTCAGCTTCCTACAGCTACTGCTGCATGACAAGACACTGATCAGTCACAAAAGCCAAATTGTTTCCTACTTGCATACATAAAGAGGTTGCTCACATGTGTGACTCACACACTGCACAGCAGAACCCAACCTGCAAGACCACAGGCAGCAAAGATTTGTGCTAGATCATTGTACACCCATGGAAAGGTAGCCAACACATGTTCTGAAAAAAAATTTTCATCTGTATGAAAGGCGGCCAGAAGCCACATTAAAAAAACCCTCAGTCCTGAATGCAACATTTGAAACTCCACTCTAAGTTAAGAGCAGAATGCATACAGCTTTTGCAGAAGAGCAGAATGCATACAGCTTTTGCAGAGGTAAATAAGGCTTTCACAAATCAATCACTTCGGCAATAGGTATTGACAAAGTCCAGCCCGACAGCTATTGAGGAGAAGTGTTCGAAGTGCTGGTTAAACTTCAGATTTCATTTCAATGCATTCCTCCTTCTAAAACATGCTTTATTTGTGTTCTTAAATTTTGCCATTTCCTGAAGCAGTGATTAAACAAAATGAGATATTAAGTCTCAGTATGCATCCAAAAATTGACCATTTCCTTTAAAAAAGCAACAAAAGTTTAGGTTGTGAAGTACTTCACTGCACCGCTATCCTCTACCCTGCTCACAGTGTAGTTTGAGATATACCTCCAAAATATAAAAATACACACAGACATATGACAATCAGAATTAAACATCAGCTATCCAGCTTGAACATTGATGTACTAAATGAGTAGAACAAATGAGCTGTCTTTTTAGACCTCACAGCTGAAGGACAATTCCAGCTCATTTTCGTATCTCCCTAGAGAGACCATGGGAAGAGAAGAGTCATCATTGATAAAAAAGCCCCAGGAACATCTTGCAGAGTCAAAACACTGCTCAGAGTAGAAGACAGCAATGCCTCTCTAACCAGTGCATTGAAACATTTTAAGCCATCTAAAATTGACTGGCTGACAACACAGCGTAACATTATGCAAGGTAACAATCTCCTACCTAAAACTACTGCCCTGAATCCCAGAAGGATTTTAAGTAGCATAACTTGACCACAGCCAAACAATTTTAAAGGACTCAGCCTGGTCATATGTGCTGAATAGAGAGGCCTCCTTTTCCTTTTCTCTACTCATTTCCCCTTCTGACTCTTCAAGACGCCCCTGGAACTTTGACAACCATGATGACTCTTTGTAACCTAGCAAGGTATTCCTCCAAAACAAGTCAAGTCTGACAACCATCATTAACACCTGCCTTTTCCTCCAAAACAAGATAAGTCAACACTGAATATAACATTTGAAGTAGGCCAGGCCAACCAAGCTAAAGTTTGCTAAGTTTCATTTCGTATGCTGAGCTGAACATCACCATGATGAACAGAGATTCACTCACCAAGCACCAGCTAAGGAGAAGAAAGAGGAAATCAAGCTACTTAAAACCAGCATCAATAAGCAAACAGGATCCACAATGACGTGGCACCCTTACAATCCCTGAAGCCATGCTAGAATGGTTTCCTCAAGAAATGAGGTGCCTCCACTTCCAAAAAGTTCACAGTCTGTTTCCTGCAGGCAAAGGCCAGCCTGTTAACTTTGGGAAAATGCATCAACTTCCTGTACCTGCTAGGCAGTCTGCTACCCCATCACACACAGCTTCAACTTGCCTCTCTTCTATAATACCCACTGCTCAAGAGGCATTACCAGAAGAGCCAGAGTAAGGCTAGATAACAAAAGCTAAAGTTACTCCATAAAAGATGTGCCTCTACTTTTCTGTCTAGAGAGCTCATCAATTTCTCCCCTCTACTCCTTCGTGAGGTCACAGTATATCCAGTTTATCTTGCAAATTCTACACTTCCAGTTTTTCAAAGGAAAGGTTTAAGAACAAGCATCAAAAAAGGCAAAACACCTCATGTAACTTACAGCAAACCTAACAGGGAATTCAAACTTTTTCCTCACATCCTGTTTTCACAGGATTGCAGAAAAATTTTTAAAAAGCTAAGGTAACTGATTACCTTTCTTCCTCATATTTGTAGTAGGTCCTCATCTCAGAATAGGGTATATATTCTGGGAATAGAAGGCATTTTAGCTAGCTAAGTCTGCCATAGGAACACACTTGACATCAAGCATCATGCGGTGGTGCAGCACCGCCACCCATGGAACCAGCACCTTGTCTGCAGCACAGCCTCAAAGGGAAATTCACTGCAGCCTAAGCTAAACCACTTGCAACTGCTGTTTTCTAAGCCAAACTTAGAAGCATTCAACATAAATTTGGGGTCTTCTCTCCACAAAACAAAGCAAGTTCAAGTGAGATTGCCATTTCCAACTGTGCTCAGCATTTTATCACATGTGAGGAGAGACGTATTTCTCAGCAGCATCCCATGTGATGCCACCTTCAAGACTGGAATACAAATCTAAGTCACAGAAATTTCCCACTAGATTACATCTTAAAATCAAAATAATTTCAAATACTAAAGCATTTTACTTGAGCCCAGCACACTAAAACCCTCAGGCCAGAGTTGTTATTAGACACCAGTTGGCCACAAGGCTACAGTTGCAACAATATTTCAGAGAACATCCATTTTTACTGCACATTTCTATTCACTTGCATTAGCACCAAAAGAAGACATACTCCACAGCAGTCATCACAACAGAAGCTCTTGTACAATATAAAGAGCTACACAAAACCATATAAAAACCGTGTGCTTTTAATTATGTTCTGTTGAAAACTTCAATTATCTAATGACTGAACAAAGCCAACTATTAGATAAGCTCCTACCCAAAATTATTTCTCTGAGTCTTAAAGGGAAGCTAAGTAGTTCTCTCAAATATGGGGGGCAGAGGGAAGGACACTGATTTTCTACCACATTTCCGACAAGTTACTTTCCAAATTTAGATCTTTCAAGCAAACTTAACAAATGCAAGATATTCATATGGACAAAAGTTAAGATACAGGAAAGCATAGTTAAGGAGGACTATGTCATCTGAAACCTCCTGGCTCTTAAATTAGCTCACTTGTATCACAACACAACTCTTCTAAAACAGTAGGCAAAAAAAGGTTTAAGCACTCCTAGATTCCAATGGTCAAAATAGAAAAGAAACCTCCCACCATCAGTTCCAGCACTAAAATATTTCCATTCAAACTAGAGAAGGTCACTGTATCGCAAATGGATGTTTCCAGCACATATGTGCCAGGAACCAGAGGAAACTTCATTGACTACAGGCTGTACAACATCCTTACGAAGAAACTAACACTATATGGGTCCTACCTAATCTGATTACCTAGCTTTAGCTAGGCCCCACAGATGTAACAAAATTTCCAGATTATCTTCAAAAAATAAATGCATTACTATGAGGGTTTTTACCAGTGATTTTGAAGCTAAGTCTTCAAAATCAAACCAGATTACCGATCCCTACATAAAGGTGTTATCACATAAACATTAAGAAGTCAGTCATCTAGTAAAAAGAGTTAAAACTACAAGTATTTTGAACCCAGTATTTTATAGAAACAGTTTTACTGGAAAAGAGGACGAATCAGGAAACAACAGACATAGTTTGGTCCTCAATTCTTTTTTATGGACAGAGTCCTTAAGAACTGCCATTATCCAGAAGTTCAGTCACAAGTTATCTGGTTTTTGACCAAAACCTCAAAGAATACTATTGAAACTTGAGTAGCAAGAGACTGCAAGTGTCTTAGAACAATATGGCATATCAGGAACTGCTATCATAAACTGAATTTCAATTATTTAACATCTTAGTTTAAGAAACAGGACATATTTCAACAATGTTTCAGTGGAAAAAACTTCCACGCAAAGCTACATTTATATGACCTACTTCTATAACTATGTACACAAGTCAGGAAATTAAGTGAACTGTTGACTAAACGAGCTCGACTTTGACAGACAAGTTCTGTAGGTACATGCGAGCCCATCACCCCAAGCAAGGTACAGTCCTGGCTCCTCTTCAGTCACTGGCAAAATTCCACAAGTGCCAGAGCCAAGACTTCACCCCCTCACGCACACGTGGTGGGGCTGAAGCAGCATTCCGACTAGGGGAAGTGCTTTGGCAGCCTCCTCTCTTTCCCCTCCCCCCTGCAACACTGATGCATCACATTGGCCTCTGCATTCAGGGTATTTTTTTCAACTCTACCACTAGATTTTACAAAGTGATTGGACAGCTTCCCCATATAGAAAGCACATTTTCTTCTCCCAATTTCAGCTTTGCATTAGAGTAAGCAGGGATCAGCTCTTACAATAGAAAGGTACATCAACAAGCACAGTTGAGTCTGTTACTGAATACAAGTACACAAACAGGATGGACTTAACTAGTCTAGAAAGCAGAATTTTTGTATGTGTACTGCCAAGCCACAAATGCAAGAACACAGATTCAAGCTGCTTCCCTAAAGCAGGCATATCTTACTCTAGACCCCAGATCCTTCATTATTTACATATTTATTTTGCCCCACTTCCAACAAGCACAGTTTTACTGTATACACAAGAAAAAGTATCCAGATTGGCAAAATAGGTACATTTAGGTATACGCTGTACAGGGTACAACACTCACTTGCACGTGCTAAAGCTCAGAAGGCAGATGAGGGACCAAGGAAAAAAGGTTGGTAATTGAATTCTAATGTTAGTTTTTTTAGGTAGGTTTGTACCACACATTAAATCCATCAACCCTAACAGTACAGGCATACACATACAAAGGAACACACAAATTTAGGGAATTACTTTCTGACCACAATCATTACCAGATTCCATTCTGAAAATACCAGAGCAACAAAACAAATGCACAGAAAAAAAAAAAAAAAAAAAAAAGAGCAATGTTGGATGCACTAAACCAAGTGCACCTAAATTCCCATATCCTAGTGCATGTTAAATAACATTTGGCCTACTGTTAAATGCATTGAAAGGCAACTACAAGCAAAATTCTTAGGAGATACTTTTGTATTTTGTCTTTGTTGCTACGAACAACTTGGAAATAACTACAGTTATTGCTGGTCCAATGCATAAAAGCAATGCTATGATCTTGTAATTCTTTACATGGGGAAGTTTTATAAGTAATATAAAACCTATCAGCCGTCTTTCTATATACCTTGATTTTTTAAACACACAGGGTTGTCTGCCAGCAACAAGTCACTTGAAGCTAGTTTAGAAACTCCCTCCTACACACCAGTGAGCCAAGCTCAGAATTCAGACTACAATTACCTAAGATTTTTAAAGCAAGTTCTGCTTATTTATGTATGTCCTACAGCAATGCAACACTTACTGCTTTTTATTCTGAAAAAGAGCTTTCGAGATGCTAAAGGGCTAAGATGACCAACACAGTTCTGCCTGTTTAGTTTATGTCTAGACAACACTTAAACTGTAGAGGGTGGAAAGAGGGAAAACGGCCAAATATGATTCAATCTCCTTTAACTTGTGACTAATCTCCCTACTTATTCTCAGGGAAGTTGGCACTTGTTGCATCTTTAACTTGTCCAGAGCTATGAAGCAAGAGAATTTCTCTGACCTCAACAAAACCCAAAGCAGCTTGCTGCTGTCTTTTCCCTTTATACAGGAAAACTTGTTTAAGCAACACTGAAGTTTACCCCATTCTATAGGTAACTGAAGCCTACCTACTGTTTTAAGAGCAGCAGGAGATGCAAATGCTGGCCCAGATTTCACATTTGTCAATTTATTAAAAAAATTGTAAAGCTATATTTGAAACCAAAAGGTGTCTCCTCTTCCCATATTGTGTAGAACTTTCAATAGATACAGATGCATAGTTCTCATACAAAGTATCTGCTTAGTTAAAAGTTTTATCTAGCTGTTCTCATGCAACTTCAATTTTAAGTGCAATTTGTCTCAGCCTTTAGTTTCCCTGCCAGCAGCCCAGAAGTTTTCAAACAAAAAGCGTTAGAGCTGCTTTTTCAAGACACTGTAATATGAATTAAAAACCATAAAGTTGTAACCTCCTTTTCCACACTAGCTATTTCTTAGTATGAAGTGTCTCATACTGCAACCTTACAAATTGCTTTTATACAAAGCAAATGCCTGACCTCAGAGCTCTCAATTTCTGCAACTTCACTTGCGTATGATTTTATCTCCAACATTTCATTCACTAACTACATTTTCACAAGGCAGCATCTATTTTAGGCTGTCACAGCATCTGGCAATCTTGCAAATGATGTTCTACCTCATATGCACAAAACTGGTCAACACACGCATAAGATCACACTCTTCTATTGAAAAACCCAAAGTAAACTATTAGCATTTCATAAGTTAAACACAGCTTACACAGGGAAAAAACTACTGGCCAACAGGAAACCGCCCCCTTTTCTTGTATCTGATCACACCTCTCCTCTATGTGCTCCTAAGTCCAAATGTCAGGAAAGTTTCTAGGTTTAAAGGTTAGTATTTTAACAGCTTTGACTGAAGTGTCAGTTACAAAGATAAATAGGACAGGAATTCTCACAAACCAAGCACAGTGAAATCTGGACACAAACAAAAAAGCCAGACGAACTTCTTGTCGATAGCACACAATCCAGATACATTGCCAGCCAACACACCGCATTACAGCCAAATAAAACTTTTAGGTTATGGAACCACATGCCCCCACCAGACTCAAAAGTCAGAAACTGACACTGCTGCCAGCCAGAAACACTGGCTAAATCTGACAGTTCCTGCAGAAGCTGCTTTTTACTGACCTACCAGGAGATCGGCAGCGGAAGCTGCCAGAGGTATTTCCAATTTTGAAGGAAAGTAAACAGAAAGCCGAAGGCAAAGTGCCAGCGCCTATAGCCCCGCCGCGCCCCGCCAGCGCCCACCCCCAGATTCCCAAGAAGGGGCCGCCGCTCCCGACCCGCCGCAGCTCCGATGGCGGGGCCGGGCCCGCTCCCAGCGCAGGGGCCCGGGGCCGCTCCCGGGGCCGCGCCGCGGGCAGGGGGCGCGCGCGCGGCGGCCCCTCCCGGCCCTCCCCCCCACTCCGGGCCCCGCCAGGGCCGGCCGAGCCCCGGCACAGGCCGGGGCTGCGCTCACCATGTACAGGGTGAAGGGGAAGCCGAGCAGGAAGAGCCACAGGTAGAGGTGCAGCGCGTTGACCCCCGCGCCCTGGTGCGGGTCCTGGTACCAGCCGCCGCTCAGCGCCGCCCACACGCCCTGGCGCAGGATCTGCAGCACCTGGGAGCCCATGGCGGCCCCGCTCCGCCGCGCCGGCCCCGCTCTATCCGCCCTGCGAGCCCGGGCAGAGCCGCGCACCGCCCGCGCTCCGCGACAGCCGCAACCGCCGCCGCCGCCGCCCCAGCAACGCCGCCGCCATCTTATGTCCGGGCCCGGGCCGCCCGCCCGCCCCCGCGCCGCCGACGGACCGGCGGCCCTTGCGGCAGGGGACGCGCGCCGCCGCCGCCGGGGGGCAGCGCTGCGCCTGCGCGCGGCCTGCCCGCAGCCCCGCCCCCGCTGCCCGGCACGGCCAGCGCAGCGCCCCCTGGCGGCCCGGCTCGGCCCCGCGCGTAGGCCCCGCCCCCGGCGGCCCTCGGGGCTCTCGCCTTGTGCGAGTGCTGTGGGACGTGGGGACACGGCCCTCGGTAAAGGCTTCTTCAGTTGGGTTAGAAAACACTCCGATATCATCGAGCCCAAGCTATGACCAAACACTACCGCATCAACCACACCATGGCACTATCACATCCCCTCCTTCCTTGAAGGCCTCCAGTGGTGGTGACTCTTATCACCATTCTGGGCACCCCATTCCAATGTCTAATCGCCCTTTCTGTGAAGAAACTCTTCCTGATGCCCACCCTGTACCTAAGTGCAGAAGCACTTCAGCTGGGCTATGACACTGCCTCTGAGTCAGGCACGCCATCTCTGGGCTACCCTCTAAAGGAGCCTGGTCCAAGGTCCTTTCCCCTCCAAAGCTCCTTCCTTCTCTTCTCCTGGAGCCTGATTCCCAGCAAAGTGCTGCATTATCTCCTTGCAGCAGAGCAGGAAGAAATTTGTCCAGCATACACTTTTAAGGCTCCAAACCTACAGCAAGATAGCCTCACCATTTCTTGAGCTGCCCCCACCCTCCATTTACTCTCAAATATATAATGCTACCAAACCCCTGGCATGTCTGTCCCCATCCTACAACAGGATTTGTTGTAGGTTGCAACACCTGAAAAAACAGAAATATTAGGTTTTACAGAGAGAAAACACCACACCAGTCTACAGGTGTACCCCAAATCTCTCATGGATTTAAATTTTGACATCCACCTATTTTTATAGACCATCAGTTCTCATCAAGTGCTGACTTTTCAAGCTTTCCCCTGAGACATGCACATCCCAAAAGTCACATGTTAATTAGAAAGGGACAGATTAGGGAAGGAGTTCAGACAGTGCTCTCAAGAAGGGACGAGAAGAGTCCTCTTCCTACAAATGCTATGGGCTCCAAAAATTATGAGGGGACTGGACCATCTCTCAAGGACATGCTGAGGGAACTGGGCCTGTTCAGCCTCCAGAAGAGATGATTGAGAGGGGACTTCATCATTGTCCATAGGTACTGAAGGGAGAGTGTCAGAGAAAAGAGCCAGGCTCCTCTCTTGAGGTGTCAAGCAATAGGACAAGAAGCAACAGGCAGCAATTCACAGGAAGTTCCAGTGGAACATGAGGAAGAACTTCTTGACTCTACAGGTCACCACACACTGGAACATGTTGTCCAGAGAGGTTGCAGAGTCTCCCTGACAGGTAATATTCAAAATATGTCTGGATGCAGTCCTCTGCCACATGTTCTAGGAGGTCCCTGATCGAGCAGGGAGGTTGGACCAGATGACCCACTATGAGGGTCTCTTCCAGCCTGACCCATTCTGTGACTCTGGGTCTCTACTGCAGAAAAACTGCAGGAGTGAAATAACCCAAGCACTCAGCTGTGACTCATGGTGATCATGCATTTGGGCTGGTATTTTCCAGAGGCTGCATTAATTCCTCAGTCTCCACTGTCTCCCTGACAGTTAGTGAGCCAATGGCAGCATTTGGCTATTCTTGGAAAACCAGAAGACAGAAGTTACTGACTCAAAGCAAATGTATTTCATCTATTTTTTGTTTCCTCAGTGAGAAAGTAGGGAGAAGGGATGGACACAAAGCCTCAAACACAATGGCTTTCTCCCCAATATGAAATAATAAACCTTTTAGGATAGTGCATTTTCAAATACAAAACTAGGAGCAGTATGTTACAAAAGAGCATTTTTTCACTCTGTCAAACAGGATTGAGATATTAAAGGAAATAAAGATGGGGGAAGGGAAAAACCAACAGTGAAAAACTACAGAGGATTATCATGGATGAAGGGGGGGGGGGGGATTCCCTTTATCCTTTTGCATTAAAGCCAAGCATGACAAGCCTCACAAGTTGTAGTATGCTCAGAAAAAAATAAAACTGTTTCATCTGCAATATTTGCCAAAATACTATTTAAAAGCTAAAATTATAAATACAGTTGTTAAAAGATGTACTTGTTAGATGGTGTTATCCATACATATACTTTGATACTGTGATGATCAGGATTATGAAGTGTTAGTTCTTTCAGCAGCTGTTGTATCAATGTTACATAAAAGCAGTTCACCTTCACAAAGGGAGGCAAGAGGGATAACATTCATTAATAACATGTCTGAAGGCTACAGTAAATGCATTAGAAACCTTTATGCTCCTGTTTAGGAGCCTTTGATTAAGTCTAGACAGCCTGAGCATCCTAGTAATGATTCATATTAAACAGTGCCCCTGTGTAAGAGGCAGAATCCTGAGGAAGCTTCCAGCTGTTTCCCCAGCCCCACTAGAAGTTGTTGAACCATTGGGCCAGCCATGGTGTTATAAAGGCTTGGGGGGCATTGCATAGCAGGGGGAGGAAGGGGCACAGGGGTGGGGAAGTTAAAAGCAAAAAATAAACAGAGGAAACAAAACATAATTAATACATATACGTATATTTACATCAAATGCAAGTAAAATTATGGACTCAACCCTGATCCAAAACAGCATAACCTATGTTCAAATGCACGTCATTGTGGGAGAATCTGGTCTGCAACCAGTAAAATAAGGAAGAGATTATCACATATTTGAGAGGGCAATTGAGATTTCATTGGTTTAGCTATTTAAATACAGGCAGACTAAAAACATTAGGACACAAGGAGGGGGAAATCATATTTTTTAATCCATCCATGCCCAAAGGTTGAATTGATAACAAGTCCAGTTGTAGGCACTATTAACAAAGCACGAAAAAATAAATTATTAGTTTTCATGGGGAAAAAAACAATCAAAATCTAGACAGAAAGTAATAGCAGTAGATTCAATCTGTGCATGCCAACGAATAAGGAGCTAATTGTCTCCACTGTACTTTAGCCTTATGGCTTTTCTTCAGGATGGGTACGGGACAAATAGCTTGCTCTAGAAAAAACAGAGAGCGGGCATTAAATCAAGTGATTGGAGACCAACCAATGCGTGCTATTGCAAGAAGAGGAAGTTATCCAAAACAGTAATAAAACACTGAAACTTGTCACAAAAATGCTTCAACACATTGCTATTTCTAAGAATAATATTATGCCATGCTTTGCACCATTAGAAGTACATTAATCTCTCATCTTCTCATTCAGGGGAATGAGGTTCTACACTTTCCCTCCAGACATCTTTCACAGGATACCCAAAGTTACCATTTTTAAATTAATTATCAAGAGAATTGCTAAGTTTTATGAGAACATAACTTATAATTAGGATAAGAGGTGAAAGAGAAAATTTAAAAGAATATTTTGCCTAAATTGGACAAAACTTATTAGTGTCCAGGAAAAAAAGCTTATGACTTGGAAATTTTTGTTACAGTAAATCATCACTGTATGATACCAATCTGTGAACAGCTAATAACACAGTCAGCAGAAAACAAGAAAAGCACCAATTTACTCTCTTTACAGATCTAAGGGCTAGCACTTTTCTCTGTGCTGGATAAAATATTTATTCTCAGGTGAAGATTGACAAAGTAGGCCTTGGTGGCTCACTACCAACTTTTATACATGTCATCCTATTGATTCTTGACTTAGGACCTGTAATGAGGCATCAGCATTTCAACCCCAATTTCTGCATCCTGCTGACACAGACTACTCTACATGAATTGTATACAGTATCCAAAGCAAAAAGATGCAAACCAAACCGAAACAAAAAAATGACAGCAAAAAGAAGTCAATTTTGTATATAATTGATTAGAGGAAAAGTGCACCTACTTTTTGCTTTTCTGAAGAAAAAGTGGTAAAACATATACTTGCTACTAAGGCATTAAGCCTTTGGGTAATTTAATGTCTTCACATTTTTTCCCTACCATTCCCTATAATTGCAACAAAGTTAGGAAATGTTTTAGCTGAATTTGAAACACTGCCATAAAGAACAGTGATGTGTTTTATTCTCTGATCTTTTATGAGAGTTAAGAAGCAAACTTATTTTCAAGGGTGAGAGAAAGCAGAAAGTCATTCTATAATAATATTTGCTAACCTAGCTTCACTGTAAAATGGCTAATTTCCATATAAAAACTATCAGGAAGTTGTTCTAGATTAACTTTTAATTACAGTAAAGTGGTTTGTAGCAACTACAGGACTCAACATGTTGCCACAATACCAGCAGCTGATAGCAGCCTGACTACTATTTGCACAGATTTTAAACAAATTCTAAGCATGAACCAGATCCTCTCACAGACCCCATTTCTAGAAGTCACACCAGAAATTTGCACTTTAATGGAATTCTATGAAATTACTTCACAAAACCTAGTCCTGTATATTACCCTGACTCCCAACTAGAATGCAACTTTTAGAAACAACATGAAAAATATGCCTGTCCTTTAATGTTTTGATACAGACCAGAAAGGGATTTACTAGCAGGAAGATCCCCTAGTAGGAGACATCCTCTCCATCCTGTGCCAGCAGACTTACCACAAACATCACATCCAACAGCCTCAGCTATATATCAGGCTAGTCTCCACACCCACCTTTATTGCAGAGAGCCACACCACCAATCACATTCTCAGATCCACCTGTGCTTTCAGGCTACACCCTTCCCAGCAGGGTGTAGGAAAGGCCAACCTCTTCTCTCTTAATGTGGGAGGACATTGTTCTTACTATCACAGGAGAAGAAAGGGAAAAAAAGGTTTAGGTTTGGTTTGGGGTTTTTGTTTTTTCAATTTTTTTTTTTAAGTTATCACTATGACTAATGCAACTCTTCATATTACCTCGCAGTGCTACTGAGGAGGAGATACTGGTGCTGCTGTGTGGAGGATGCTAATTACTCATCTGCAGACAGCTGAACTGTGGAGTCTGCAGTCCCACTAATCCTGCCCTTGCAGTTCATCTCAGCTGCCTGCTGCACCTTTTGAGGATGTAAGCTCTCTTTGTACATTGTCTAAGCCCTTTGGTTTTCTCAAGACAAAATAAGAAGACCAAAGCGAGAGTCTTTCTGAATAAGAGCACTTACATAAGTTTCTTATTATCAGGGAGTGCTGAAAGGGGAAAACTGTTTAAAATAGATCCACACAGACAAAGAAATCCCGTGACAGCTAATAAAAACAAATTCTAACCAATGTGTTGATATCAGCTTTCTGTAAGTTGCCACTCAAACAATAGTATCTTCAATTCCATTCCTTTTATTTAGTGTTAGAATTTGTATTTATGCATCTTTCTGCTCCACACTTTTAACAGCTATGTAGGCCACAGTTTCCCTATCCTAACTTCTTGTTTCAACCAACTTCTTCTTTGAAAAATCAATCAGAATGGCTTAATAGTTCCATTGCTGGAGAAAGAGTGGAGTTTTAACATGGATTTTCCTCCTAAAAATAGCTCTGTCCGTGCTTCTTACAAGAAAATTGTAAGGCCATCATGGACTTTTATATTGAAGGACCTAATTGTGTGAATGTGTCCATACAGAAACCACAATGAGGAGTATCATCAATGTCCTACTGACCGTGAGGTCTCTCTGAAAAAGAAGAATTTGCTAGCATTGCTGGTACATGAATTGCCTAAAAATGCCATGGAGATGAAACATAATAAACAAGGCTAAAATTAGAATATCCAAACACTCAGCTGACAGTATTTTAGCAGCATTTATACCACATTCTTTAGAGTACAGCAGAGTGGTGCCTCACTGTAAGAGATTTCTACCAAACAATGATTCATGATGTCACTGGGATAAATTGCAGTTTAAAATCTTTGCAGTTAAAACTCTCTGTCTGAAGTACAAATCTTCCATAGTATGATAGTGAGCCCCCAAGAGTATCTTCCCAGTTTTGAAGGATTTTCTCTCTGTTATGGCTCATCTTAGCCATTTTTCTAAGTTCAGCCTTTTGCATTGGTCAGTCCCTGCCTAGGAAACAGTTCTGGTTTAAAGTATACTGCCGGAGGCAGAATTACAACATATGTTAAATGCCTATCAATTTAAGGGTACTAAAAAGAGGCAAAAATTGGGAACTCTGAGGAGGAAATGTGGGCAGAATTTGGAGAATAGTGTTAAGACACCTGGCTTGTCAACAGGGAGCTGTGAAAATCTGTGAAATAACTAGTGGCACTGCTAGGTGAGAGTGTGGAAGTGAATATAAGTAAGAATTTCATGTAATTACATTTCTTACAAGGATTTGCTTGGGAAAATTAGTTGAGAGGTCCTGCAAGTCTTAGCAGTTTCCCTGGAACTTTCTTGGATTTTAAGTTCATTTTGAATAATTAGAAAAGTAACTTCATATTTCTGTCTGATTTCAACTCCTCTCCTAAGTGTGTATGTAAGACTCCTCACTGAATACAGCCTTGTCTGAAGTGGAACATGGCAGTGACTGTGTGCTTTAGTAGGAGGTGTGAAGAATAATTTTGACATTCAAGACTATTGGAAACAGTATGTAATTCATTGCCTTGAGATGGAATGTGGCCATAGTTAACAACCTGAATTTGAGGAATGAACTGCAGAATCTCAGTTTTAAATCCCTTTTGGAAGGTAGAATCTCTAGTCATATAGTGCTTCAGTGCCAATACAGGTTGATCATGGAAGAAGTGGTACTATTTTTTAAACAACCAAGGTTTAAATTCCCAGAGATGTTGCATAATTTATATTGGCAAAAAATCTCAGCTGCCTCACAAGATCTGCCCATTCCTGTACTCTTCTTTCTGTTCTTTGGAGGTCTCCCAGAAAAATTCTGAGCAGGTCAGACCTGCTTAGTGTAGAACAGATTAAATCATGTCCTGAGGTGTTGTGAATACTCTTTTTGTATTTGCTTGAATTGGCAGTGCCTGGAGGTACAGTTGACAGATTTCAGAATGTGAAAATTATTAATCGGGATGGGGGGGTGCCCCAAAACACTGTGACTTTATGGCAGAACTGAAATAACTTGTGTTCCAGCAACCCTTTCAAGAGCTATTTAGAAAGAAAATCCATATGAGATGATAACCAGTGAGTAACATTTGCTGTCCTAGACAATTGTTTCTTAGGCCATGTTTTCTTGGAGCACAAGCTGAAGCCATCATCCTACAGTTGCACTGCTTCATGAACTAAATGAAATCGAGCATAAGTACAGCAGAATGATGGAAGCCTGAAGGAGGTGTGATGAGAGCTTTCTTAGAGAGGACATATGGCCTCTAAAGAAAGGGCCTTTGGCAGCCAGTTGGAGATGGCACAAGTATTCATCAAGGAAACAGCAGCAACAAAGCTCTTCTCCTTCTTGTGCTGGCTGAATATATTTGTTACAGCCATTCAGTGGGTAACTGGTTTTGGCCGACCTCCAAAAACAGCTTTCCATGTCAAACTGATGTGGGAGGAAGCTCTTAGTGCAACAGAAACCCACAGCTATAGAGAAACACCTGCACACGTTGGACTTGTCCCTCCTTGCAGGCTCTGCCTTCAGCCAGCTGTGCTGTAACCCAGTAAGGCAATGCCTGAGCACATGTACAAATGAACAAAGAGCACATGTAGCTGCATCTATGGACCCGTGTGCTCATGCACAGGTGTAGATACACCACAGGTTCTCAGACAGCATCATTTTTCATGCAAATCTTCTTTCAGCTGCATGACCTGATAGTCTTCAGCCTCTTCTCACATCAGATTGGGTTTCACTTTTTATATTTATCCTTGTGTCCATGAGTTCTCACATCAGAATTCTTTGCCACACAGGCACAGCCTGATGATACTCATCATGAGCAGTGTCACAGTAGCACTAGATTGATTAGAGAACTTTGTGCAGCCAAGAAAAGTGGACTTAGAAATAGATTAACTCTTTGCAATTCAAAGTTATCTGCTAAGTGGCACTGATACTAATGCATGTTGGATATATTTTTTTAATCTGGATAAAAGCAACCTGAAAAGAAGGTATCCTTAATTGCTTTGTACAGATGATAAAACAGTTACAAATAATCTGCTCTGGGTCATGATGTAAATCATAGGCAAATCCAGCACGTAGATCTCCTGATCCATTAAACAGAGTTAGGTTTTACATGAACATAGCATCTGCACAAATTGTCACCGCTTCTGCAGAGTCAGTGGTAGACAAGTGAGTTTTTCTTGGTTCAGAGATAAAACAGTGGGACAAAACTAAGGCTATTCTTTCCCCTATACCTATTAATCCCATGAATGTTCCATAGCTTGTATCAGGAGCAGATAATGACCAGCACAGAAATGGTGAAGTTCACAGGTCAGAGAATAGCAGGTAGGTGAATTCCAGCTCTCAGCCAGTCTAAAGGGTTGTCTACAAACATTGCTCATTTGTCCCTTCTGTGGAAAAACCCACAGGATGCTCTCTGAGAAGGTGCAAGCCTTTGGAGAGTTTCTTCCTGGTCTTTTGCTCAGAAATGAGAGAATTTACTGATCATGGAACAGCCTGTAAATCCCTTATGGCAGATCCTTAGGAATTCTCATCATCCAGAGATGCCTGTATTTCCCAACACTGGATGGATGGGCGCCTTGTGCAGCTGCTGTGTTCTTCACTCCAGAACACTGCCCATATTAATAGCACTAGTCTTGGTGCTTTCTTTATTGGTCTGCAGCATGAAAAGATCTATTCAATCCTTTGGGAAATGTTTGATGGATTAAGCAATGAAAAATGATCAGATAAATGAGAGCAATGAAAAATGATCAGAGAGAAAACTATTAGAAAGCAAAGGAATTAGTTGTAGGTGTAGGATGCTGATGATAGTTGTATATTTCTGACCACATCTGTCAGGGAAACATATAACCTTCAGTTTCTCATAGGCCTTTCCAGAACAGTGGTGACTGCAAAATGGTCTGGAAACACTTTTCTGGAGGTAAACAATGGAAATGATCTAACATTAAAAATAACTCTAAAGGCAAAAAAAAAAAAAAAAAATTAGAAACCGCTTTGAAACAAAGGAAGGGTGGAGTAAGCAACACTTTTGGAGAGACTTATACTCTGTTTTGTGCTGCTTACAGAACCAGAAATGTCAATGAAGGTTGTGTCAGAAATCTGTAATCCATATGCCTATAAACTGTTATGTAGAGTGTTCTGAATGTTATAGAAATTAGGGATTCTGTTACAGCATTCCTAGTACATTACAAAATTTACAGCAGCTAAAATTAATTTTGCAGTAATTTATCTTTTTGCCATTGTTTCAGCATGTGCTGTGACATGAAAAGAGGAAGTTTTGTTACAAAAAATATTTTAACCACAAAAAGATATTTTGCAGTAGAACAAGTGTTCCAAAGATTTAATTCACTATTGAGCATTACATAAATCATAGGAAAAACAGTTTCACTGTGGTAACAAGAGAATTAAGTACAGGTAGCTAAAGTAATTTGACTCTTGGACTACATTTTGAATTTTTTTACAGTTAGCTTGTAGCAATGCAACTAAATACTTTCTTGTAAATCTTTAAATGACATATGATGGAAAACAAGCAAAGTGTTTTAGAATTTTTTAAAGTCAAAGCTTCAGGTGTAATTTTGAAAGCTCTAGATTGAAAAGCATTTTTATTCACAACTATTACTTCTACTGACATCAGGAAAAGTGTACCTATCTCTGCTTTTCTTTTAATACAGAAAGTGCCTAGGATCTGAATCTTAAAAGTAAAGAGTTCAGAACTTATAATTATCTGTTGCAGTACAGCTTTTCACTGGCCTCCCTTCTGCCTTACTTCTTAGAACTGATCTAAACAACACATACTTTGTCAAAAATACTTCTGTGTGGCTGGCAGGCCTGGTAGGAGCTTCTGTCAGATGCTATTCTCACTATCTAATTTCATCTCCTGGTTCTGTGTACCTCATCATATCACAAATTTTCGGACAAGTGATTAAATTGTCAGATTTGCTCATAAATACAACTGAGAAATTATGAGGGACTGTGTTTAATGGAGTGATGGATGAATATCAGCTCCAGGCTAGAAATGTTTAGAAGGAAGAGGACTGATGTCTCCAGAAAATCCATCAAATCCAATTATCTAGAATGACCTTCAAAGAAATTCAGTAGGAAGTGGCTGCACACTCTGCATGTGTGGCCTTGTGTAATCTTAGGAAAAGGAGAGATTACTGAAACCTTGTCTTTTAAAGTAACACCTCATCTTTTCCCCACCAATGAGATAGCAATGGCCATTTTGTGTGTGTGACCCATCTTTCTTTCTAACACTCTCTGTAAAATAGAATGGATAGAAGTGAGCTGAGAATTAGTCAGTCTTTGAGTGTACAAACCTGAACACCTGTGAATCTGAATCTGAATCCAACAGTGGCAGAGCTGAGGGAAAAGACAGAAGTCCTAGATGTGCATGTACAGTTACAATTGAATTAAGACTATTCAAAGGTCAAGTGAAAGTTAGTCAACCTGCCTTACCTTCTGCAGGGTTTCTAAGAAAAGGAAACAAGGTTACATCCAAAATGCATATGTATCTTTCTTTCCTCTCACTCTTACATCACTCTTAGGATTTGTAATGGCAGCCCTAAAATCCACAGAAGGTTAAAAGGAATAAACTGGAGAACAGAAAATAACTGAAATCAGTTCTGAGAACTGAACTAATTTCTGAGCATAAAAGGCCTTGTTTGAGGGTGAAGCTGGAGAAAAATATAATAAGAGTAGTATGAAGCATGGACCATAAAAAGGGGTCTTCCAAGGACAAAATGGGTGTTTAGGGGAGCCTGTGGAGCAAAGTCTGCCAGACTACCTTGTGGACCTAGATGGGCCTGGTGGTGTTATTTGTAATAAAATGAAGGTAAGGAGAGTTGGTGCTTCTACTGAAGACGACTGTGATGTGGTTTCTCATACATGCTAGGGGATTACTTGATACAGTTCTATTTTCAGTGCTGTACCTCTGGCAAGGCTTACTGGTTGTGGGATGTAAGCAGGGCCTGGCAAATTCCCTCCTGGATGGTGCTAACTTCACCAGATGAAGTGCTCATGAGCGGGATGACTCACACTACCGCATTTCTTCACTATTACACAACTTGCTTTTTTCCCACAGTAAGGTTTTCTTCCACATTTTTTTTCTGCGATTTTTTTCCCCTTTCAGTAAAAGCGCCTGCCTTTATCATGATTTCACCCTGAAACAGGCAAGGCAATTCAGTAATGCAGCCTGGCAGGGTGTCAAAAGTCCATTTTCTCAAGAGGAACAGGAAAAAGGTAATAATGGTTTGAGGAACTGGAAAACAAACGCGTCCTATGTAGACTACAATTGGTCCATCTAAGTGAACAAAAACAATGAGCTCCGAGCGCTGAGGAAACAGCGCGAGGCTCCCGCAGGGCCAAAAATAGAGCGGCCGAGAAGGGCTCGGTTTCGGAGCGCGGAACGGCCGGAGGCGCGGCGGGAGCACCGCGGGCTCCCGGCGCCCCCCGCAGGGCTCCCCGCGCCTCACCGGCCCCGCACCGCGCACGGTTTTGGGTCCTACCGGCAGCGGAGCAAGACTTACGGTCAAGCAATAGATACGTGCAAAAATTCTGTCATTCATACTCTCTTACTGGCTCTTTTAGCAGCATAATTAGAAGGGTAAATACCGACACCACGAGAAAGAAGAAAGCATGTATCCTTCATAAGGTAGTCATGTGTATGTTATATTTTGGAAACAGCTCAGGTACCAATTAGACTCAATGACACTGACCAGTCTGTAGTCTGGGACTGAACTGTCTAGGCTCACTCCATGAATCACGTTTCCCTTGTCCTACAAAAGCTTCAGCTGTACAGTGAACTGTACAGTGCCTTGATGCATGACCAAGCCCACTAATTAAGACCACCAAGGTGAGAAAGACCATAATGTTAGGAGATAACACAAATTATTTCTGGATTGTAAAGGCAGAGTTCTCGACATGGCTTCTACCCTGTAAGAGTCTCTGGCTGTCTGTGGATCTGGTGCTGCCAGTACTGAGAGATAGCATCACAATAAAAACATGATGTGTCTCTCTGCCCACATTTAACTAAAAGATCAAAACAGACTTAGGTCTATTTTCATGTAAGTATGAGGAAATCTCCTTCTAGTTGCCTTATGAAATATAGAATGGATACAGTATCATATCTGAGCTTAGTCACCAGGCATAGAGTAGACACTGTAAGGGGAAATCAAGACAGAAAATTTTCCAGCAGTCATCCAATTTTTAAAAGAGGTTCCTCTAACTAATTATGCTAAGGATTTAAACTGAGATTGTAAATAAAAGGAAACAGCAGGCAAATGTCACCTGTTAACTTAAGACAATGTGTCAAAAACCAATTACAACAACGAATGAGAGAAGAGGAAGAGAAGAGGAAGAGGAAGAGGAAGAGAGAAGAAGAGGCCTGGGGTGGACCTTATTGCAGCCTTCTAGTACATAAAGGGTGCTCCAGGAGAGCTGCAGAGGGTCAATTGACAAGGGCAAGTAGTGATAGGACAATGGCTTTAAACTGACAAAGGGTATACCTAGATTAGATATTAAGTCCTTTAGTAGGAATTTCCTAGGAAGGTGAGGGTGTTAAGACACTGGAACAGGTGGGTCAGGAAAGGTGTGGCTGCTCCATCCCTGGAAGTGTTCAGCACCGGGTTGGATGGGGCCCTGGGTCATCTGGTCTAGTGAAAGATGTCCCTACCCTTGGGACAGGAGGGTTGGAACAAGACAGGGGGTTGAAACAAGAGTATCTTTAAAGTCTCTTCCAACCCAAGCCATTATATAATTCTATGATAATTACTACTGCACTGACCTAGTTGGTCTTATTTTAGATTGAGGTTTATTATTCTGAATAGTAAGTTAACTCAGGAAATACAAGTTAGGGGGAAGAAGACATCAACCTCAATCGACAAAAGGATTATGCTACTCCAAATGAAAAGGTTATCTACTCTATGCCCATAACTTTATAATGGCATATTTAGCAGAGTGATGATTTGGGGATGAGGCTATGATTTGCATATGAATGCTGTTATCTAATGAATGTTGTGTTTCTGTATGTTTGGAAATAAAGTTTGCATCTGTATGGTTTGAACTCAGATGCTCCATTTTTTGTGTTGTCTTTCTGAAACTATTCAAGGGTGGCTTTGGTGATCTGAAAACTGTCTCAAAGGTTTTGTTTGACAAACTTAAAACCTAAACAAAATACCTTGTTTTCCTTCTTGGTTTTGTTATTTCCGAACAAAATCTCATTTGCCCTCACAAACAAAGAGACTTGGTCGTTGCACGGGCAGGAGGCCTTGAATGGGAGACGAGGTGCTAGAGGCAGTACAGAGTGCTCTGAGTGAGTGCTGCACCATAAGCTGGCCTTGACAATGCAGGGTCGTCTGCTGCTGCTTTATTTTTCACGTGAAACATGAAAAAAAAGATCAAGGCTGTCAGCACCTATAAAGATTTCAGAAACCTGAAAAGTTTTCTGTAGTGTCTCTCCTGAACTGTGGTGAGAGCATTTGCATTGCGCTAATCACAGTTCTGCAAATAAGTTAAATATTTGTTCCACACATTTGTGAAACTGTGGCACAATGTTGCCAGTGTGGCAGCATGGTTCTGATATTCTCTTGCAGGAGCAGCAACTCAGTCTATGACTAATCAAACAAGAGCTATGTGTGTGGCTTGGTTTGAGGTAATACACAGTGTGCAAATGTTAATCATTACTAAGCTGAGTTAACCATTATTTCTGTTAGGCATGTATCTTCTAGTGCAGACAGAAATCTCACTTGAAAGTGTTCCTTTGTTATATTTTTCTTAGAGGGATGCAGACATATGAATGATTCATATTGCATGAGAAATTATGCTGTGACCTATAATAATAGCCATTGCTCTATTTTGTTATGAAACCAGATCCAAACTAAATTTAAAATCCAAGTCTGTCTGTAAAATCTACTGCAAGCTTCCAGATTTTGGCCCAGAATTCCCACTCTCCGGTGTTTTTATCTTTTATTTTTCCAGGTCATCTGTTTTATGGAGAAAGAACATATAGCCATCTGGGAGATTAGCATATATATTTTATGAAGCAGGGTAGAGCTCTCTCTTTACTGACTCACATGCTCAAGACCCAGATTTGCAGCCTGCCTCCTAGCTAGCACAGCACAGTTCATAAAGCTTCTGTTGCCAGTGGCTTACCCCTCTCCCCCTCATCAAGTCAAGAACAAACCTACACTAAAGTGATGTTGGAAAAGCAGTACTGTTCTAAAGTGGGGGAAAAACCCAGTCTAGCTTTACAGCCATGTAGAGAGGCAATTTTTAATGATAGAAAAATCCGTTCATCAGTAAAGCTTACATTGCTTGAGCAGAAATTATCAGCAATTGATCTGTGGTATTTCCTCTTAAATGTATAAAAGCCAAATGAGAGTGCTGTGTTAATTTAATATGCAATATAAATTACCACAGGATGTAAGAGGAGTGAGCTGCAATAAGATGTGCCAAGGGGCATCTCCTTAATCTTTTATATTTTCTTACTGCGCTGGTAGTTGGATGGTGCCCGCAGTCCTTCCTTTTTTTCTGGACATTCCTGTAAGGGGATACAATATAAGAAAATAGATGTAGTATAGAAAGCAATCTTACCCCTTGAGGAGTTGCAGCTGAGCCAATTATTAGAGATTGGGAACAGGCCTGACTTTACCAGGCCACAGCTGTAGTCAATCAGAAGAGTGTTATAAAAGAGTGGATTGGGTGGTTGAGAGGAGATTGGAGTTAGTTGGTTACTGTGAGTAGAGGCAATGCTTAGAGGAGCTCCTATGAGAAGCATCAGGGAGGTATGAAACTCTAGCAATATGGAACCGTTGCAATATATGACAATGCATTCCTCTTCATTTTATTTTTTTAGTACCATTCTGGTTTTTATCCTTTGCAGAACACACATACTAGGAGCCTAGACTTCCAACATTTTGATATCCCGTTAGATTTGTAACTGTGTACTGCCAAGTTTTAGTAAATTATAGAGCTGCTAAATCTAGTGGTAATCTGCACAAGCCTCTGGAAAACACAGGACAAAAGCTAAGATCATAATCCTAAATTTGTATTAATAATGATACTGAATAAGCAGAATACTTTCTATTGCTTCTTAAAAAAAAATGGGACTAGATGGGCCTTCTTGTTTACCATCCAATAATTTGTTGGAACTTTGAAAATGTAGATGAAGAAATGAGTCTGAATTAAAAGCTTTGGTTCAAGGTTCTCAGTTTGAAAAAAATTGAACTAAATTCAGAGTATCATCTGCATTTTGCAGGTTATTCTTCTTTTGAAACGCATTATAGCAAATCCATTTCCAAACTTTAAGAAGCAGAGTGTGTATTCAAACACAGACTTTAGGAACTGGATCTTTAGATCTAGAATCTAATTCCCATTATTTGGATCTGCTAAATAATAATGAGAACAGATACAGTCTTACTAGAAAATGCGTAAGAAGAAGCTTTCAATGTAGCAGTTGGGCTATATGTTCCTCAGAAAGGCATGCACCACTTAAAAAATCTGTCTGTATCTTGCCAATGCTAAAATGTCATCTTTCAAAGGCTGTGTGCAGACAGTCTTTAGTGTTCTTTTCATCTACCTTTTGCCAGTTACTGGAATATGAATTTAACATTTACTGACAGTTCTATTTACCTTGATGTTAAGAACAGCCTACCCAATCTGGCCAAATCTTTTAATTCAGACACCAGTCTCTGACATGGCTGGTAAAAGATGCCAAGAGAAGTCCGTGAGAGTGGGAAAATCCTATGATGGCTCTTCAGAGTATTTCCCTGGACACTCCAGGGACAAACAGCTTCCTGAGCAGTCACACTACTTCTGTAGAAACAAACATATCATCGTGGGAAATAAGAAAAGAAAAAAGAAAAAGAAGGTGTCTTTTGAGAAGTAAAGCAGTGTACTTTGATATGAAGGCAATCCACAAGATGGCAGGGTTCTGTCTTGGCAGGTCACTACAGCAGGCAACCTGAGCCTCTACAGTAGCAAATTTTTTCCTGTCATAGTCTTTACCATTAGTAATATAGCTTTCTACTTTAAACCTATCAGTGCTTTATAGCAGTGATCAAAATAACTGGCAAACAGCTGAAAGACAGGAGGCCTCTGTTTTATGTCTCATATTTTTTTATATTACAACATTTAAAGTGCTGTATTAATGTAAAGCATTATAATTTCTCATCTGAAATTTTTATCTGCATAAAATTAGACAGAATTATTGCATGCAACTGCAATTACTTTAAGTGGGAGTATCAAGAGCAGTCTTTCATATTCCTTCTCAGTAATCTATTATTTCAATTCCAAACCCATGAATACAGCTATTTGTTACCCCTTGTCTTCGTGATCAAGACAAGGTAACTGAAAGATGGGATGTTCCTGAAAAAGCTAGGGGGCTGTCCCTTTCACCTGCCCAGCTTCCTTGTGCTGGCCTTAATGTCTGTGTGTACAGTCCTAATGCAAGTCAGATCAACCTAAAAAGCTGATTGAAAACTAGCTGCTTTTACTCAGAGGCTTAGCTTTCAGCTAGATGAATGAGCTGAAATGACTCCACAGCCACAGTCACTACTGTTGTAATCAGGAAAGCAGGTCAAGCATGTGAAAAGGGGCAGGAAAGTCCTTTCAGCAACAAAATAGTATTGGATAAGCTTACACTAATTGTGAAAACACACCCTTAAGTAACAAAGGAATAGTGGAGAGGATGCATCCTCAGTTCTGCCCTCGCTGACAAGAGGCAGTGGAGAGAGAGGAGAAAACCTAAGGCTCAGTTCTGAGACAAATTCAATTGAAAACTTGTGCTGAAGCATGCCTAAATCTTGCATGCATCACAGTGAAATGTCAGTTCTGACCTCAACTAGACATGTTTTGGTCTCTATTTGTACAAGAAGGATACTAATAGACCAGCTCTTTCTAGACTGTGCCTGTTTAGCTTCTGTGATAAATAAAGGCTCTGAAGTTTGGGGAAAAAAAGAGAGAAAATAGGATAATTGTAGTTCCCAGTAGGGTTCTCTGTGGTACTTGTTACTAAGGTTCAGTTGAGAGGAGGTGTATTCCCAGTGTAAATTTAAGTAAATTCAAATATTTTACAAACAATGATAAGAGTTTTGAATTAACTCAGAGCATGTTATGCTTTAGATTTCATTATTCTGTTAGAAGCCTGAACCCTGGGGCTCCCTATAAAGGTGCTACAGAATAATGCTAATGCAAGGATGGATAAATAGACAAAACCACAATGCCCAAAGTTAAGGAATTAGTAGGAACTACTCTGTACATAAACCAAACCGAAGGCCTGACTTGGGGATGGAGAATTTTTTAAAAATCCATCTTGCAGACAAGAACTGTGTAATTGCATTTACTAAATACTAAAGAATAACGAAGCCCTGCAGTTTATGTATAAGTGTGAAGACATCAGATGTGGTCACCGTACTTGGGCCTCTCATTTGGCATTAGTGGGCTTTGTTATGATGAAGCAATAACACAGAATTTTCATTTCCAGTTTTACCACTGGAATTCAAATGAAATGGAGTGAAATGTGAAGAAAATTTCCCAGTAATATCACCAAGTTCAAGCAAATTCCACTGACAAGATCTGGTGTCTCCACAAGCTGTGAAAACCCTGGCAGCAGGGAGAAGGCATTTGGGTGTTCAGGACCGAGCAGCAACATGCTGATTGCAAGAGTGAGAAGTAAATTCTGTTAATTTTTAACAAATCTGCAGGGATACACCCACGATGACCTCGTGCAGAAGCCATCTAACACCCGTGCTTAAGTTCGGACGGGTTATGGAAGTCCACGGCCTAACAGGAAACCGAGATCCTGCTGGGTTTCCGACCGGTCCCGGCGGCGCGGGGGGCACCGAGCCCAGGCGTGCACCGCCTCCGCCCGCCACCAGGTGGCGCCCGCCCGCTCCGCCCTCGGGCCGCCCCACCCCGCCCTGGGCCCGTGTCATGCCCCTTTCCCCAGCCAATGAGACGTGGCGGGGAAGGCGGAGCTCAGAGCGCGCGGCCCAATGGGAAGCGAGAGCTGACCGTGCGGGGGCCAATCGGCGGCACACCGGTGAGTGCGCGACGCCGGGGGCCGGTAGGGGAGGGGCGTGGCC
This sequence comes from Zonotrichia albicollis, assembly GCF_047830755.1. NCBI lineage: Eukaryota > Metazoa > Chordata > Aves > Passeriformes > Passerellidae > Zonotrichia > Zonotrichia albicollis. The sequence continues at coordinate 27,977,239 of NC_133824.1, read as the reverse complement.
AAGGGGGCGCGGGCCCTCAATCAGGTGAAGGCGGAGCTGACGGGCGGCGGCGGCGGCCAATGGTGGCGCGGGGGCGGAGCCCGCCCTGCCCACCCCTCGCGCCGCCGAAGCTGCCAGAGAGTCAGGTGGCTCCGGGATGCGCGGCGGCGGCGGCAGGAGGCGGAGGCGGGCACGGAGGAGGCGGCGGATGGGGGGGATGCGGCGGCTCCTCCACGGCACACGCTGCCTGGTCTCGCCCCTGCCCGCGCTGGGCTGAGGCGGCCCCGCGCCGGGAAGCCCCGGCAGCGGCGGCGGCACCTGGTGCCGGCGGGCGCCGGGCCGCATGAACAATAGGCGGCGGTCCCGGCCCCGCCGCCCCCCGCAGCGCCCGGCTGCCGTGGGCGCCTCCCCCTATGGAGCAGCCTCGCCATGGAGCCCCTCACCGAGCTCAGCCAGGAGGGCGCGGGCGGCGGGGAGCCGCCGGGCGACGGGCCGCTCTGGACCGCTGTCTTCGAATACGAGGCGTGCGGCGAGGACGAGCTGAGCCTGCGGCCGGGGGACGTGGTGCAGGTGCTGTCCCGGGACTCGCACGTGTCCGGCGACGAGGGCTGGTGGACGGGCAAGATCGACCAGCGCGTCGGCATCTTCCCCAGCAACTACGTGAGCAGCGGCGTGCAGGGGGGCGGCCCGGAGCTGCGCGCCCGATACCCGCCGCCCCCCGCCATACAGCGTAAGGGAGCCCGGGCCCGGACGGGGAGCTCGGCGCGGCCCCTTTGCCGAGAGGGAGCCAGGGACAGGCCTGGTCCTGCCCCCTATCGCGGGCTTGGGGTGGGTATGGGAGGGGGGAGGAGACCGGCGGAACTGCCGAGGTTGTGGGCACAGCCGAGGCTCGGCCCTCCCGATGTCCCTGGGGAGGGGCCTGGCCCGGCCCTTCCGTGGGTCCTGTTGGAAGCCGGTGCCGCCGCTGAGGGGGAAGGGAAGGCCCATCCCGGTGGCGAGCGGCCGTGGGAGGCCGCGGGCCCAGCCGGCGACGGCGTGGGGGGGCCTGCGGTGGCCTTCAGTGACGAGCGGAGGGGCTGCGGCGTCTCAGCCCCCCCGGCCTGGGGCCGCCCCAGCCCCCGGTGTGTTCCCTTGCCCACCCGCAGAGGTATTCCTGCTGCTCCAGTGCCCTCTTGCCTTCCCGGCCAGCGCGCCGCTCCTTGGAAGGCAGAGCTTGCCTCAGTGTGGTGGCGTTTCGGCGACGCCGGGAGCAGTTTCCCATTGTTAAGACCTGCCTTTCCAGGGGCTGATAAATTTTCATCAAGCAACAAAACCCTGGTGACTGGGCAGTGGTGGAGTCACCAGGGCTCTGGTCATTCTGCCTTAAGAATATTCTTAAAGAAAGGTTGCTGGAAGGGAAACAGTTGTTTCCTGAAGTGTTGATTCACTGCTAATACTTGTACAATATTATCCTACTTACTAATCAAAAGCTGATTATTTCTGATTGAAAAATTTCTAAGTTGACTTGTGTTAACAGGTTCCTCTGCCCTCTTACAAGTTCTGTCCTGAAATACCTGTGAGTGAGTTGTATCCGTGTTTGGGTATCTGGGGCTGCCTAAAGGTCACTTGACTATGTTGTGATGCTGAAGGCACTGAGGGATTGGTTTGTTTCCCTGAATTTCGGTGCAGTTTTGAAGCCTTTGTTGGAGACAGAGAATAGGACTGTTTCATCTCAACGTTTTTTAGTCACTATGGACAATTGTGGAAAGAGAAACAACATGGAATGACTTTCTAGATCCTGTTTATCTATCACCATTGACAATTCAGGCAAGGGTGCTTTTTTTTTGAGGGGCAGAGAAAGATCTTCAGACTAGTAGGCTTTTCTAGAAAGTAAAAGAGTGAAAAGATGCTTTGCCCTATCTAGGCCGTATCTCCAAGGAGTACAACTAATAGCTTTTTTTCTTACTTTAGATTCTTCTTGAGAGCATTTAGGTAAAACTCAGTAATCTGTAGCATTGCCCTTGGGCTTGTGAAAGGAACTAGGTGCTGTTCCTTTCTTCCGTGCTGCAAGAGCACTGTTATTTTTTCCCCACACACAGAAAAAGCTGTGAATGGATGCTTATTAGGTTTTGCTTTTGAAGTTCTTAAGGGAACCATTTCTATAGAACCTTTCGAACCCTCAGCTCCCATCCTCTGTGGGATGTTCAAGTTCAGGCTTTGTAACTGTGGATTCTCCTGTCTTGCTGCCTCTTCGATGGCCTGATGGCTCACCAAAAGTTGTGGAGTTGTAACTTCTCCCTTTGCCTTACTCTTCCCCTGCCCCCTGCAGAACTACACTACTTCTCTTCTGTCAAGTCACCAACCATACATTCATGACAAAGTAGGATTTATTGCCCTCCAGAGGTTTTTATAATGCTTAAGGAGTATGGGGCTTCTTTTAAAAAAACAATGCAGTTTGGACAGGGGTTAAAGTTGGTTGCCATTGAATTGGATTTTCTAGTGGAGTATTAGAAATCCTTTGCAAGGAATGCAGTCCATTTTTAGAGCTGATGATGTTAGTTTGATAGCTGTTTGGAACAGGAATCACTGTCTGCTGTTTAATACTTCATAGTCCAGTAAGTCCAGTTTTGCAGGAGTGATGCAAAGTGTCGTTCTGGACATGCACCCCAGCACAGAACCTATTTTTACTGGCTTTTCTAAAGTTTATCTATACGTTTAATGAAAATTTGGGAGTACAAGTCCTGGAGATTCTGCTTCTACTGAGAGTTGTCCTAGTTTAGCTGGTAATTTTAGCCATCCTTGTAGTGTGCTGGAATTTTGCCTTGGTGAAGATACCATGAATGATAAAAAGCAGCCTGTGGTGGCTGTCAGGAGTGCACCAACTTGAGGGACTCTCATCTGTGCTGGGGGTTCTTAAACACTTAAGATTGAATTAAACAATTTAATCATATGGTCTAATAAGGGCTGATTAAACAGCACCTGCTTTGCAGTTGTCAACATGGCCACTGGTTCATGGTGTACAGGCTCTGTAGTTCCTTACCAGCCCACAGAGGAACGAGAGCACTTCAGTTCTTGAATTCTGTTCAGTCCTGTTCAGCACAGCTGCCAAATGACGCTGGAGTTTAGAAATGTGACAAAAACCAAGTGTTTTGCACCCTAATGTACCTGTATAACTCAAACTATGAAAATGAATAAACTAATTCAGTAGAAAATACTGAATTTAGGCTTAAAAACCCTAAACAAAACATTTTTTAAAAATCAGGGGCTTTTATTAATAAGCTACCCATGAGGGTAAGCTGGCCAGTTTGCCTTACAGAAGTATACATTTTCAAACTATACTAAGATCGTACTTCCAGATAAAAGAACATTCAATGTCATGCATTGGGTTTCATGTGGAAGCTGAAGTCTCTCGGTTTTACATCCCACCCCTATTAATTTGTGCATCCAGCAGGGATGTGCTTTTTCTGATGGAAAATGGGTGGCGGCACACAAAGTGTTCTGCTTTCCAGCCCTTCGGTTTCCTTTGCCCATCTTGTTCTCCTGCCTGCCCCCTTACTGCCGCGGTTCTCCCCAGGATCGGGGCGGATGGGGGGAAGCCGGGGCGCTGCCCGCGGGGCTGTCCCGGCCCGTCCCGTCCGGTCCCCGCTGCCGCCGGAGCTGTCCCTTCAGCACCTGCGGGCCCGCGGCCGCTCGCTCGGCGCCTCCTCGGCGTCCTCTTAATCCGTGCAATGCCCGAGCAGAACACCCGCTGTGAGCAGCACCTGAACGCTGTCTGTCCGCAGCTGGCACCCCGGTGGTGTGGGATGCGTGTTTGTTCATTTTCAGTTTTTGAACTGACCTTGTTCCTAGAAGCAGGTTAAGTGAGGATTCTAGCAATGCTGAAATTCTATTGACTGAAGAGATAGGACTCAACATCTGATTTCTTTAGGTCTTTTACTAATGAGAAATACAAGAGCGACTCTTTGTGTATTCCCAGTGGCAGGATAGTCTCACATTTAGAGTTAATGTCATTACAGTCTTGTTCTAAAATTTCAGTGTTTCCGCTCAGAATTTACTCCTTTCATGTTTTCTAGTAATCTGTTTCAAGCATTTGAACACCAAGGTTACTACTGTAGGACTGAAATCTTCTTTGTTGCACAAATCCTTGAAGCTCAGAGTGTTACCCAAAATACGTATTCACAGTAGCATAAAAATAAATTCTCTTCATGTTCTGGAGTGGAAGAGACCTTTTCTCCTTCTTTCTTGGCAGACTTTCTTAGTCAGTTTTCTATCTTGTTTCCTGTTAGTCTTTTGTTCGTGGAACACTAGGAAAGGCAGCAAAGGCATCCTTATTAAAGTAACTCATAGGTTTGACTAACTTCAAAAAGTAAGCCAACTTCTAAAAATCATGTTCAGGAAAGGAAGAACTCAGACAAAGTACAAGCCTGCAGCTGTGGACAGAAGCATTTGTATTAACTCCATACAGTTTTGTGACATAGTCTTGTACTGTAGACTTATACATTGGAAAGGCATTTGATTGGAATAAGGAGACTACTTTATTTAAGGGGGATCTAACCTGCTCCCTTACATGCTTAGTTTCAGTTCTGCTAGACAAGGCAGGAGAACCATGTCAGATCTGGCATTTCAAATGCAGGAAAATATTAAAAGACATGGTGACTTTTTGTTAAAATCTTGCATTATGGTACTCTTCCTTTAAAACTTTTTAAAATGTCATTGACTGTATTTGGTAACCATGCAAATGTCATACAGAGTAGCATCAGTGGTAGCCTTCCACTACTGAAAATGAAGCTGTGTCAACATGTTTTTGTTGGTCAGTATGTGGAATTTTATTCTACATTAGTCAGTGTTAGATGGGTTCTTTTGGCCACCCATATAAACTGTGTTTAGTGTACAGTTGTACAGGATACAATTTCCTATTGCTTTTGCTCCAGGTGCAGTTTGTGTGCTGAATTGAGCCAGCTGCATCCTTTTGTGTCAGCCTGTTAAGTATAGCTGTTAGTGTATGGGAATAGGAAGTTTTTGTAACAGAAATGCAGTATGCATTAATCAAGAAATGTTTTTCTTATTGATTGTTCTGTGCACTCAGTATATGGTTTGATCCATCTGTGTGTCACACTGTTGTTGGTTATGTCAGAACTGGTTAACAGATCTCTTGTGGGGACCAAATCTGCAAAGCCTGGAGAGGTGTGGAAGAATAAGTGTGATTTGGGAAGGACTAAAAGATTGTTGTGGCAGTTCAACAAAAGCCATTCAAATAAGGGAGAAATGGAGAAGAACATGCATTTTGTGTTTTAGCTGTTTTACATATAAGCACTGTATTGTGAACACAGCGAAGATAAGCTGGTGAGTGTGTTTTTCATTTTCAGAATCTGGTAGTGTCATTGAGAGTTTATCCTTAAGGGAGGGTAGGGGCAGGAGCATCAGTAGTAATAGGGTTTAACTGTGGTAAGAGAAGGCTATTCTATTGTTTTACCATTTACAGTGAGTACTTCATGCCAGTTTTATGACACTGCAAGGTGTGTTTTACCATACTATTCAGCACTAAAGGGTTGTCAGAAAGGCCCACTGCTTTCCTTTGTATTGTTTTGGTGAAAGTTGGCCCTTCCTCCAAGGGCAGGGGTGAGTTGGCCAGCGTGGACCTTCAGCTGATGTACAGAGTGCATAGTTACTAAATGCTTACATCTTTTTTTGTCTCTTTCCTAGTCCTAGAGATCGACTTCTCAGAGCTTGTTCTGGAGGAAATCATTGGCATAGGGGGCTTCGGAAAAGTCTATCGAGCTGTATGGATAGGAGATGAGGTTGCTGTCAAGGCAGCTCGCTATGACCCCGATGAGGACATCAGCCAGACCATTGAGAATGTCCGCCAGGAGGCCAAGCTCTTTGCAATGTTAAAGCATCCCAACATCATTGCCCTCAGGGGCGTGTGCTTGAAGGAACCTAACCTTTGCCTGATCATGGAGTTTGCCCGCGGAGGATCGCTCAATAGGGTGCTGTCTGGTAAAAGGATACCTCCTGACATACTGGTGAACTGGGCAGTGCAGATTGCCAGGGGAATGAACTACCTGCACGAGGAAGCAATTGTTCCCATAATTCACCGTGACCTCAAGTCCAGCAACAGTAAGTGCTATACAGTGAACAGTCAGGGTGCTGGGACATGGTTTTGGGGAAGAAAATCATACAAAGGAAAGAGGGGAGTAGTGTTAATTTAGTGAACCACTGTATCCTCTAATTCAATCCCAGAAGGGTTTATTTTTATGCAGTATGGTGCTAGAGATCACAGGAAACATGTGAGTGCTTTCAATCTGTAGAAGCAGCTTAAATGATCGGATGGAAAAGCAACTGTGAATGAACCATGCTTTGCCAGTATATTCATATAGTGTCCAGGTTTTATTGCCATTTCAACAGACTTCTGTATGTTAGAAAACCTTAGAATAAACTTGAACTTAAAATGTGTATTATTCTTCCACTTTTTGGAAGAAGAAGTGCTTCTTTGTAAGGGTAAATGCTCCTAGGCTTTCATTATACTTGCTAGATTTTGCTGTATAGATGAGATGCAAGCCTGTTTTCCTTATGGGAGATTTAACTGATCCCAGCAGAATTGGATTTTCTCTTCATCCATCCTAGAGCTGGTGTTGACAAAAACATTAACTCATGTGAATAAAATGTCACTCAGGACTTCAGCTGATATTTGTGATGCTTTACATGATACAGCTCACCCATTAGAGAGCAAGGGAATCTTTGGTAGTTAGGATTGTGGAAATCATGGTGATTTCAGCTGCTCTGTAATACAGCTTTACTGTGTGTTGCTTGGGTGCTGTTCTTGTAGTGTGTCTCTTTTCACAAACTTTAACTTCTCAAAGTCAAACACACACATAGAATGTTGTTTACGGGTGTGGGAGCAAAGTACTGCAGTGGTTTAAAGATCATAATTTCCTTTCCCGATGCAGTATGCAGCTGTTTAGCCTTTCTGTCTGCTTGTCTGTGTCTAGACGGCAAGAGCAAACACAGACCTGCATGTTGGATGTAGTGGTTTAGATTGGTGTGTTAGTATGAACTCATTGTTATTTATGGCTTGAGTTGATAAGAAGCTCTATGAACTGGGTGGCTGGGATGCAGGCATATGTTCCCTTTTGCTTTAAGGGCAGGGACATTAGCAGAGAGGTCTGATAGATGGGAATTTTAGTGTCTTAAATAGATTCACTAGCATTAACCATTGCAATGCTGTACATTTCCAGTATCTTCCTATGTTTTTGTGGTCTCTTACATTGTGGCCATGCATTTACTTGGTTGTGGAAGAGTAAAAAATGTATTATTAGTTTTTGTTAGTGGAAAAAAAAGGAACTATAAGAGCATTCATGCTAGTTTCTACAGTATTGTACTTACAGTAACAAGTTTCCCATTTTGTTAGAGTAAGGCAATCTTAATATCAATAAAGATTTCCTGATGTCTAAACCCTTCCCTTAAAAATGGCAAATATATGGGCATGGTGATAAATGTTGTAAAATTGGAAGTTATTTGCTGCATGACTTAATGAATGACTGGCTGCATCTGTGAATGAGAAATAATTGCCTTTCAGTGTTGTGCCTTTCCTCCTTACCTAAGAAACTATTTACCTGCTTATTTTGCTAACAGACCATTAATATTTCCTTGCTAAGTGCTAGTTGAGGTTTAGAATTATTAAGTTATTAAGATAAGTTATTTCTAAGATAAAAATCTGTCAGCTTCTAGTACTTTACTGTTTTATTTAGACCAGAGACTTCTAGTTGTAAAAGGGAAAAGCTTCAGCAAGAGAACCAGGCCAACCAGAGGGACACCCAGTGCACAGTGTTGCCAGCCAGACAGATAGGGATGCTAGAAAACACATGGATTGTCAACAACAAGAGTAAATGGCTCTTGTCGCAAAGAATTAGCAGAGTGTAATTGTGCTGCACTGTAAATGGCCAGTGAGAGGTTGCTACATGTATTTCTATAATTTCCATCATTTGGGAGGACACAAAAGTAAAGAAAGGGGAAGAATGAGTCAGAATGCCTCTGAAAAAAATCAGAGACGCTCTGTGTTTGAAGGGGAAAGATACAGAATTTACATGGTGGTTGTGACCAAGATAGCATCAGATCTAGCAGAGAAATGATGGGTATTGGAAAATTCTATCCCAGATAAGACTGGAGCAAGCAATATTACATTTGGGAAAGTAAATGAATGTAGGAGCTGGTAGTGGAGGAAAGGACTTAAGATACTTTAAGGAAAAATTATTGGTTTGTTTTTCTCTTTTGAAATTAGATAAATTAGTAGCCTCGGGTATGGGCTCGACACATTGCAACAGCTGTTTATTAAACAATGAAGTTCTTCATTCTGTGCTCTGTGGTTGAAGAGAAATTTAAAATGTATGCTATTTTAAACATTTGAAATGCATGTTATTTTCTGAGTGCACCTACAGAGCAAGCATCATAAATATTAGATTATGACAATGGTGGAGCTTTTTTGTGGGGATAGGGATTGTAGGATGAACAACTTTGAGCTGCCTAAGTCATGTATTTCTTGATTATTCTGTCACTGCATAGCTGAAATCCCTTTTCTCTTATATATAATAAGCATCTTAGAAATTTCTCTGCTCTGTTTCCTGTGGAAAGCTTTTTAGTAGTTTTGTAGAGATTACTGGGCTGAGTATATGATTGCATCCTGATTAATGTATAGCTTGCATTTTGTCTGTTTTTCTGATGAACTGTTTTCTTAATTACCATGTGTAATGGAGAGCAGGTTATCTTGTTAGCTTTGTGCTTGTAGAATTACAAGCTTGTAGCATTTCCTTTGCACAAGTTACCACCCACTAGGTGACAGGCAGTGATGTGTCTGTGGTGAGGAAAGAGGTTCTGCTGGCAAGAGCTTGGAAAGGATTCTTGCAGATGCATTTCCCACGTGTGCTAAACATCTCCAAGTGCTGTAGAGCTGTCATGGCAGCATCAGCTGTATTGATCTATTGATTGCTACTGCCTACGTTAAGTAATAGATTGTGATTCTTGTACATCTCATCTTGCCTTCAGGCACCAGCTGGGATCCACACAGTGCCTATGAAGCTGCAGGATGAGTTAATTTGGGAGGTAGAGAACAAGATCAGGCAGTGGGAAAGAGCAGAATTGCCTTATTTAGGATCCTTCTTTCTACTAGAATAGAAAAAAATCAGAGAATGCCTTGTTGTCAGATGTCTGCTTATATTTAGGCAGACACAGAATGCATAAGGACTGTGCTTGATGATGAATCTTTTAAGCAGGTCACATTACATCTTGAGCGTATCAAGTGGGCACCCTAATGCAAGTCTGAGAAATTACCCCATTATATAAGGATTTGGAGAAAACATCTTTTTTGATTTAAACTGTTGCAGCTTGGTGGACTCCTGTACCAAAACAACGCTCAGAATAGTTGTCAGCATTTCTGGTAGCGTAATGAAGAACGTAGGGTTTTGATTACTTTGGGAGATAAGTTCACTTTAGTTCATCTGAACTGAACTTCAGATGATTATTTGAAAATTCCAGGAGATGTCTCTTTCTTGAGATATTCCTCATCAAAAAGCACTCCAAATGCTATCCATCTTTTTAGCCAAAAAGAGATGTTATCCATCTTTTTTGGTGAAAAGAAGGAAATTTTTTCTGTTCTATAGTTTTCTAAAATTTTTTTTTCTTCTTTACATTTTCGTAACTTAACATTTAATGCTAATACATTTAGATTGTAGGAAAAGTGCTTTGTATGTTTAGTACTGTGTTTGTTTGAGGAAGACTTAATGTAAATCTTGGAGGTTCTGAGGGCTGCCTGTTTTATTGTTTTGGGGATGCAATCAGGAAGTGAGTACAGAAAGGTCTTTACAGAATGAATTGTACACCTGTAATTTAGTTTTAGCGATGGTGAAATTATTTTCTTGAGTCTGAGTTCAGCTGGCATTAAGTCTGGTAGACAAGTGTTCCGATGGCATTACCAACTCATATGTCAGTCATATAACCACATGAGAGAAAAAAGGTAATTTATGAAACTATTTGGTTCTGCTGTTTGTGGAGATAAGTATTTTTGTTTTATTTTGGGCATTTAAGGGATTCAAGTTATTCCATATGAAAATTCATCTTACTAATCTGACAGAATCCTCAGTGGCTGCTGCTGCTTCTCTTCATGTGGTGATATTTCCTTCTTTCCTTCTTCAGCTGCACATTGGTGAGCCATTGAGCATATGCTATGGAATCCTTAGTAGGCCTTTCCCAATGTGAAAGCACCTAAATAATCTAAATGCTGAGCTGTAGGGAAAAAAAGCAACTAGAAATGCCCACTGACATCAACATGACTGTGCTTAGAATAGCTCTTAAGAGTTTCCCTTTCTTTTATCTCTCATCTGATTCAAGTCTTATTTCTGGCCAGAGAAAAGTGCCTGGCACATGATGCTTAGGATCAAAAAGAGACAGTCCTGTTGGTTTTAGTGAAGTATTGTAAATAACAAAGTTGGTCCTGTCTGTCTGTCAGTGTTAGATATGCCAGCATTGCTATAGGAATAAAGCCAATTAACTAATACTATGGAGAGCTAGCAAAAGCATATTTGATTTTTTTTACTGTCTCAGCAAAACATGTTTGTTATTTGCACTACATTGAAAGATTTTGCTGAAGGTGTTCATGCCAGTTAGCGAAGTGCTTTTTAAAAGTCACCATGGTTGTGTTCCACAAAGTGGCACAGAAGATTAGCAGCAAAGTGACATTGCCAAGGTCAAAGAAAGAGGAAAGGACAGAGGCCAAAATAAACCCCAACAATTCTGATTCAGCCAAGTCAGTAGTTTTTCCTTTCAAGTTGTTTGAAGTCTTTACCTCTCATACTTTTTGGATCACTAGTGTAAGCTTGTGATGTCCCGAGATTATTCCAAGTTCTAGCTTTCTGAAAGAATTTGAAACTGTGTTATAGCTTTGCTTATTTAATGTAATTAAGCCTTTATCTGTTCGTAAAGATGCCAGTAGAGCTGACTTTCCACCTGGTTTATGGATAGTTGTTCCTAGGACTTAAAATATTCCTTGTTTTTTATTTTAATCCAGTCATAGTTGACACTCTTCTGTTGGTCTTTTCAGACAAGGAACAGTTCTTGTAAGCCTCTTCCTGTCTGGCAGAGGTGTAGAGGAGAAAGAACTCTTACAAGGTCTGCTGAATGTATGTTGGCAGAGCAGTTTGGAACCCCACGCAGTTATTATTGCTGCTTCTGGTACTCCAGTGTCATTTGCTGACTAACTCTCCAGTGTTGTACCTTCTATCAGAATGGATTTCCTTTGTCAGTGCAATTAAAAGACTGAGTAATGCTTCATGTAGAATATTGTGAAGCTATTTCGGTGGTGTCTGAATGCTTTGCACTGGGTGAGTAGTTGGTCTGGCCTTAGTTGGATAGTTCCCTGGCCTGTAAGAGGAAAGTGGTAAAAAGGTGAAGTTTCATGGAGGGACAGGTGGTGTGAAAGACAGCAGCTGGGAGATGATGGTCACTTGTATTGTAGTTAAAAAAAATTCCAAATAGCCATAATTTTTTGCTTGTGGTAATATAATGAGGAAATTGATGCCATTAGTACTACACATTTTCACTGAAAAGGAGGAAAAAAATTATGTATTATTAGTCCAGAAGATGTTAATTATGGCTGAAAGTGTTGCTAATTTTTAAGATGTTAAAATATCAGGAATTCACAGAAATAATGTGACAGTTTCTGTGTTGTGCTTTGGTACTTTACTGGATTTTTTCTTCATTAGCTTTTGTAAATTAGTGCAGCTATTTTCTTCTGAGAGAGGTTTGACAGATGCTTTCATGTTGCAGTCTTATTTTCATGTCTTAGTAGATTTCTGAGAATTTCAAAATGGCATACATCTTCTGTAAATAGTTTGTTTCAGTTGAATATAGATTGATATCTTTACTGTTAGGTGCAAGTCAAAAATGTGACTCTTTATGAAATGTTTGATGTCCACAAGAACACTTTGGTGTCCTCCTGCCCACACTATGTAGTAAAAAGGCAACTTCAGCAATGGAATCTAATAGACAAGTATGGAAAGAGTACCTCTTGTTTTTAAGAAATTATTTTGTGTCTATTACATTTGAAACCCTAGCTAATATTCTTTTTATGTAATTGAGCCACTGTGTACATTTTTGCTGGGTTCTCTCTGCTCCTAAGAAAAACTAACTTGGAATTGTGGTATGAAGCACTTTATTCAAATTGTGCTAATGGAAGTGTAGAACAGACCTAAGCATGGTCATGCAGTAGGTGTCTGTAGGCATCCCCTGAATTCACTTCTGACCATCTGTGACAGAGCTGTGTTCTTCTGAAATTTCTAAGGAGCCAGTTAAGGGTGAGAAGAGCCTTGTGGTATCTCTGGGAAGCTAGAATAATTCCTTGATCTCCGCTTTTTTTTTTTTTTCTTCCACATCAATAAACTTAATTTTAATTTTGACTGACTTCTGTCAGCAGCTTCACTTTTCCTTTTTTTATCAAACAATTCCATTCAGAATTTCAACATACCTGAAGCAAACTTGCTCTTGAAGCATCAGACATAAAACACAGTCTTGCTCTTTGAAGTGATGATTCATCATCCAAGATGATTCTTTAATTTTAAGTTACATCCCAGCTTGATGACTGCATGCATTTCCTTATGACAGGACAAGGGAAACCTGAAGTTGTTTGAAAGAATACAGGGCATAGCACATGGTTAGAAGTAGCTGCTTTTTGGTATGTGTTTGCTTTCTGGTTCTAGAATAGTTTATGTCGGTCAACTTTGACTGCCAAAAGGTTGCCAAAGTTGACTGGAGTGTCTGCTAATTGCTTGTTAATTGTCCCACTGCTAATGGAAAGTCTTCCTCAGACCCGAGCTTTTTGCAGATATGAAAAAGAAAGAGTGTGAAAAATGTCAATCACTTGTTTTTAAAATTTTTAAAAGTTTAATAGTAATAAAATGGTTAAAAAATAGTAACACAATTAGAGTAATAACAATTTGGAAAAATTGAATTAAGACAATATGAGACAATAAAAACAAAGAGTTACGGATGTCTGGGTACCTTTTCTGGGCATCACAAGCCCAAAAAAGGACCCCTGCTAACCAAGGATTAACCCTTAAGAACAATAGCCCGCTGCATATTCATACACATCATACATGATGCACAAATTCCATTCAAACACAGGATCTGTCTGGTCAGTGTCAACTTCTTCCTTCTAATCCTAACAGCGCCTGCAAGGTGGGAAGAAGTTTGTTTCTTCTGATAAGAAGGCAATAAATTCCCTTTCTCTGAAAGATTTAGGTGTCCTGTGGCTGCTATCTCGCTGCAAGCCCTTTCTGTTAAACAAAGCATCTTACATAGCATAGTTTCTATTTTAACAATTTTTATAACCTAAAACTATATTTAACACAGTACTTAAGAGAATTAATACAGCATTACTTTCTAACACAACACATATAATATTCTTTTTAATTTTTGCAAAAAACCAATCATAAAATACATGCATTTTTCACAAATAGTAACAGAAACTCATGCACTGAGGAAACAAACTATTCCAAAGCATAACAATTCAGAACTGTGTGGTTTGGTTTCATCACTGTTTCTTAAGTTCAGAAAGAAGAGCTCTTGCCCACAGAATGGTAAATTGTTGTGTCCCAGTCTGCAGAATAGTCATTGTGGTGGGAATGGCAGCTTGGTGCAGCATCACTTTGGGCCCTCTTGGGAAGGAAGTAGCCGGAGGACACAGCCTTGCTATGAAGTGTTTGTATTCCTGCCACACACAGCCCTTCCATGAAGCTTTCTAGAGGTGTTGTTGTACTGCTCACACATTTATTATAACCCCATTTTTTATTAAAAACAAAAATACACTCCCAAAAAAGAAAGCCTTATCTTGTGCACATAGGGATTTCAAACTGTCTCTGAAATTCTGTATGTGTTTTGAATGCTGCATGTCTTACGTCTGGGATAATTTTACAGCTGCAAGCCAAGCTCCCAGTTTTCTGTACATCCATCTCTGATGCATTGTGAAACAGGCTCCTAGATTTTGGTTTGGCCATTGAGAAATATTGGGATCTCCTGTTTGTATTACAGTTGGAAAAATTTAAAATGCAAACATGGCTTCCTCTTTGCCTATGTACAGACTAATTATTAAGATGTGTAGCAAATGATAGTCAATGTGCCAGCAGCTCCACTTACTAGTAACAGGTCAATAATTTTATCACTAAGATTTTATTGCAACAATTTCTGTGCTTAAATTGGAGATTCCTGGGAGGTTCCTGGTATACTAAAAAGAAATGCTACTATGAATAATTGCTGTAAGGATGGTACATATAAGAGTGGTGGGATGTATGCGGACCAGGCCGTGTGGTCCACCTATCACAAAGGCATTGCATTTCCTGTTGTTTCTCCTTTATGAGTATGTGCCTATGGAAAGATGTTAGAGAATAGTCTTTAGTTCTTTTGACTTTGCATTGTTCAAGGATCCTGAGAATAAGAAAAATACGATAACTTTGATTAATAGAACTTGATATGCCCAATTCTGTTTGTTGAAGTGTTGTCAGAATTGCCCTACGTTTATTGATTAGCTTTTTCTTTGTTTATGTAATCAGTCACGTAATGTGTGGTTTTGATATGATTATGGTTCTCTAGGAACCACAGAATATTCCTAATACTTCATCAGGTTATTGTTATTGTAGTTAGAATCTTTAATCACAGGGTAAGCTGGGTCAAAAAATATCTATCAGAAATGTAGCACATCTAAAAGTCAAGAGCTTTTTGATAGCTCCATTGAAAATCTTGTGTGGATTTTCATGTACAATAGTGCAGGAATCCACTCTTTCTCAGCAGCTGACAACTTGTTCTGCTCACTTTAAGGTCAAACTCAGCAGTATCCAAGAAACTCTTGAGTTTTCCTGTTGTCAGATGTAGCATGGTGTTGATTTTGTATCTAAATGCCTTTTAACATTTGTTCTGATGAATGAAAATACACCTCTCTACCTTTTAAAAAATATTTTAGGTTGAATGTGATTTTAAAAACCCCATAAAACACCCCAGCTTATGGTGTGGATTGTGCTGCTGCCTGTGAAGTTTTGTCTTCCTTACCTTCTAGATTTTGGAGTACCAGCTTATTCCATGAATGAGTTGGTGTTGGTTTTACTTACTGTTTCATAAAGATGTCTTAATTGAAACTAAACCAAAACAGTTTGGGCTACCTTTTCCATCGTGAATTTCATGTTTATTTTTGCCTGGAAACAGCTCCCACTGAACCAGCATATTATTAAATATCTTTTCAGACAGTCTCTTGAGTGATGAATACCATTCATGTGATTTTACTCTTTCCTTTCCTTTTTTTGTTATTGCTTAATACAGTTCTTGAAGTGTTGCAGGCTTTCAAAGTGTTACAATTTAGCAATGCCCTGTGTTGAGTACAGATGTAATTATATTTTTTCCTTGGAGCATTTAACTGATTATGAAGAGTACAATAATCCTTGCCTGAGCTAGAGGTTGTTGCAGTGTCAGCAGTATGGTAGGATTTAGTCTGAAACCAGAACTGGACAGCTCTTTTTTCCCCAGAAACTCACCTGAGCATTCAGAGTGTTTTGTACAGATCACTAAAGCGATAAGACTTTTTACAGCCTGGCTAGGTGAAAGGATCGATTCTAAATATATCGGGGCTTTGGAGGCCTTTCCTCTCCCCTCCCCCATTATGCATTAGCTCTTTAGAGTTACTGTACTGCATGGCTTAAAATCCAAGAACTGATGTGCTGTCACATCCATCACCTCCTCTAGGTTGATAGAAGAGGACAGTCATGCAGCTTTATGGATTTGCTGAACCCTGACTCGTACCCAGTAATTAAGGAGGTATTGGTTCCAAGGTGTACATATATTTTTTAATGTACTGTTGCTGAATCGTTAGTAATAAGATACAAAATATTTTCTTATTACTAGAGGCAATATGTGTGGGTTTTGGTTTTGCTTCTAAGATGTGAAATTTTGAGTGGGTCTTAAATTCTGTCCTCTCTAGCATCTCATGCAACACTTAGCCTTCTGTACCTCAAACAGATATTAGAATAAAGCTGCAGTCCTGCTGAAATGAATGGCAGAGTACCCAACAGAAGGTATGTAAAGGCTGCATGCAGAAAGCCCGGACTTATTCCATGTGCAGATCTGTTAATCACTTTAAGTACTCTGAATGCAGGATCAAGAGCAGATTGCTCATTATCTGGATACTTGTGAAGCAAAGCTGTGCAGGCTGACTGTGGAAGGTACAGCTAAAATTGCAAATTAGATTTTGGCAAACTGCTACAATATGAGGTCTCATTTTGGAGCGAATTTTTGAAATCCTTTCCCAAATGCTTAGTTCTGTCCTCAAGACAGAATGCCAGTGTACTGCCAAAAGGACTTAATAATTTAAAAAAAGGATTGCCTGGCAACCTCAGTCCCCGTTCCCTTTGCAATAGCACTGCTTTTTTGACTTGTTAGGCTAACTGCAGACTTGATAGCTATGCCCTGTCTCTCTGAGACAATGCAGCAGCATGAAGGCTATTAAGGCTATCTTTTTATCTGACACCCAGGTTTTGTCACCTCCAGCATCTGAGCTGACGTGTATCTTGGGAAGTTTTGCTTATTTATAGAAGGGGAAAATAGGATTGGAACAATCAGAGTAAGTTCAGTGGAACAGTATTCAAGAATATGTTTGTTTAATTTATGAATACTTGTCTTCTTGAAATAAGGACTGTTCAAAAGCTAGAGGAAAATGCTCAATACTTGTATTACTATAATACCTTACATATAAAAACACTGAAGATTTCAGACTGCATTGCATTTCTTCAGAGTACAGTGAAACTTATAATTCTTTTTTCAGATAAAAGCAAGTAAAAAAAGTAGTAATTGTCCCATGCAAGAAGCAAAATATGCTTATCTGATTTTTCTGACTTAGTCTTAATTTAAAAGTATTAATCTACATTTGCATGAATTTCACAGCCTTGCAGTAGTTGAAAGTATTTGGTCTGGAAATAGATCTAGAAGACAGTGAAAGGGATTTGTACAAAGTGCAAATTATGCCTATATTGTGGAGAGATGAATGAATAAAATTCTGTAGGCTGAAATTGCATGTCCCAGTTGTGAAATTCCAGGGTCTATGTGTGTCAGTGAAGAAATTAAAATTAAATAAACCTCCTTCAGAGCTCTTCTTGCTTGCATAAGTATTCTGTGGTCTGAAAAACATCCCTTAGAAAACATACGTGGCTGAGTGAAAAGATTCTTTGTTCAAAACCAAGTTTCCTGTAACAGATTGGCTCAGTTTTGGACATATTCTTCCGTGGGTGGGTGGTAGAGTCTGGATCCTGTGATATTACTCAGTCTTTTATCTGCTCTGGCAAACCTTTGACTTCAGTAAGCCTTTAGCTTTCTTGGGAGATCTGTATTAAGCAATTTTTGGATAAATTTGGATTTGTTTGGAAATGAAAATATTTTCTGTTTCCTTCGACTCTTGCACTTGAGACTTCTGCTGTATTGGCAACAGAGAGAGGTTTTAATGGTAGTACCTCCCTGGATTCCTCTTAAATCATACCACAGAAATGACTTGCATTATTTAGAACTGAAACCCTGCTCATGTTTTGCATTTAAGGGTCTTGGAGTGAAACAGCATTGGTTTTCATTAAGGTTTTACTTTGTTCTTTCATTAAAGTTCTGTACCTGAGATTTGATGGACTCAGTATCTGATCTATCTCTTTTCAGTACCTGAATTATTTCAATGGAGGAAGTAAACGGGCTGATGCTTATTTACCATCTGACCACTTTTGGTAGTTTGCATTTAGGTATTTTCCATTTTGGTCAGTAAAGCCACAGTAGGCTGTTCTGTTTTCAAAATGAAGGAAGAAATAAAATGTGTCCAGTATTCCCACCCACAGTGGTACTCCTGGCAGGGGTCTTTCACATCCCAGCTAGGACAGGGTAACAGTAGTTCCCTGTTTACAGCTGGCCTTAGTGATCTTTGAAATAGTGATTGTACAGTAGCAGATGAGCAAAAGCCTATGGGAAAACAAATCCAGTACTAGGCTGTTGTGTCCATTGGTGCTTCAGTTACTCTGGAATGATCTGTAAAAACACCCAACTGTGTCAAAAAGGTGTGGTATTATTCTGGTAGACAAAAGTCAGGTGAAATAATGCCATTTTGTGCGAGTTTGACTTCCCTTGCCATTTTTCAGCCTTCCAGGTCATAACTAGTGGTCTTTTCACCTATCTTCAATCTTAACAAAATGAAAGTAGATATGCTGAAGCATTGGAAGTGAAGCAGTAACCTTGTTTAGAGTCCAAATAAAAAGAGAGACTGTGCAAGAAACTTCACCGAATCCAGCTAGGTAATGATTTAAATATTAGAATTGAATGTTTCTACAGCAAGTGAAATAACAATAACATTTTTCATATTTATAGTCCTTCCTCTGTTGTCACTCCCACCCATTGCTCTTGCTGCCGTCTAGCTCTTGGCCTATGTCAGCTGCTGATGTCGCCCTAAGGGGACAAAAACACTGCACCAAGTAATGGGTTGTGGCTCCTGGGAATGGGTGTGAGTGGGATACATTTACAGGCTGAGTGCTTTTGCTGGAGATTTTCCTCTTGTTTTGATGTGACTGCTTGCTGCATTTGTAGAATGTTGGGGGGCAAAGCACTTAACCCACAGCAGTGTTAATGTTGGTGGAGACTGAACTGGAACTGCTCAAGTGCGCTGACACTTACAGGTGTTGGGTATTGCCAGCACCTTTAAGGGTTTCATGCATTCTCAACTCTGCATCCTCCAGGTGCTGTGTCTGGTAGCCAGCAGTCAGGGCCTCGCCTGGGACATCCACCACTTGCTTTGTCTCCAGGTGCAGGAGGTCCCTTTAAGTTCAGGCTTGCTTGGAGTTCCTTTATAGTCAGTTTTTCTTATATTGGTGGCAAAAGAGCTTCTGAAACTTTGTTCTCCCAACTTGTTTCAAAGCACTGATAGCCACCCTGGCCTCCTAGAAACACTGTTGAATGGCACAGGTCTCTATGAAAAATTGATAAAACTTTAAAATATTACTGTAGAATACATAAGTTAATATTGCTTTATCACTAGGTAGTGATTTTTTTCATGGTCTGCCTGTTGTATTTCAATAAAAGAGTAGTAGTTACACTGGCACTAAAATCTGACTATATTGTCTCTGCAGGGGAGAAGTTATATGGAAGTTAAGTATGAAGCCAGCAATCATCCATCAAGTTAGAATTATACCCTGGTGTACCACAGATAACAAATCCAGCTCTTATCCTCCACAGGTTTCCTTGTCTTCTAACCTTCTTCCTTACAGATTTCTTTCTGTATCCTTTCAGTTTTCATTACACTCAGTCCTGCTCTTACTTCTTTATCTATTTCTCCTTCACCTAATTATTGTGACCATTTCCATCAGGCCTGACATTCATTAGCTAATAGCTTTCTATTCTTGTGCTCCAGGTTTACTGAGTAGCATCATGCAGAGATAATTGACTTGGTGTGAGCTGGACCATACAAGAGACTGTCTTAGATTTTTTTTGCAATTTTTTCACATTTCTTAATGCACACACATTCTCTGGACTGAGAAATGGAGTATGAAGGTATTGATATAGCTGTTGTCATGAAGTACAGGGGCAATGGGCAGTTTGGTGGTAAACTCTTGTGGTGGTATTGCAGGGTAATCCTGATTTCCTTGGTATTGTTATTACCAACTTTTGCCTTTTAAGTCAGGAACTTCTTTATTTTCTTGGTGTACTGTGTGCTAAATAAACTGGGAATACCACAGCAGCATAGTTGAAAAAGCTGAAGCCAGCTTTGGTATGCCTGGCTGTTCATACTATTTCATGCAGTAGAGCAGCAGCCCCTTTCTTCTACTTTGATAAATAAAAGTGGAATATATTTTTGCTGTGGAAGATAATACTGTAGTAGTTCCTTCCTGAATGTTGTTCTACTTCTGAAGTAATGAGTCAGCTTGTAACACAAGCAAAGCAAAGGAGTATTCTGTTCAGCACTAAACTATGCAGATTAACCTAATCCTTTCTTTAGGCTCAGAAACCAGAAAAAGGCATTTATGACCATATTTTTCTGCCTTGACACTTAATGTTGACAGTTGAGGAGCCATTTTCTACCAGTTCTTTGATGTTGCTATCAACTGGATCAGAATATGTTTAGGTGTTTATTTTTCCTTACTAGCTGTTCCCCATTGCTTTGGCCCACTGGACAGGAAGAATGCTGTTGAAACTGTTCAAAAGTGTGTCTGGAAACTAAAACAATCATTCAAAGAGAAACAAGGAAAAAGCCTTATAATGTTACCACCTTCCAGGGGGAGTATCTGTTTGTGAAAGGAGGGTATAATACATTTTCTTGTTTTGCTGGTGTAATGTGAGCAGAACAGAGAATTA
Source organism: Zonotrichia albicollis (assembly GCF_047830755.1). NCBI lineage: Eukaryota > Metazoa > Chordata > Aves > Passeriformes > Passerellidae > Zonotrichia > Zonotrichia albicollis. The sequence continues at coordinate 27,956,887 of NC_133824.1, read as the reverse complement.
AAGCAGCAGCTGTTAATTTCATTGCCAAACTTTTCTTCTTAATTTACCTTGTGAAAAATTTCCCTTGGTGAAAGCAGTCTACCTCTTTGAACTACCTTTTTTGTGCACACAGGAGGTAGTATAGTGTTGGATTAAAAATAGGAGGTATATGACTGAGGTTTTGTAGTGACTAACTTGAAACCTCAGTAAAAGATTCATTATATTTGTTTAAGTGATCAGATTGAAAAACTTGCTGCAGATGGTTTTTCTGTCTGTGTAGGATAGAGGAGCATGTTTAGAAGGAGAGAAGATGGGTTTAAGAAGAAGAAAATTAAAGGAAAGGGATACAAATGTATATGTTCTGGCAGAAGGAAAGAAATTCAGACTTAGAGCTTCTAGCATAATTGAAAAGAGGAAAAGCATTGTAATACAAATAAGCTGTGTTAAGCAGAAAAAAGAGTTTATCAACAATGCAGTTATTTGCATTGCAGCACTACAGCAAAGTTCAAAATATTCCCAAAACAAAATTTGCTCAGCAGTTTTAAAGTTCCTAATGCAGTGGCTAAGAAGTAGAAGTGATTTGTATATGTGGTTTACCCAGTCTCTTCAGGTGTTTTAAAACATAGGTACAAGTAGATCAAAGGATATATAGCTTTATGTCCCTCAATGGTTATACATCTTTATCCCCCTATCTTTATTTTGTTTTGCTGTATCTGTATATCTGCTCTTAAGTCTTTCTAGTAGATACATGAGTAGTGAAAACACAGCTGTATAATATCTGGAGTGACATCTTACTTGCATTAAGGCTTTGGGTGTTTCTCAGTGGTGTTCACCATTGACTTTTCAAATGATTCAGTGATTATTAAGGTGAATGGTGCAAGATGCAATGAGAGATGACCTTCAGGTGCCTTTGTGGACAAAAGGATAGTTTTACTTGAGACTTATATTACAGTAGTACCAGTGTGGCTTTACATTAGCTGTCATACTAATAGAACAATATATTTCTGACTACTTAATTTTGTGCATGTTTAGACCACTGAGGTAGTCTTGGAATGATAAGTAAATTGGTTTTCACCAGATGTCTCTCTTAACAGCTTGTGTGTAGGGGAACTTCTGTAATTGAAATAGCTTGTTTATACCAGACCAGAGAGATTTATATGGCTTGAGTAAGCACTTAGGACAGATGTGCCTCTTGCCATGACAGGCTCCTGTGGAGGGTAATTCAGACATGTATATTAGATATATGCTTGGAATCCCCTTTTGTAGAGGCTTTGTCTTTTCTCTGACTGTTTGGAGCCTGGGAAGACTGCCTTCTGAGATGCTGTGAGTTGGTTTCATGTAAGCCAGTTTTCTCTGTAATGATCCACAGCTACAGAGGGGAGAGAACAGGAAGGAGAAGACATTCACCTTTTGAACATGTGAGGCTGTGGTAGGTGTGCATCTGTTGCAAGCATGCAAGACAGAATTTCATCTCTCTAGAAATGTTTATTATTTGCTTTCAGGGCAACTCTTCTGTAGTTTTATCTGCTAATTTATGGCAGAGCTGTAACTTGGCTACCATTTAAACTGTTAATTTTTGTAAATTCAGTTTGTATTCCTTCAGAATTCATTTGATCATTTGGCCCTCTGTTTTGCCACTTAGAACTAACTAGTGGCTTTGTTACCATGCACAATGTCCTTAATAACAAAATTTTGAAGCTGCAGGTGTCAGTATTTTCACTGCAATGATTTCTCCTTCTGAATGACATGTATCTCCATAGTGACTTGTGATGATGAAACAGAACTGAAGATCCTGCAGTAGGAACTACCTGAAGGCTGAAGGATATGATGGCATTTTAGAAATCTTAATCAAGTTGGTTTTGTATTGCTTTGAATACTAAGGCAGATGGTTTTTTGTCTTTCTAGTAAAGCATAATAATTTGGAATTTGGTGGAACAGGAAGAAGAGCTGACTCAGTGTCAGATAACATTGTGTCAGTTGTACTTCGTGGATCTGTTCCTGTGATGTTTGTTTTCAGTACTGCAAATCTTTGTTTAAGCAACAAAAGTATCTAAGTTGGCCCTGGCTCTAGAAAAGTAACCCTCATTCTTCTTGAAGCCACTAATATCCAGCTGTGGCTCATGAAACGGTGAACCAAAACCTATGAGATCTGTTATCACTAGGATCTGGGTGCTTCCACAGGATTAATGACTTTCTGTAAGACTGACGTTGGAATGTGTGGAAAATCTGCTAGCTGTTACATACAGAATGTACGTTCTGTAGCTGATGTACATACAGAATGGTGCTAATAGTGGGGAAGGTCAATTGGCTTCACCTGACCTCAAGAAGTTGGTTTCCATCACTTTCAACTCTGCTAGAAAAGCTGCTAGCCCAAATCACAGACAAGCATAACAGGACTCTGAGTACATAATACTTCCACTTCCATACTAGTAAGTAAGAAACCATCTTTAAATGGTACCAGAATTGACAGTTAACACCTCATCATTCTTTGTAGGGATTGAAACTGGCATGCCATGCAGTGTTGCCTTTCCCCTTTGTTACTGCAACTTGTTTTGGCTAAAGCAAAAGCCAAAGCACCATATAGATGGAAACCTCTATCAAAAAGTACTGAAAAATATAATGATGACAAATTGGAAAATTTTTCACAAGGGCCTGATAGGAAAATAACTTGACGTTTCTTGTAGGGCACCAAAGATGTTCTTGAAGAATATGGAGGAAGCTCAGTAAACATTTTAATTTCAAAGAAAAAGGACTATCTCATCATAACCTAGATAAGAGGAGGCTCAGTATTCAATTCTTTCTGTCTCAACTCTCTAATGTGCTTTGATTGGCTGTTATCTTTCAGCACTTGCAGTCTGCCTGGCTCTCAAGGAGTCAGATCAAGGCTGGTTCTCAGTGGACTCAGATCAAGGGTCAGTAATGACTCTTGAAAGTCCATGTGGTAATAAAGTTCTTGGTACACTCTTAGTGGTTGAAATGATACAGCTAAATCATGTATCTGTATCTGCATGACTGCCTGATCTCAGGAAGGTTTTGTGAAGAGATGCTAAGGCAAATTTGGTCATACTCATTCTACACTGGGACACATGGCGATATTTAAGAGCTATCTTGCTGAACAGAATTTCTGTGAGCTGTAATTAACTTCTCATTGTCTAATGCTTATTGTCCTGAGGACAGCTTCCAAGTCTTTCAGGACTGTATGAAAACGTACGTGAGCACTAATGGATTATTACTCCTGTAAGAAACACACATGGTGCACGTCACTGAAGGTTGCTAACCATCTTAATGGTACTTCAGGCCACCATGCTTTTCTTTGTACTTGCACAGTAAGCAAAGAACATATATTAAGTTGTTTTGCTGCAGCATTTGGATGGTGCAAGCTGTCTGAATGTGCTTCTAACACCTGATTTGCTTCCCCAGTCCCCCTTGTACACTGCTGGTGGGCTCCTACCACGCTACTTAAGATCAGCTTTTAGCCTGTGCCACAGAGAAAAAAGAGGAGCAGTGGTACATAGCAGACCTTCATCTACAATTCAGCTGGCTCTCTGCCTGCACACAGGAAGAGATTTCTTGCATGGGCCTTGCTGAAAGAAGGAAAAGGCTGATCCACGCCTAACAAGCTGATACACTTTCTTTGTGTTCCTGCTGGTTTGGATCTCGTTCTTCCCTGGTTGCTTGCAGACTGGGTCCAGCGTCTTTGCTGCCAGTCTCTCTCTTGAAGGCTGGGAACATGAAAGATTTTCTATTAAATTTTCTACCTATTTTAAACCTCTGCATCACTTGCAGATCTTTAAAATCAGTAGGCAAGATTGAGATTTACTTCCTTGGTGTATTAGCTGTGTTTTCGTGTAAGTGGTCTATATCTGTGCCTGAACTTGTTTTGGTAGTGTAGTAGGTTGATGCTTGCTGGATTCCAGGCATCCATCAAAGCCCCTCTGTCACTCCCTCTGCAACTGCACAGGGGAGAGAAAATATAACAAAGGGTTCATGAGTTGTGATAAGAACCAGGAGAGATCACTCATCAAATACCATTATGGGCAAAAACAGACTCAAATGACAAATATGAATTGAATTTCTTAGTAAAAAAACTCAGAGCTGGATAATGAGAAGTGAAAGAAGACCTTAAAAAAACCCCAAACCTTCCCTCCTTCCCAGCTGTATTTCCTCTCCCCATCAGCATAGGGAAACAGGGAATGGGGGTTATGCCCAATTCATCACACATTGTTCCTGCTGGTGCTCAGTGGGAGGCGTCCTTGTACTGCTCTGGTGTGGGGTCCCTCCCACAGGAAATAGACTCATGCTGGAGAAGTCCATGGAGAACTATCCTACAGGCAACAACTCCACAAACTGCTGCAACATGGGTTACTCTTCCTGCACTCTTCCCTCACAGGGTACAGTCCTTCAGGCACAGCCTGCTCCAACATGGGTCCTCCATGCAGTCACAAATCTTGGCAGGAAACCTTTCCCCAGATCTGCAGGTCCCTGCCAGGTGCCTGTTCCAGTATGAGCCCCCACAGGGTCACAGCCTCCTCAGGCATCCACCTACTCTGATGTGGGTCTCCTCCATGTGGAACAGGTGGATCTCCACATCCATGTGGGTCTCCATGGACTGCAGAGAAAGCTTAGCTCTGGTGTCTAGAGAACCACCTCCCCTTCCTTCTGCACTGACATTGGTGTCTCTAGATTCGTTCTTCTCACGTATTCTCTCTCCACTTTTCTCTTGATGCAATTACACCTGCCCAATAACTAACTTTTTATTCTTTTTCTGAAGTATCTTGTCACAAAGGCGTTACTGTCACTTCCAGTTGGCTCACCCTTGGCTAGTGGCACATCCATCTTGGAGCTACCAGGGATTGGCTGTGCTGGACATGGGGAAAGCTTCTAGCATCTTCCACCCATCCCACTACTAAAACCTGGCCATGAAAACTCAATGCAGTTATGCCAGATGTTAATAATCTGTCCGCTGTTATTTCAGTCCTGAGCAATCAAATCTGTTACATTAGGAAAGTACATTAATTCTGTAACTGTAGAGAGCACATTGCTTGTTTGTGTTTCATGTATCTTGTTTGTTTTGTCATGGACTAATACAAGTGCAGAAGTAGTACTTGCAGAAGGGGACTTGCACTGAGAGTATTAAACAAGGAGTAATAACTGATTGTAGGTAAAATTCAGAAGTAGATGAGACCATGTTGATTAGCATAAGCAGAATGCATATGCAGTGTCCTAGCAACCTCCTGTGTGTTCTGCGTAAATGTCTTTTTTTTTAATAAGGAGGAGACTGAAACAAATTAAAATTTCACCTATTTACAAGTTTTTCATTGAAATTCAGGCAAAAACAAGAGGGAAGAGTCAAGGCTTTTGGTTTGAAAATCTGACAGATGGGCAAGGGGAACTTCTGGCAAGTGAGCCTTTTGATACTGACTAATACAATAAAGAGAACTGAAACAAATGCCATTCTTAAAATTAATTTTTAAAAATTTGGATTTCAAGATTGCTATTCCAAGCAGTTATTACAAGGAAATAGGAAAGGAGCCAAGGATGTAACTAAGGAATCAGACTTGCAGTAAATCTGTCTCTTTTGTTGTCCTTCTCTGTGGTCTTTTGTCATGGTAATTTTTCTTACTACCCTGCCTCTGACAAAAGAACAAGTTCTGGATACAAAAGAACTATGGAAGTACTAATTATTTTGTTAGAACTTAATACAAATCAAGGTAATTAGATTTAAATAACCTCTTACCAGGAAGGTATGTACAAAGTATGTATCAGTTCTGATATATGGTGCTCTGTCCTGCTGTTGACCTCATTCGAACAGAATATTATCTGTGAACAATAAATTCGTTTGTTCCTCATGGTGATTATGGAGGGAAGCAAAAAAATCCCCAAACCCCCTTAACCCATACTTTCTTGTCTCAGAGTTTTACTTTAACTTTACAATATCACTGTACATCTCTAAATTACTGCATTTAAATTTAAAATTACATTTTGTTATTCTGCCAGTTCTTTAGGCAGAACAGGTACAAGCTAGAAAAAGAAACACTATGTACATTCTAGGAAGCTTTTCACTTTGCAGTCAATGAGTGACTTGCTAGCAATTTCTTTTAGCACTTCTTCATCTGCTAGAAAGAAGTAAAAAAGTTAGACTTAATTTGAATAAGAAGCCCAAAGGAAGGCACCTTCTCTACCTTGGTTTCTTGTGGTGGTTCTGTTGTGCACTGAAGTATTGCTCTAAAGATGCATATGGTTTTGTCACCATGAAAAGAACAGTAACTCTAGGCCTCAGTTTCTTCTCTGTGATTAGGAAAAAGGAGCATTCGGTCATGTCAGAAATCTTGCAAAAGAAGGAAGAACCAGGAGCTCAACTGTAGGTCTGATTTCTTTACACCTTGAGTTGTCCCACAAAAATCTTTGAAGTACTATTTTGTGAATTGTATTATTGAAATAAAAGCAGTATTTTAGCATTTTAAATGTGTGTTACTTATACTGTAGAAGGGTTCAGATAACACTTTTGGGTTTTATTTGGTGGCAATCCCCATTTTAATTATTGGAAGGAATGATTTTGCCTTCCCCAAAAAAAGAAAGCTGTATTAGCTTGAGGCTGACACTTGGGTCTTTTCATGATAGATTGACTATGGAGGTTATGGGGTTTCTTTTGTTTGGTTGGGATTTTTTTGGTTGGGTTTTTTTGCAATTGATGCATCCATACAAAAAGAAAAAAAAATCCTCATGTTTTCTAAGAACCTCTGTCTATAGTGTCTGTAATGACATGAAAAACAAAGTAGCTGTGTAGTGATGGTGTGTAACTGGCTTGGTGATTTTTGATGTGAAGTCTTTGGAATAATACCAATACAAATATTTCTTTCTTTGGTGCTTTACAAAGTGGCTTAAGAACTGTTCAGGGCCTTATGGTTCCATTAGTTATGGAAGTTTAGTGCCCTCATGTTCTGTTGCTTTATGTTGCATTGCTGGAGTGGCTCGTGTGGTCACTTTGCACTAAGATAAAGAAAGAGGATAATGAGATGCTGCTAAAGTAGGGTGGGTACTTGTGGGCTCTGGTTTAAACTCAGTGGTGTAACAGCTCAACTTTCCAGCTCCAGAGGAATGTGTCTTATATCACAGCATTCTTGAGTTCTGCCTCAAGGCGTTTTTAAAGTTCTTGTCTGTGGACTCCTTTGCCCCAGAAAGGGCAGAAAAAAGTTGTTTAATAATGATGGGGGAGGGAGTCTGTGGGGGTCTATATGTCTTCTGGAATTGGGCATGCTATTGCTGATCAAAATTAATTTATTCAATAGTAACTTAAAAAAAATATTGTGCATAGAGCTTCTACTCGTAACACATTTACATGAAGGATATATCCAGCCTATGTGTGTGTATCTGGATTTACAAAAAAAAGTCCTCTAAGCAGTTCAAGAAAATGATGCTATTACTGGCTTGCTGAGAGAGGATTAATTAGGAAATGTCTTCCCTTATCTGGATTTCTAGAAGTTACAGTGGTTCACTTCCTCTTAGTAGAGCATTATACAGAATGACACTAGGCACTATATTAAATAATTATGTTATTACATATTTCTTCTCTGGGACTTAGCACTTTGGTAAAATTTGAAGTTATTTGCTAGAGAACTGTTCATTTGTCAGATGAAGGAATCAGCCTGAAATAACCCATAATAGGGTATGGTATGTTTGAATAACAAAAAGCCAGGGAAAATCTTGAAATTTGGGGAGCTCCAGGAAAATATTTTTTTGCATAAATACTAGCTTTACTCTGCATACGTTTTATTCCCAACCCCCCCTCTTTTCTCCAGTACTGATACTCGAAAAGGTGGAAAATGGAGATCTGAGCAACAAGATGTTGAAGATCACGGATTTCGGCCTGGCCAGGGAATGGCATAAAACTACCAAAATGAGCGCAGCTGGGACATATGCCTGGATGGCTCCTGAGGTCATCCGCTCTTCCATGTTCTCCAAAGGCAGCGATGTTTGGAGGTATTGATTTGGCATTAAGTGATTGGATACAGAAGAGTAACTGGACCTGCCAGGAAGTCTCTTTTATGTATAAGAATGAGTAATGGTGAACCAAATATTAAAACTCAGGTCTTAAGAAAACTTTATCCACCAGCTTTCCATCTGTCAGACTTATCTCAGACTTATTGTTACTGTAGAAAATAAGTGGTGGACCGGCTACTGCATGCCTCTAAATTTCTGTTGTTCTATAAGTTCTCGTTCACATTATTTTGAGATTCATAATCCAAATCCCCTCTGCTTTATCTTAACAAAACATTTTGGGCTTATTTGGCTATTGACTGACATAATCAAAGGCCATAATACAATCTGAGAAGTACTTAATTTTTATTCTGTTTTACATGCAAGGTAATTTTGAACTATTTTGTTTTGGTCGTAATCTTTCTCTAATGTATGTGTATACAAACACACTGTAGTTAATTGAATTCCCCATCCTGTTTCAATCACAATACTATGTTTTTTGTTTTCATAGTAGTTTAATTATCTTCATGCTTCTAGTATTTCACATAGGATAATAGATCTCTTATCTGGGTCCATCTGAGTATGTAATCCATAAATAGTAACCTGCTTGTATATGTTGTCTTGTTCATTCATGCACTGGAGTTTCCATGAGTGAGCTAATATGGTGGGGTAAGGGTTGGCCCATGTACTTCCAGAAACTGAGTTTGAATACCACTGTTAAGTGGATTTGTAAATACAGAATTCAGTAAATAGCTCCAGGACAGTGACTTTTCTGGATACTGAATGACTCAGAATTAGTACTGAACATCTGAAACAGATAAAATAGAGAGAATTTTGGTTTTCTTGTAGAGAAAAATGTGTTGAAATGTCAGAATCTTTGTCTTCATAGTAGTAAAATTCTGTTGCTGGCCAGTAATGCTCCTCCACAAGTGAGTACATGCTGTGAAACCCATCAGGATAAAGAAATAGCCCAGCTGGTAGACATGTCTGGCTCTTATGGCAGCAATTTGGTGTGGGGATTTTTGTTTTCCTTGTCCAGTTTTGCTGAATAGATAATTTATTGCCTTGTGGTAAGTCTGTGAACATGTATTTTGCACTCTGTTAGTATGGATAAAATTCTGATTGTGTAATTAAATGTGGTAGCCTCCGTAGCTAATCTGAGACAGATTGAGCAAGAACCAGGCTTTTATTTGGAGTGAAGTCTGGCAGAAATGAAAATCTTAAGGCTGTGCACCTTTTCTGTGCATGTGATGTTGGTACTGGTTTGTACACAGCTTGTCAACCTCAAACCTAAACTTACTGTTCTCTGAAACAGTGCCAGGAAGGGCCTTTAAGGGTAACCTAAGAGAAAGAGGGAACAGTTTTCCTGTAATTGTAACTTTAGTAATACAGGCATGCTATGAACAGATCGGTAGATGTTCTGTACCAGTATGAATTCATTTTAAAAATGTTAAGAATTATTTAGTTGGCTGGTGATTTTCATGAAGTGCCTCTATGCCCATGCAAATGATCATTGACTTAAGGACTGTAAATTACTGAAAGGATTTGTTCATTTTTCAGAATATTTTATTTCTACTTTTAAGATTCCTTCATCACTTTCTCTTGTTATAGTTACCAGTCTTCCCTTGAAAATAGGTTGAGTTCCTCACAAAACTCTCCTTTAAACAGAGTCATCACCATTAAGGGAACTTATATACTGTCTCTGAATAAGTTTTTTCTTTTTCTTTCTAGTGGCTAAAACCTCTATTCATAGTTAAACAAGCTGAAAAGAACATGTATGCAGAGGACAAGTGCTTGCCAGTGCAATCACTACTAGTCTGCCAGTGATTGTAAGCCCTAGATTTTACAAAAGCGGTCATGGACTTGTGTAATAATTCCTGTCCCCAGCCAAGGATGCAACCTGAAATTCTTAACAGGATGAACTTTTTTATCCTATTAGACTTGCTCCTCCTCTTGTCCAGTTCAACCACTTGGTTAATCACTGGAGTCATAGGGTTTTTTTGCCTGACAGCCTTCCAGTTAGTCTATGCAGCATCAACAGAATTGTCTCTAATGTTCATGAACCCTTTTATTTCAACACCTTTTCTTTAAAGCTTATTAGAGTAATACTGCTGGCTGAACTGTTGCCCAGCCTTTGAACAAGAATCTTGTTCTCCTTGTGTTCTTGCTGCACAAACAGCTGAAGAAGAATCATGCTAGGACTGAAATTTCCTGAGCCAGTCTTATCATAACTGACTGCTTCATCTTTCCAAAACATGTTTCAAGCTCCATTTTAAAAGCTCCATCTGTTTACTCTGGAGTAGGGCTGGCAAAGAACTAAAAAAGAGTGAGGAATGACCACACATGGTATTTATCACCAGGGTCTGGACCACTGTGAAGCTTGTTCATAGTACCAGTACTTAGTAAATCTTGCTAGTGAAAACTCGTTGCTGTGAATTTTTCTGTGCTGTACCCACAGGCTCTAGATATAGTAGAAGCCTTGTGCTTATATTGTACAGAGGACAGTGAAACTACAGTTTTAGTTAAATAAGTCCCTTCCTGTAAATCTGTTATGTGTTTGTATTTGCTTTGGATTTACAGGGTTAAAGTTGAAGCTTGGATATTGCAGCTCATCCAGTACTGTCCGCTAATGTTAGCAGGCCTATCAATAACATTTTTCTGTCATTTGGCTGGTTAAATATATTTCTTGTTTGCTGTACACTTTGTTTTTTACTTGTACTACTTAAAAGACAGTCATAATGTCAGTACTATTGCTGTGTGGAATATAAAGGCACCATACAACCATCATCTGGGTTCTCTATGTTCCTCAATTTAGATGTTTTTAAGCTGTATCTACTCTGAGACCAGTGAAATAATTGGGCATTTAATTTCCATTTAGGAATGGAATACCAGCTCTCGCTAAAACCATCAGATTAGCAGATCAGGAAGTTTCAGGCATTCAGTGCTGGGTGTAGAAACTCCAGTCATTAGAATATTTTGTTTTATGCGAGCGTTGGTCAAACATTTCCATCCACAATTGACCACTTGTAGGCTTCTGTAGTTTTCTGTGCATAATGAAGCGCTGTCAAGACTTCAATACCTGGCAGACAAATGCTGACTAGCAATGTTAGGAGAAACTCACCTGGGAGAAGCACATGAGTACTGTGAAAGCACATGAGTGTTGTGAAATAGGCAGGAAAGGTCATCTCTGGAACTGTCAGCTCATTAACATGCAAAATGCCAGCTGGTAATAGCTATAAAAATGTAATGAAGTTTGGGGTTTTTTTTCCTTAATAAAAGTCATGTTCTAGTTGCTGTTGGAACTGGGATCTCTTTGTTGGGTTGATAATTCCTTCCTCATGGAAAGTGTTGAACCTGGGGAAATAGATAAGAGAAGCCTATGGTATGTATGCCATGTAACAGTACCAGTGAGAAGCAATTACTTATTTTTTAAAAGTTCACAGACTAACAAGGAAGGTGGCAAAATCACATGTGAAATCCTGCAGACCTCCAGCCTCCCTTGCCCTGAAAATCCAGTGAGTAGGATTGAACCTGATGTTAAATGGCTTAAGGGATTACTGGATCACTGAAAGATGGTTAATTATTCACACAAGTGTCAGTTGACTTGGATGCATGGGTTTGTGTCACATGGTTCATTTCATAATTAAAGTCCAAAAATTACTAATAGGTGCTGGAAAAGTAAATGAGCTTGATCACTTTTTCTTTCCCCCCACTAAGAATGTGTAGAGGCCCTTGTTTCTTTCTTTCTATGCCTTTTTTTGAGTAAGTCTTCTGATCTGGCTTTTTCCTTTGTACTTCCCAATTTTCTGCTTTAGAGTTAATAGGAAAACACTGTTCAGCACCTGTCTTGGTGTTTATTCACTTGGGATTATTGTTCAAGTGCCACAAAGCAGTATTCCCCTGTTCTGTGCGAGCAGTATTCTCAGCAATGAGGTGTAAGTATAGTGGCATTGAGTTTTGTCAGAAGCAAAGTGACCTTTCCTGCAGTATACACTTTTAGTGTCACATTAGAAGAAGCACTAATCTGTCTATTCCTTTTTCCTTTAAAAGTACCCTGCAGAAGAAGTGCTTTGAGCCCATCAGTAGTGCTTTATCCAATAGTAATGTTAAAGTTATAATACAGCTCTTTGGTAGATTTTACTAGCTTTTACTATCAATGGTGATATCCAAGCTGAAAAGTAGCATAAATGAGCAATCAGATTTAGGCAGTTCAAATATACATTCAGTTCAGTTTTCATTTTCTTTGAGTGTTTTATAAATCCTAGAAGGCCAAGAAGAAATTGAGAACTCCTTAGACTCTAGTTTATTTTTTTCTAATAATGCTCTTGAGACAGTAAGAAATGATAAATTATAATATCAAGAGTGTGAATTGCATAAGAAAAAAGCAAAAGATCGTGTAGGTCAAAAAATATATTCTTCTTAATAAAGTAAAATAGCTGTGTTAGCAGCGAAGGTTGGATCTTTAGTTACTAAAATCCTTTATCTGAATAGGAAAAGTACTGTTAAAAATGTCCAACTAAGGTAGCAGCAGTTACAGTGAATGTTAAAGATGTGATGGGGTGGAAGGGAGATCTCAAGGGTACAGTTTGTGATATCCATTTGTACTCCCAAATGGATAGGGAAACTGTTGCTTTGAAACAAGAAAAGCTTAATATTTTAACTTTATATTATATTCATATTTTAACTCTTCCATGGAGCAGCTATTTAAGGAGCTTGTTGGAAGAGAAGCAGTTTTTCATTTGGTCTTCAGTTGTGCTTAAGAGGCCTTCAAAGTGGTATAGTATGACGTGGTCCAAATCTATCTGTGTTTAGATTTTGGATCTTTGCAAGCGCAATTAAGAAAAATTAGTCCATTACAGTAGTGGTTAATCTCAAGATTGTTGACAGCAGTGGGAATTTTTTGTAAAATCAACAAAAGCAGAACATGCAACGTGGATGTCTTTTCAGGACACTGTTAAAGCTCTGAGTGAATGTATGGGAAATCCTTCAAAAGAATGAAGAAGACAGTGTAGAAAAGACTACTGAAAGACATCTTTTTAAAATCTCAATCTGTATCCAAATGAGGAAAATTATGCATTGACTTGAGCTCTTTCAAGTTGAACATAAAACAAAGATAAAAGGGTTTTGAAGAGAATTTTCTTACAGCATAAAACCAAATCCCTTGCTTTCAAATGCAGCACAGGTGAGAACCCTGCAGGAGAACATAACAGCCCAGAGGTGGGCAAAATGTGGGAGTGCAAGGAAGATAAGGCTGTACCAGACAAAAACCTCAGTGACTTGTGTCTGCTAGAATAGAGCAGAGGCATTTGAAGCTGAAAATTTCTCTTTAAGGGAGTCCAACTTGGAGCACATATCTTATACTGAAGTAAAATTCACAGAGGTGTTAAAACTGACTGGTTAAATGAGTAGTAACAACTCCTGAGATTTACAGTAACACCCAAAATTTCTACAAGAACATGAGAGTCAGCTGAGTTAGTAGCTGTGCTGTGCAATCTCTTGCTTAGAGCTGGTGTAGTACCAGAGAAATGGAAGGTAGCAGACACAGTGACAGGTCTTAAAAGAGCTTCCTGACAATTAGCAAGTATGATCTTGAATGCTTCTCAATGGTAGAAACAGCACTAAAGAGCAGGGAGCTGGTGGATATGTGAGCATGTCTGGGGAAGAGTTAGCTTTTGTAGAAGAAAATGTAATACCTTGTGAAAAGTGAAAATGCTTGAAGGAGATACTGAATATGTGGCTAAGTGGTGAGGTTGCTTATACTGTATTTGGATTTATAAAGACTTTAAGCAAAATCCTGCATCATAAGCTTTTAAATAAATTAAATTGATGTGGGAAAAGAGGGCGAGTATTTTTCCCTTCATTTAATCAGTACTTAATTACTAAAAGAATTAATGAGTTTTATTGGTGGGCAATTCTGTGTTCAACACAATCATAAGTGATTTGAAAAAACAATACATGGTTACATAGCATGGTTGATGATACCAAGTTATTCAGGATAAGAAAAATTAATGTTCTGCAGAGAGATGAGGAAAAGTTTTACTATAATGAATGATAAAATAGATGGTAATGGTAATAAATTCAAAGTAATACCCATGGGGGAATTTAATATGTACAATTTAGGGGCTCTAAATTTTACTATTGTGATTCAGTAAAAACACGTTGGAGCTACTATGGATAATTTAGCTTATTTTGTAGAGAGTGAGAAAGGCAACTGGCAAATGAAAATTTAGTAGGAAAGAAAGAAAACAAGCAATGCTGTTTGTGCCTCTCCCCATATCTTTAAAACTATGTGATTTTGCTCATTCCAACAGAAGATGTTAAAATCAATGGAAGATATGAGATGGTTTCTGTTCAGGATAGTAACTAGACTAGGATTTAGCTAGATTAGAATTTGGGGGTCTGGAAAGATGATGATTTAGGCAGGATGATTGGGAGCCTGTGAAATCATGGACAGCATGGAAGGAGCTAATAGGGAACATAGGTTTACTCTTTCTTGTATTTGAAAGAACTACAGGGAAGCCGATGAAATTACCAAGTGACGAGCTCAAAACACATACACGGAAGTATTTTTTGGCAATGCATCGTTAAATCTGTGGAGTTCACTACCACAGAATATAATAGATGGTAAATGGGTTCAGAAGAGAGTAAGAGATCAATGGAAGAAAAAACTGTCAGGTCATCAAGGATGAAGAAGCAGTTTCTGTTTTGAGTTTCCTAGAATCAGAAAAAATATTTTGAGATTATACTTTTCATCATATACTTTGAGGGAGAGCAGTCCTGGAACTATTTCTGTAACTTCATAGGTAGTATTTTGTAGAATATCTTAAGATGACAACTTAATTCTGAAGAAGTATTATTTCACTTATTTTTAGAAATCACCAGCCACCAAACAACCTTCATATTTTTGGGTGTTTTGAGAGGCTCTGTTTTGAAACTAAATTAGAAAATCTATGGTTTTCAGATTGTTCCCAGTTTCAGAGAGAAAATTATTTTTGCCTAAAAGGTGAAAATGTAATCTTATTTCAGAGCTACTAGAAAAAGCAGGTAGAATAGGGCAGATCACCAGCTTGGCATTGATGATAAGCTTGTCCTGCAAACTGCAATTTTTTCAGTATACTAAACTCCCAGGTTCAGGTACCTTGTTGCTTAACAAGGGCTGTGTTCAAGTCAAACACCTATTCTCTCTTTTGTTTCCTTCCCAATAGTTATGGTGTGCTGCTTTGGGAGCTGCTGACAGGAGAAGTACCATTCCGAGGAATTGATGGTCTGGCAGTAGCATATGGTGTTGCTATGAATAAGCTTGCCCTTCCAATCCCTTCCACATGTCCTGAGCCTTTTGCCAAACTCATGGAAGGTAAGCCAGCTGTGGTGTGTGTGGTTTGTGCTGTTTCTGGAGTGCTGTTGAGCATGGCCTCTTGGTGTTGGCTTTGTTACCTAAGAGCACAGATTTCTCCAGTGGCTTTATCCAGTGGTGCAGGTTATTGTGGGAGCCAGGCCTGCCTGTAAGTCAATCTACTACCAGAATAATGAAACATTTTTTATCAACTGGCTTTATAGGAAAAGGGGGGCTATTGCTGTTCTCTCTTAACTTGTTTTCTAGTAGTGAGGACTCACCAACACCAAAACTTCACATAATTAGATCTTGTGTGAAGTCTAATTTGTTTTAAAATTCATAGCTCAAGCATCTTGCTAATAGTGTCAGATTGATTTGAAATGAAACTTTATCCTAGTGACATTTCAGGGAGAGGTTTTAAATGTGGCTTTGACATTCCAAAACAACCCATATTTTCAGTCACAATGATGTGATTTTCTGCTTTGTCTGAGAAGGTAGTTCATGCCCAAGGTGGGCTACAGAGAGGTGAAAGAAATACAGGAGTTAGTCATCAGAGCTGCTGTAGTTATTAAAAAGGGTTGTGTGAGGTAATTTTTGGGTGTATTTATGTGACCTGGTCTGCTGGCCATTGAAACTGCTTTCATGTGTCCTGAGCTTCCTCCCTCCCTCTCTCTTGCCCTCTCTCTCTTCCTTACCTTCAGTATTTTTGTCAGTGCCCCTATTCCCAAAGATTTGTAGGTGTTTATAAGTAATAAACATTTTTATACCTATCTGGCAGAATGGAAAACAGAGATAAAGAGAAATCAAACTTGGTTTATAGTCTTGGTGAGCAAAGAATGAATCTCAACATAGAACTTACTCTCTGTGGCCTCTGGTGGTGCTTCTAGCCTCAGGAAAGGAATATGAATCTTGAAGAAAATGTTTCTGATGGATTTTTTTCTGCTTTTGGAATACTTTTGCATTTTTCTGGTGTTTTCTTTAGGTTACAGGCTACAGTTAATTTAATTTAAAGTGAAAAATTTCATGTATGTTCTGCTAAAACAGAAATATCCTACTGGACAGTAAACAATAGAGTTACAGGTAGAATAGCTTGAAGGTAGTGTAAAGTGAGAAACTGTGTCTGAAAGAGTTGGTGAAACTACCAGCTCAGTGTTTTGCCACGTAGTTTATTTTGACATGCTTTCCTGGTTTTTTTAACTAAAAGTGAGGATTTAAAAATCATGCCCTCTATTGGGAAAGTTAGGTAGAGGCATTTGGCCAGTGCCTGAACCCAGCAGCCCAGGGGGAGCACCCACCCATGCTTTGGAGCACTTGGCTTCTCCTTGTGCAGGTTGAAGACGAGAACAAAAGAACCCAATTACTTTCTGCCCCTGCACCAAAGCTGTGTTTCAAACAGGCTGTTTCCCATCTCGGGTGAGCTCTTCTTCCTCTAATGCTGCTTTCACTTTTGAATTACTGCCATGGTGGTCTTCACTGAGACAACAAAGCTGAACTTTCGCTCTTCACAGAAAAGTTAGATGTTACAGCTCTCCTCATTAGTGCAAATAGTGGCTGATCTAGGGCTGGGAAAATAAAAGCCACAGGCCACCTGCTGGTTATCCTGTTCACTCATTCATGCATTTAGCTGGCTGTAGCATTTTGTTTTACTTTGGGTCATGTTTGCTTTGCCATGCTTAAAACCCGAGGTAAAGAGACAGGGATTATGGCACTGACAGTCCCGCTGTAACACCCACTGCTACTAATTGGCCAGCAGCAGGGGATCATCTGAGCCCTCTTTAACATCCTCCGTTCTCTATTTTGATAAAAGAAGCAAATTAAAAACCATAAATACAAATGTGTTCCAGCATGGAACCTGTTGATACCCACAGTTTTGAAAATAGAACACCCAAATGGAAAATCTCAGTAAGGCTAAAATCAAAGGGAAGAACTGCAGAACCAAACCTTGGCTGTTGCACAGGTTTTGTGAAGTGATTTTTATTTTTAATTACAGCTGCCCCTTGGTGTACTTCAATCCACAAAACTGATGAAGGAACTTCTTTTAGGACATCACCTAATATTTTTAACAATGTTCCCTTTTTTCTGATTTCAAGATCTAGAGAACTTTTAGAACATTTTTATAACTCATGTCTTGCCCTGCAGAGAGACTTAAGACTTGCTTGTCTTAAGTCCAGTGACCATGTGGAGCAATGCTGTGTGATGAGAGAGACCCATGTGTTAGTTACTTCCATTCATGCAGAAAAGCTTTATTCCTTATAAATACATGTGAATGTGAGTTTTTGTGTTTGGTTGTTCCGGAATTTTGCATGCAGGCATCTAGCAGTACTAAAGAGAATAAGGATATCTGTTGAACAAGAACCTGTGTAAGTGCTGGTACAGGACAACATAGAATGAGGATAAGTAAGGGGTTTTTTTTCTGCTGGAGTAGAAATGAGGGAGAAGGAAGAGAGAAGACTGAATGAGTGCAAATTTCCTATTCAAAAGTGTTGTTAAATGTTTTCATGTAATGGTTTGGGGGATTGTTTGTAATGGATTAGGGGTTACTTCATACTATTTTCTGTTTCTGTTTTCTGTGTTCAATTCCCATCGCTGTAAAACATTACCTTTTATACTGTTGCTCATTGAGCTGCTTGATGTGGTGAGATGGCTACCTTCCGTTCTGTGTTTTTAGATCTCTGTAATTGGCTGAATAATTGCATTGGATTGTAAATTAAAAAGACTTGTTTACATCTGTGGTTTCTCCTAAAAGCAAAAGAAAAATGAGTGAATAATTTTCTCTCAAATAGTAAGAAAGGACCTGTAAAAGTAGGAGAACTCCAAATGCACCATTTGATATCACTATTTACTTGAATCTCCTATTTTCACACAAGTTATGCCCAGTTTGCTTTGCAGGAGAGGTTTTCCATTTTGAGAAAATATTCATAATGACTCAGCTCAGTATTAGATTTTGACATCAGGAAAAGCCCTGATGGATATCCTCCTGCAGTATGGCTGCTAAATCTGCAGTGTAGCTATTATAAAAGAAGTATTTGCAAGATCCTTGCATAGTATTTCTACTCTGTGAACACATATATGCATCTTAAAGCAAAATATTAAAGGAAATTATTTGTTATTTTAGAAAATGCTTTAAGGTGTACCCTCCTGTAAAATTATTAAATTTGTATTTTACTTGTCATATTATTGCAATGGAACCTAGAGACTTAGATTGTTAGGTAGTTCAAGATTTGAAGTGTTGTTGGATATTGAACAAGCATGAAAGCATGAATTCCATACTTGTCAATAGTCAGTGCAAGTGGGCAGTGGGAAAGCTGGGGTAACACAGGTAGTGTGTATGCCACTCTTAGCCACTGGGGATCAGTAAAGTGCTACCTGTCCTCTCAGACCTCCATACTTAGAGATGCTTGACAGTTGTTTGTCTTTATTCTGTTCTAGATTGCTGGAACCCTGACCCACACTCACGACCTTCCTTTGCCACTATCCTAGACCATCTTACTGCCATAGAAGAGTCTGGTTTTTTTGAAATGCCCAAAGATTCCTTCCACTCCCTGCAGGAAGACTGGAAACAAGAGATCCAAGAGATGTTTGATCAGCTTAGAGCCAAAGAAAAGGTAAGTAGAGAGTAATGCTCCCTGCTTGTGCTCTCTGGATTGTAATTTCCCCATTTCATAGTTCAAATGGGGATCACTGTTTCGTGCATCCCAGAGCTAATTTTGTCTGTATTTTGCTGGAGTTAATGTATTAAGTCCCTGAATCAGTGGCAGGTTATGATGCACACAAGGGTAGAATCATGAGAAAAATAAATATCCACATCCTCAGCTGCTACTCTTTCTAATATTGTAGTGAGCCTCCATCATAATCTGTGCAAATTGCTATGATGAGTTGATTGTTTATTGCATTTGATAACTGTTTCCCTATTAGCATCCTAATTGAGAAACCCACTGAAAACTATTAACAGGAGATGTAGGAGGGTAGTTTCAACATATATATACTCCAGTTAACATTGCAGCTTTGTTTCTGCTGGGTTTGTGTTTTCAAGGTTTTGAGCATAACCAAAATGCATGGACTAATAAACATGAGTGCTACCAGGGGAAGGGTCCAGTAACTGCTATGACTGAAGTCCATCTGGGCAAATAGCAGGAAACAAAAATGCCAGCAGGAATAACAGGAATGGTGACCATCAGCCTCAAAGAGGAGATGTGAAAAAACTGAAGTTTTCTTCAAGCATGCTTGCAGAAAGCGCAGCTTGCTGCATCTAATTTAAGGTCCTTACAGAGATTGTCTTTAGTTGTTGGTAAGAAAAACTGCAGCAGAACCAAAACCACTAGTATAATTATATATTTGTAAGTTGACGGTCTCTTGCCTGAAAGTAAACTCATAATAAGCAGCTATCTTGATTTGGGCTCAGAGGTTGGGTTTGGCAGGCAAAAAGAGAAGGAAAAGAAGACTTTGGGTCAGAGGAAAGAAGTCAGCTTCTACAAGAATACTTAAAACCTTTCTCTTCACTATTTTAGTAGCTTTTGGGAAGAATAAATTAGCTGACAGGCATTTCCTTGTTACTGTTGTCCCATGGCGTATCTGTGTTGGAACAGTTTTTGAAAACCAGAAACTTCAATAGACAAACAGCTAAACAGCACTAACTACACTGCCCTCAGGATGGGTACTGAATTCCTCTTTAGTAATGGGGAAATAATTTTATATTAAATGATTTTATTGAAATCTCCCTGGTGATGAGCCAGGTAACAATGCCATTATTAAAAACATCTAAACTAAAATCTGTCTGATTATCTATCTGATGTTTAACTTGAATTCTTCAGTTTTTGCCTTCTGCACTGGAATTGGCCATCTGGAGAGAATTATTCCAAGTGCTGAGTTATTTTGTCCTTGTGGTGGGAGGAGAGGAACGCAGTGGGATTTTGGGATTTCAAGGACAGTTTCAGTTAATTCGTTTTGTCAGCAAGGGATAGATCGAAAGGTTTGGTGTATGTGCCGTTGCCAGGACTGTGGCGAGATGGCTTTTGAATATCCCCAAGGAGGGAGACTCCACAACCCCTCTGGGTAACCTGTGCTAGTGCTCAGTAATGCAGTAAAAAAGTATTCAGAGAGTGACCCCTGTGTTTCAGTGTGTGCCCGTTGCCTCTTGTTCTGTCATTGGGCAGTGAAGAGAGCCTGACTTTATCTTTTTTTCACCCTTCTCTCAGGTTTTTTTATACACTGGTAAGATACCCCTTCACCCCACCCAAGCCTTGTCTGGGCTAGGATGAACAGTCCCATCTCTCTCAGCCCTTTCTCATAGGAGAGGTGCTCCAGTCTCTTAAGGTACTCTCTCTCTCCACCTTCATGGCCCTTCACTGGACTCTGTCCAGTATGTCCATATCTGTCTTGTACTGGAGAGCCTAGAATTTGACACTGGATTTCAGATGTGGTTATGTCTGAATTTTAATACTGGAACAAGTGGTTATGTCTGAATTTTAATACTTGTTAGGAGGGGCCTTGAATTGCAAGCATTGCAGCCCTTGAGGATTTTTTTTTTGGCTCTCAGCTGAGCCTTTAACCAGTGGGTGCAAGCCATTGAAGCTGTGCCTTCAGAACCAGTAATGTTAGTCTTAAGCCACAGGTGGCAAGGTGGCCTTTTGTTTGTACTTTATCTCCCTGCAGGAGCTGCGCACATGGGAAGAAGAGCTGACTCGTGCTGCTGTTGAACAGAAGAACCATGAGGAGCTGCTACGAAGGCGGGAACAGGAGCTGGCAGAACGTGAGATTGACATCCTGGAAAGGGAGCTCAACATCATCATCCACCAGCTGTGTCAGGAGAAGCCTCGGGTCAAGAAACGCATGGGGAAGTTCAAGAGGAGTCGGCTCAAGTTAAAGGATGGCAATCATATCAGCTTGCCTTCAGGTTGGTGATGTGGTAGGCTGTGCCAGGTGAAATGGGAACAACCTATAGGTTTGATAGTTCCTTACTACTGACCCTTATGCACTAGAAAGGATTTGATGTACTTCAGGAAAAGCATGGCTCTTTGGGATCAATAAACTAAATCTAATGCTCTTGTGGCTAGCATTGCCCAAAGTTCTGATATGAAGGCCAGAAGTAAATTTGAAATGTAGCATGTGTGTTAGCTGTTGGCTGTATATGGCTTATTGTAAAAATGTGGTGTTGCAGTTTAACATGTAAATACTCAAAAGAATCAGTTTTTTAAAGGATATACGTAGAAGATGATGGGCATTATTGGTTGGGGAATATTTTACATAATGCTGCAGGAGAAACTATAATCTACTGGATTTTTTTGGTGTAGAAATCTAAAAGTTACCAAAATACTGACATATTGAAAGCTGTGAGACTAAACTACTAGATTGCTAGTTCATATGTGAACTCTTATTAACGTGGAAGCAACTTCTGGAAGAAATGTTAAATATTAATAAGGTGTTGGCAAAGTCACTCTTAAGAGTGAAGATGGTGATAGCATTTCTGCTGCAGATTCTTTATGGAGATTTAAATTTGTCAAAAAACCAAAAGTGTGGGGTTTTTAAATCACCTAGTGCTCATTGTTACAGCAGGGATGATGACTTGCACTATATTATTTGTTTTCTGGGAAACACTGGCTGTTTAGAAGAGAAATTAAGATAAAATGCGTTTGTTACCTATGCCTTTCTTTAGGTCTGCAAACACCTATTTTTGGTGGTGCTTAAGAAACTGAGAGGTAAGGTACAAGGATTTATACAGGGATATAATTTAGCATGACACTAAACAAAACATCTGTGTGTGTATGTGTTTCACACATATGCTAAGATACATTTTCAGGGCTGTGAGTACACATCTTTGTTCTAAATTTTTGTTGTGTTCAATGGGGAAATAGCAATTAGCCTTACACACAGCTTTTCTACATAGATCCCATAAGTTGCACTCTTTGAAACTTACCATAAATTATTATTTCTTTTTTCTTACATTAAAAAAAGAGAATTTTAACTTTGTCTTTCTGCCTTTTTTTTTTTTTTTTGCTAAACAGATTTTCAGCATAAATTCACTGTGCAGGCTTCTCCAACAATGGACAAAAGGAAAAGCTTGATCAGTAGCTGCTCCAGCCCTCCTGCAAGTCCTACCATTATTCCCAGACTCAGGGCCATACAGTGTAAGGAGCTCAATGTAATATTGAATTTGGGAAATGTGCAGTCTGTCAGCGTGGTAAGATGCCAAGATTCCATATCTAGGACAGGACTGTTAAAGAAAGCCCCTAAAATGTTTGCCTTGCGCCTTGCATGTATACATTTGGAGAGAAAAATGGAGTGTCTTAGTGATGGAGGGAGTATCACTACCTTTGGAGTTAAAACCATGCTTACTCAAGTTTGTGAAATACTGCTGTTTCTATAAAAAAATAGATTTCTTAGGTGTACAAGTTAATTTTAAAAAAATACTGATTTGTAGAGTAGATCTGTAAAACATTGCTGTAGTGTATTAAGTTACTGTTTTAAGGAAGTAAGAACAAGGACACTTTTCATGCAAATAATGTTCCCATAACACAGAATTAGGCAGACATGCATGTCCTAAAATTATGAAAGTAGTGTTAACTAATGTATAGTGTCTGTATTGGATATCACAGCACTTATGTGTTTGGTTTCAAACTGGTGGTTCTAAAGAGAAACTGGTGATGGAATAAAGCTGGAGTGGCTACCTACACTTGAAAGGATTAGGGAATGCTTAATTTGGCATTTGGTTGTTAGATTTGTATTGAGAAATGGTCAGAATTATGGGAAAATCACTTTTGTTACTATTCCTGTTCTGGTCTGTGCTTTATTCTTTATGTTGCCATGGATCCTTCCCATTTTCCACTTTCTTTCCACTTGTGAAGTGACGCCTGCTGAAAGCAGTAAAACGTGGGGACGAAGCTCAGTCCTTCCAAAGGAGGAAGGAGAGGAAGAAGAGAAGAGAGGCCAGAAGAAAAAGGGACGCACTTGGGGACCAAGCTCACTTTGTCACAAGGAGCTAGGTGCAGGAGAAGAGGGGTAAGAGAGGGCCTGGAGGAAGGCTCATTTCTAGGTTCTAAAAGTGGTTGTGAGCTGGCTCACAGGATATTTGTCTATCCATTTGCAAACGCCTTTCTGCTTCCAAACTTCTTTCCTCTGCTAGACATGTTAGAGATTCAGAGCAGTTTACAAAATTGCATTCAGTTCATTTGCCTAGGAACTGATGTTTCACTGTCTGGTATTACGTTGTTAGGTGTATTTGTAAGCTGTCAAACTTCTTAGCTGTGCAAAACTCTCTGTAGAAGTTCCTCTGTGTTTTAAGGCTCAGCTTTCAGTAGTTGTCTTAAATGCTAGTATGTAAAAAGTATCTGGTAAAGCCAAGCAAATGTCTTCTCTTTAGTCTTTTGAAAAAGACATGTACTTTGAGTGAATCAGTCCTGAAAGTGATTTTTGCAGAAATACAGGTTGTACCTCTGTTTCTATAGGTTATTGTTCTGTGGCTTCTTTTTTTTTCTTTGTGTGTGTGTGAATTATTTATACCAGGACTCCAATTAACCATTGCTGGAACGCTGCTTTAAACATAGGGCTGTTTTGGCCTTCTAAAAGATTTGAATGCTTGGTAATTTTTAATAATGTTTGAGTGTTTTCCCCCTGATAAATTGATGATTTGACTCTTGCCGTGTTTTTTAGCAGGGAAAATAAGACAGCCAATTATAATCTTTATCTTTACTATTGTGTGGTCAGGTGTGAAATGCCTGAAAAATTGATGTTTGCATAGTGCATCAGTATTATAGCCTCCTGGAGACCTGGATCTATTGAAACATGTTCTCTCTCTGAGATACTCAAGACATGTTGGCAGGACAGTGTGGAGGAAGCTTCTTTGACTGCTGCCTATGCTTTACCTGTTCTACAGATGAAGGATAGGATAGCTTTCTAAGGAATTAAAATAGATGTCACACTTTACAATTAATTATGTAAAAGAAGGCGAGATCACTGAAGCTGGAAAAAACACTTCTAACTTCAAATCATGTTCTTAGAATTCTGGGAGTAGACCTCTTCCATTTTCTGTTCATTACTGTACAGTCTGAAGTACTGATTGTTTTGGGCACAGACAGCTGGAATGGAGTTGCATGCAAACTGTGGTTGCTCATGAAACTGAGATGCTCTGTAGTACTCAGAGTCTCTTCTAGGGAGACTCAATACAGATATTGCTTTTTGCAGAGTGTCTGAAACACAAGAGTTTTGCTGAGAGGGCAGTATGGCTAACATACAATGAACCACTCCTTGCTAAGATCATGCCAGACTGCAGACTTTAATTTAAAGGGAGCAGAGTTGCAGTAAATATTAGTGACTCAAAAGATAGTTCTTGCTATTTCTTAGTATTTTTTGAATTCTTATTTTACACAGGGTAAGGCAATAAAACTTCATGGAATATTTAGGGTTGAGAAAGACCTTTAGAATTGAGTCAAACCATTAACCTAGCCTCTACTTTGTTCACCAGTAAACCATTTCCCCGAGTGCCACATCCACACACCTTTTGAACATTTCCAGGAATGGTGATTCCACCACTTCCCTGGGCAGCCTACTCCAATGTCTGGGCACCCTTTTAGTGAAGAAGTTTCTCCTAATACTTAATCTAAACCTCTCCTGTTGCAACTTGAGGCCATTTCTCTTGTCCCATGACTTGTTACTTGGTTGAGGAGACTGACTCCCACCTGGCGAGACCCTCCTTTCAGGGAGTTGTAGACGGTGATAAGGTCTCCCCCAGCTTCTTTTTCTGCAGGTTAAACAGCCCCAGCTCTCTCAGTTGTGCTTCATATGAGTGACCTTCCCCTTCCCCAGCTCTGTTGCCCTTCTCTGAACATGCTCCAGCTCCTCAGTATTTTTCTTCTAGCAATGGCCCCAGAACTGAACTCAAGATTCGAGGTGTGCCCTCGCTGGCACTGAGTACAGGAGACCAATCACTTCCCTGTCAGGATGCCTTTGGCTTTCTTGGCTACCTGGGCACACTGCTGGCTCATGTTCAACTGCCTGTTGACCAGCATCCCCAGATCCTTTTCCACCAAGCAGCTTTTCAGCCACTCATCCCCACTGACGGGGGTTAGTAACATTGCATGGAGTTGTTGTGACAGACTTATTGTACCTTATGCAGCGGGCCTCAATTTGTCATCGATGCAGCCTGTCCAGATCCCTCTGCAGAGCTTCCTGCCCTCCAGCAGATCAACATTTCCACCCAGCTCAGTGTCACTGCAAACTGACTGGTGGTGCCCTCAATCCCCTCATCCAGATCATTGATAAAGATATTAAACAGGGCCGACCCAAATACTGAACCATGGGAAAATTGCAGTGAAGTGGAGAGCTAAACTAAGAAGTATCCTGTGCAGTCCTCAACTGCATTGCAAGCCCATCCTCATTAACCATTCTGGCACAGTGTAACAAATGAGGAACAGACCTTTTTTTTTTTCTTCTTCATTTTAAAGTGCTTTAAAGATGTCAGAAAATTTCTTGCTGTGGGAGGACTTCAGATCTATATAGTTGAGATGCATATAAGCATACCCTAAATAAATTAAAAGAGAATATATAAGGGGAGGGAAGAATGGAAGCTAGTTATGAGCATGGTACATTTTCTCACATCCTTCTACTGTTTTCAGTCTGAAAGCTCTGGTGGAAGGATGCAAACAGTGGTCATCCAGTGCACCAAATCTTGGGAAGATCCAGAGAACTGCACCTGCTTTTCCAGGATTCACCAGCTTAGCAGAGATTGGTAAAGGAATTCCCTGAATTGGTACTCTCATCCCCACTTCCATTCACGTTTCAATGAACCTTTTTCCTGACCTTCAGCTGGTACTTTACAGCAATGTTTTAATTTTGTTTGGTATCTGTTTTTCTTTTATTCTTTGTCAAGTATCCACTTTCTCCTTCTGGATTTTCTTCTTTTTCTCCTCACTGCTTGTGCTTCTCCCTCTGTCAAGCTAACAGACTTCTGTTAATTCTCCTCTAGCTCCATGCTGTCTCTCAGCTCCTTTCCTGAATAATGATGTTTACATGTGCAGCATGCTTACACCTTCACTTGCAAGGAGAAATCCTTAAAATTTTTCTACCTTTTGCTTCTCATTCACAAACACATAAATCTACTCTAGAAGTTACTGAGGTATAGGTTGCCTTTGAAATGCTGTTCTGCAATTAATCCCAAGTGGATGAATGCTTCTCTGATTTCTTTCACTTTGATAGTGTTTCCAGTTACTTCTCTCAGCCTGTCTTCTTTGGAAACAATAGAAGATTTTTTGGGAGTTGATAAATGATGTTTGTGAGGAGAGCAGTTGCATCTTCTGAGGAGAATCTTATTTTGAAGTATATTTCTGAGACAATGAAATTTGCCAGAGAAAATTTTACATTGACGCAAAGTGTATTTTCATTTGCTTTCCAGATGATGAGGACAGTGAATGTTTTAATGGAGAGGGCAAAGTGCACCCTTCACCTGTGCACAATCAGTCATACCTCTGCATCCCATTTCAGAAGAATGAAGAATGGGATGGCCCTTCTAGTGATGCCAATGAGGAGTCCACCCCTGTAAACTCTGCTACCAGTACCCCACAGCTGACACCCACCAACAGCCTCAAACGTAGCGGCTCCCACCACAAGCGATGCGAGGTTGCACTGCTTGGCTGTGGAGCAGTGCTGGCTGCTGCAGGCCTGGGTTTTGATCTGTTAGAAGCAGGGAAGTGCCAGCTGGTGATTGAGGAAGAGCCAGAGGTGCCCAAGGAAGAGAAGAAGAAGCGTGACAGCATTTTTCAGCGAGCTGGACGCCCGCGCAGGAGCACTAGTCCACCTTCCCGGAAGATCTTCAGGAAGGATGATCCCCTGTTGTTGCTAGGCGAGCCATCCACATCCCTCACCCTTCTTTCCCTGTCTTCCATTTCCGAATGTAATTCCACCCGCTCTCTGCTGCGCTCAGACAGTGATGAGATTGTGGTTTATGAGATGCCTGTCAGCCCAGTGACAGTCAAAGCTCCCTTGCCAGCTATTACAAACCCACTGGTCAATGTCCAGATCGAGAGGTTCAAACAAGACCCCAACCAGTCCCTGACTCCCACACACGTGACGCTCTCTTCCCACACCCAGCAAAGTGGACACAGGCGCACACCTTCTGATGGAGCCATCAAAGGGGGTGGACTGGTTGTCAATGGGTGCCCAACCAGTGGATGCCCTTCCAGTAGCTGTTTAACTGGAGCACTGGGAGCAGGTAGGTTTTCTGCCATCTTCCTTTTCCTCTTCAGAGTAGAGACAGAAGCAGTATAATTACTTGTTGCTTATGCATTTGTGGAGATGACCAGCCCACAAGAATTGCTTGTGGAGGCTGTCTTACACAAGTAGCTAACAGAATAATGCGGGGATGGTTTTGGTTCCAGCATCTTCAGATTGCCATAATCTTAAAGATACAGTGTTTGTAAATTCTGAATGAAGACTTTCTGCTTTGAATATGTTTTTCCACTGTATATACAATAAACTAAGATTTGTAGGAACCACTTAGCAGTAACAGCTAACATGTTTTTCCCTCTTCTCTTACATTGTCTGTTTTGGATAGGTGTATTAAAATCACCTAGCCCAAGCAGAGATCCCAGTGAGGTCCCTCGCCTGCCAGACCCCAACCTTGTTTTTCCTCCAACCCCGAGACGATGGAATGCACAGCAGGATCCCACACTGGAAAGACCCAAGACACTGGAGTTCCTACCCCGGCCGCGTCCTGCAGCCAGTCGGCAGCGGCTCGATCCCTGGTGGTTTGTGTCACCCAGCAATGCCAAGGGTGAGTCTTCTGCCAACAGTTCAAGTACTGATACTCCAAGCAATCTGGACTCTTGTTTTGCTAGTAGCAGCAGCACTGTAGAAGAGAGACCTGGACTGCCTGCACTGCTTCCTTTCCAGGTGGGTCCTCCTGCAGAGGAGCGGACACTGTTGGACATGGATGCTGAGGGGCAGAGCCAGGACAGCACCATTCCGCTATGCAGAAGTGAACTTAACACACACAAAGCTGCAACATACGAACTCAAGCAAGAATTCTGGTCTTAATATGAAACCACTGGGGGCAGTGAGCCCCTCTAAATTCAATTCTACTTTTTGCACTGAGAATGCACTTTGAAAACAGATGAGATGGAGGGATGCTACAGAGATGATATGGTGCTGCCTCGGCTGAAGATGTGTTGTCAGCTGCCTGATTTTTGTCTGCATTTGGGTGAAACTTGGCAACTCTGAGCTGCTGACTTTTGCTGTGGGGTTTTCCTGTAGTCTTCCCTGCCCTCTTATTGCAGTTTGAATCTGCAATGAGCTAAAAGTATCATATCAAAGTCTTTTGTTACTGACCTTGTAGAATTTGGCACCTGGCAGTAAGTATCTTGGTATCCTGGTATTAATCAGTATTTTCAAATAATAGTCAGATATTACACTACAGCAGACATCAGTGTTTGATGTTTTCCCAAGGAATCCAGAACAGAAACAAATAAATATCTGGAGACTACCTTCTCTGAAATACATTCAGATCATTAGACAGGCCTGGGAATCATCATACCCCCACTGAAATAGCAGAAGTAGCTATCTTAAGACTTGTTTGTCCTCTTTTGCTCATGTGATAGTGTAAGGTGGAACAGATGGCAGGGGAAGGGCATGGCGTCTCCACTGGTGGAGGTCTTTGAGAGCAGGTGAACCAGACTGTTGGAAACAAGTAGGTGTAGTTGATCCTGGCTTCAGGGTAGGTTGGATGAACTTCAGTGAACTCCTGAGGTCCCTCTCAGCCCTATTTATTTTATGACCCTGTGCTTTCAAGATGAAGGCTTATAGTTTAGCTGTTTAGCTTGGGTTTGGTTTTTTTTCCAGACTTTTGTTCCATCAGTCTCTTCTCTTCCCTCCCTGTTTCTCAGGCTCATAGTCAAGTTGACTCAGCTTTGAAAGGGGAGTTAGCAGAAACTTTCTTTAAAGATGTGTTGGCTTGCAGAAGGAAGTAAATTATGTGTTTCCAAATATTTTTCTTTCTATTTTTTTCTCCTTTCTTACACCTTTCAGGAGTGACCAATGAAAAAACAAGTACCATTGGTACTTGTTTAAGGCTGTTTTGAAAATGAGACTTGTTAGTAGTTGGATTGTGCAAAAAGGAATCAGAACATCTGGATTCTGTTTTATTTTGTCACTGACTTCACTGTGTGACCCTGGGCAAATAATGTAACCTCTGTGCCTGAATTTCCCCATCTGTAAATAATAGGAATAATACCTACCTCACAAGGGGAGGGGTTGGGACATATATAATAGGTGTAAAGTCCTTTGAGATCTTTGAGTGAAAGGCACTATAGATATGTAGACCTTTATTCTTGTTCAAATATGTAAACCACTCCTAGATCTGGAGCAAGAACAGACCCCTGTCTGGAAAGAGGAAGTCACACAGATAAGGTGTGCCTGTGCTCAGAGTTTTCTGTACAAAGACTTCAAGTGTGTCTGTGCCACTGCAGGTATGTCTTACTGGCTGTAATGAGAGCTTCAATCTTCCCCAAATTTGGCATTATATATAAGGGATGTGGCCTTTATGTGAGTGTAATAGGGTAGTCTGCTTTATTGCAGGGTACAGCATGTCTGTTCACTGGTTTTGTACAGATCTGTGCTTGTTCTGCTAATCCGCTGATATTTGGTTGCAAAGAAGTCATTTGACAGTGCTGCCAGTGCAGTGCTCAGCCTGTTGGGGCAGTCCAGTCCTGCTGTGAAGGCAGGAGAGCCGAATCCTTCCTGCAGCTGTCAGCACAGTGAACTTGTGTGTTTAGATGTTTGTAACCTGATTTTAAAAACCAGCATGTTTGAGGAAGAACTGTATGTAAGGCTTTTTAGTTCTGTGAGAGGACTGAAACTAGCATGTTCCCATTAGTCAAGAGCACCTTTTTTTCCTCAGAATTACAGTATGTTTTGTTTTGAAAGGTCACGTATTTCTTGCTTATCACATTCCATGGAAAATGCTTAATAGCAGGGTTACTTTCTGCTGCCTGTTAAATGCTCCAGAGCTAGCCTTAATGGTGCTACACTAGATGTTGAAGCTGGAGAGACTGTTGACTGTTTAGACAAGGTATTATGATAAGGCAAGATGGGATTCAGATACGTAAAGAAAACATTTCTGACTATTTTGTTAAATTTAGACCTTTGGCATTATTGATTTCTTAAGCATCCTTTTGCTTTCCATTTCTGAAAACTCAGTTTGTGACCCAGACACTAGCAAAAAGGCAAAACTCATCCAAAAGTTTACTAATTTTGATTGTGCTATAAATCAACCTTATTGCAATCTCAGTAAGAGGCGGTGTCAGAGGGATTTGAAAGAAGGACATGAAAATAATTTATTTTTCATAGTCTTCCTTATAATTTTAAAACACCTGGAACAAAACTGGATCAGCTGTTCTGAAATGTTATGTTTTCTATCCAAAAGGTATCATTATAAATGTCATAGAGAGTATCATCTGCTCTGCAAAGGCATCCCCTGGAATAGCTCCATTTGAACAGAAATCTTTCAAATCCATTTACTTGCATGAAATGGGAGGACATCTTTCTAGGTCACACTATATAACTGATATAACTCAGCCTGCTAAACTTTGTAATATCTGGCCAGTTGATTTCACCAAATGAACTTTTAAGGTTTCTGTCACGTTCCCGGGAAAGAGAAATGTAAAGGCAAGTTTTTCAGTCACCTCTTGTACTAAGGAAAGTTGAGAACAAAGAATTAATCTGTTGCCCTTCTCCCCCTGTTATGTAATCACTTGGTGAAGGTGGTATGTAGCTGAACTTTGAGAAGTACTTTGGTCCAAAGAGTATCTTCCCTAATGCCAAGTGGACATTGCTACATCAAAAAGCTTGGTAGGATGGATGACAAGAGTCAAGGATCCCGGTCAGGGTTACCAAACTAGATACTGTTATTACAAAGCTGCCAGACAGACTAGTTAGAAGTATACTGGTTGGTATGTGTTTGTCTTGTGGTTTTTATTTGGGTTTTTTTTAACCTTTCTTTGATGCAATTATCATCATTGACTCTAGCATGTGAGTTATCTGAGAAAGTCTTTGAGCATGCACCTGTAACTGTCTTCAAGGGGCCAGCCTGAGGTGTCAGGCAAGAAGAGTCAGTTGTGAAAACAAGGCTGCTGATGTCACTAGGTGGTGGGGTATTCTCAGGCAGGCAGGGAGGGGGCTCTCAAGACTTGTCAGGTATTTTACCTTATGTACTCCAAAAGCTTTTGCAGCCAGTGTCCTGAGGCCCAGAGGCTGTGTGCATGTTTAAGCTAGGTCAAAACCTCTCTCTATATCCTCTGTCCCCTCCTGGCTTGAATTCTCTGCTTTCTTAATCTATTGGGGTTTTTTCTTCTCAGCTGTGGGAGCTGAGGTGCTCCAAATCTCCAAAGCAGGGGTTGACTTTATTCCACTAGACAGTGAGAGGTATGAGCCCGTCAGCTCAGAAATATTTTTTTCCTGCTGGTTGCTAGTGGTTCCATTTGTCAGGGAAACAAAAATCTCAGAATATTGGTCATTGGCTTACCTTTATAGTAGTATTCTTGAGGAAGATGGTGAAAATCTTACTTTAAAAAAATTATAACAAATGTTAGGTTGTTTCCTAAATGTCTGAATAAGTTGCATTTTTGTTTTGTCTGAGAAAATGAAAAAAAGAAAGCATGAAAGTCACTGAGCAGTCTAAAACAATGACAAAAGAATGGAGAAAACTATGTTTGAATACAAGCCTTACAAAGAGGAAGTGGCAGTTTTTTAACTGATAGTAATAATGAGATTGTAGCTGAGAGAAATACTTGTGGTTTCAAAATATATTTGTATTTTTGTTTAGTCAGCTGGCAGTGTGTATCACTAATTTATGTAATTGATGTGCTGATTTAGGAAATGAAATAGAAAGAAGTGTGTCAGGCCTTCAAAGTATGCTATCCTTGTAGCATAAACAGTTTTCCTGTAATTGGAATATAAATATGGATACTGGGAGGAAGGCACAGACATAGCAACCACTGCAAAAAAGGACAATTTTTTGGATTAATCTCTACTGGCTTCATATAAATTGAGTATGGGACAAGTAGAGAGAAAAAAGCTTTTGTGTCAAAACTAAGGTGATTAAATAATTACGGATTCTTTTCTAATACTGTGTGTCTTAATCTCCTCTCAATCAGTTTTAGAGGTGCAAATGTACCTTTTTATACATATTTTCCCTCCAGTTTATTACTGCAATGCATTGATATTTAGTATGAGGCAGGGAACTTTGGTGAAAATACTCTTTTTGTAGTAGTTTTCTAACAAAATGAGTATTTTAAAGTGAATTTTTGTTATTGATGGGGAAAGACCTGTTCTGGTTTGGCATGGTTTTATGATGAAATATTTTTCTGTACCTCTAGGAATGGGAGTAGTTGCCTTCCTCTTCATAGCATGCTGTTATCTTGAGACATTGTGGACAATACTGCATAGAGATGTAACTTCAATAACTCACAAAACTGGATACCTCTCATCTTGTTGAAGGTGAGGCAGTAATGGTCAAGTAAAGAAAGGTCTTTGCCTTTGGAGTGTTTTGTTCAATAAAACATGTAGGAAACCTCCGACCTTGAGTCACCTTTCTATCTTGAGATTAATTTTTATTTAAAACCTAATTCATCCCTGTGGGATGAATATGGGACCTGGAGTCTCATTGGATGTATGGAATCAAAACTTCTCCTACATCCCAAAATTCAGTGATAGCCTGTTATTTTTGCAAGTAATTTTAAGCTAATGTAAATAGGTTTGTTTCTTTTTGGTTTTTGAAATGTTTCTCCTTGGAAAACGTGCTTCTTGCTTTCTAACCTTTTACATGCACTTTGGAGATACTCTCAAGAACTCTTACCAACCCTATGCGTGATTTAAGTTCTTTTCAACTTTTTTTTTTTTTTTTGGTATGAAAAAGGACATTTACATTTGAAAAGATTTGTGATCCTTACCCTGTCACTGAACAACAGTTTCTTAGCTTCCATGTTTAGAACTTATTTAAGACTACAATTTGGGTAAAACTGGACATTAAAAGTGAGGGGATAGACATGTGTTAAAACATATTTGCAAACAAGCAATAAATACAGCAAATACAATAACTAAAATACACTGTTAAAGAGCATAACATTCAGACTTCATGAATCTTTGGTTGATGATATAATTAAGGTATCTATAGGGAAAAATGCCTTCTTATGTTTTTTCTTAATTTTACTGTTTTGATAGTAGAATACAGTGGTTTGCACAGCCAGCTAATATGGTAGCTAGCTGGACAGAAAGGATCTTTAACCAAATCTGATTTTTTTTCCCCTCTTATTTTCAATCCAGGTTTTGGTTTAAATGTTTTTGTGTCTTTTTTTGGTGTTTAACAATCAATATAGTCTTAAGAAATACTTATTGTTGTTAATCTCAATTTCACAGTTTCATTAGGCATTATGGACATGAATCTGTGGCTTATTCTGGTGCTCCTTCTATTGAATGCATTAGTAGAAAGTCATGCTGCAGTTAAAATGTGCATTTGCTTTTGGTTTTTCCCATGCTTGGCTTTTTTTAAATAGTTTTGCCACTGGTCAGAGATGAACACGACTTCTGAAATTCCCTACGTAAACTTTTTTTTTATGTTGGAAGTAGTCACTCCCAGGCTAGGAAGTGTGTGCTTGATTAACAAATAGCTTGCCACTGGTGACTGGGTAGTGGGTCTGATGTAGATACTGGAATTATTATTGTTCCTTTCTAACAAGGACCTCCCATTTTTTGTAACTGGAAATTCTTCAGCACTTCCTCAACATTTTGGCTATTTTGAGAACATTTAGAGAAATGCATTTTAGCTCCTTTTGTACATAGTGAAAAATCTTCCTTTTTCCAATCAGGAACATAATTTTCCTAGTGAGAATGGCTTCTCGAGCTCTGTGGTTTTCTTTGTTAGTTTTCTGTTTGGGGAAATTGTTTATTTTGGGTTTGCTTTTTAAGCCTCTCAATTATATATGTGTGTTAGGTGCATCCTTGTATGCCAAGGTGCCTTCCATCTCACATATCTCCTTACTGGGGCCTGGGTTGGTTTTTTGGAGTGACCTCCTAGTTGTAGCTTTCAGTATTTTCAGGCCAAATACCATCATTGGAAACCTTTTGTGTCATCCCATTTACCCTCCTGTGCTGAGCCATGTACTATCACTGCCTCTCCCTATTTCTCCACTGGGGTTTTGGCCCCATCCCATCTTTATTGGTTATTTATTCTTGTTGCCATAGTAACAAGTGCGAGGCAGAAAATCATACACATTTCAGATGTGCTTTGACCTAAAAGATTTCCATGCTACAAGCATAGGATACAACTGAGGGAAGTGGAGGTTGGCAGGAAATAACACAGTGAAATTATCTTCTTAATGTAAGTCAGAGGACAGAGGAATTCTAGCTACCTGGTAAACTGTTGGCATCATAGTTACGTTGGATCCTAAAGAAGAATTTGAGGAATGTACAGTTACTTAATTTGATAGAATGATTTGGGTTGGAAGGCACCTTAAATGTCATGTAGTTCCAGTGCCCCTGCTATGGACAGGGACGCTTTCCAGGTTACTCAAAGCCCCATCCAACTTACCCAGTTTCTGGTTGGTTTGTTTTGTTTTACCCTGAACTACCTCATCTGTAGAGATAGAATGGGCAGAAAGTCTAAGTTTTGGTAAGAATTGCTCTAAGTATTTAAGGTTGCAATGAGATGGGAAGGCAGAGGCAAACTTGTATTTGGCTCTTTGACATGCAAATTCCTGATGCAAAAGTAAAACCAGCTATTAAGATTATACTTGCTTTATACTTTATTTATGTTTCCAAAATAAACAATAAAGGACAAAGTGGGGCATTTTCTTGATAGTTTCTAACTTGTGGAAGGGTTGATTGTCCAGAGTCAAAAAGGTGGAGATTTCATATTGGTCACTACTGCTTTTAGAAGTGATAGTCTCTTTTTTCAAAGCAGTTTGTTGTTTTTTTTGTTTTTTTTTTTTTAATAATTTAATGTGCTCTTAAAGTGGAGCTGTGCATGATCCTTGTATTTGCAGTATTGTTTTCCTAGTGTATCAGCTCCTAATGCAGTCCTTACTGTATCTGAATGCTAATAATGTGCAGACAGCCCAACAGAACTAATATTAAGGAACTATGACACATTTTTAGTGTGCAATATGGTGGATTTATTAACCCAGCTTGAAGTGGGCTACTGTTAGGTCTGTTGTTGATGGGTCAGATGGATGCACAGCTAGGAAAAGGGGGCTTAGAACAAATCTGCAGGAGCAATGCCAAAGTAGTATTTGCTTAAAATAAGCAATTTGAAAAATAAGCTTGGAGGGTGGCAGGGGGGAGGGCCTTAATTAATCAGAAATACATCTATCAGATGTTGTCCATGCTCAAACTTTAAGTTGCCAGGATAGCTAGTGAGAATCTACATTGTGTTCAGTATGGCTGAAACCTCAACATTAAGACAAGAATAATTAATTTTATATATGCTAGTTCAGACTGATAACACTGTCTCCCATTCTATCTTGATTGTTTCAATTCAGCATTTTTTCAAGAACAGATGTTGAGGTTGGATAAAACTGGCCTTCTGCTCTTGGAGAGTCATATAGTTCTGAGAGAGAAGAAACATGGCTGTAGCCATGTCCTGATCTTTTGTGTCTTGTGATCTTAGCTGGAGAGGTTATAGTGGTGCAGCAGGACATGCTGGTGTTGTTCCAAGCTTCATTAATAAGAATGCCTTCAACAGCAGTTAAGTTACAGAACAAACCAACAAACCTGGCCTCTGATTACTGTTTGGCATAGCTCAGTTGCATACTGAGCTCCTTGAGTCTGACTATATCTGGAGGTGAACAGAGCTTCTTCCTTGAATTCTGCTGGAATTTGTGAATGTGGCCACTTCTCATCTGGGGTAATTTGTTTTCTCCCAGGCTCAGTCAATGTCACAGAATCAATTGTCACCCTCAACTTACTGCCCAGATACTCATAGTAGGCTTGTTCTTCTGTCTTGCATGCTTTAGTGAGCAGCTCTTACAATGTCAACAGGGTTAGCATTTGTATCTGAGCAGAGCAGCTAATATCTCTGATCTGACTTTTCACACTGCATCTCAAGCAGTTGTTACTCCATCAGTTCTGCCATTGCTCTATTTTCAAGGTTATCTTGACAACTATAATATCCAGACTGTAAAGAATATAGCCACAAGAAAAAAATAATAGGTTTAAAAGAAAGAATATTCAGGAGTGTTTGCCAGCTGAACTGGTTGAATTTGGCCAGTGCTCTTGGCAGAGAGTAGGATCCATTCTTTTGCAACATATATCTCTCTGGGGAATGGTTTGGTTTGAACTGCAGAATTTACCTAGATTCACATAAAGTCCATGGGCACCCGTGCCCATTACGTTTGGCAGTTATAAGAAGATACTGCATAAACCCAAGAGCAGCTAGTAATAAAAGTTTGCATTTAGGGTAATTAACTTTCAAGTTAAAAGGGAAGAAGCCTCAATTCAGAAAGCTCTTCATCACATACTTAAATATCACTGAAATCAGTGGAATGTATTTGTGGGTCAAAATGCACAAGACCCCAGCTGAGCAAAGCTCTTTTAATCTGAATTGGGGGATTGTTGTGTAGAAACTGATGGTAAAGGACCGGGTTCTTACCTTGATTGTCAGAGTAAGAGGTCAATTAACCTGAGGAACAAGTTCCTCAACAAGCCCCTGGGTAAATGCTGTTCGATTGCTGACTCTTGTGGCCTTTCCATGGCTTCATATGCCATGCCTATTTGACTGCTACTTCTAACCATAACCAGGGTAAGCTTTGAGAATGTTTTCTGACATGGGGTAAAGAGCTTCTGCATTAGCAGATTGCTAGCTGTAAAGGGGCAGTAAGTGGTGACTAGAGACTGTGTGTGCAAATGGCAGTTTAACCTGAGGCCTATTCTCAAGTGTTTCTTCTCATTTTGCAAATGCATCCCTCCAGGCTGGTGGACAGACCTGACAAGCTCAGCGGTGATCAACATCCGCCATTTTTACTAGAGTTCTAGGATTCTTGTCTATCAGCTGTTGGCACAGCACGCTGTGCTGCTATATTTGATTTCTTTGTCATAAATTCAGGACAAGCTGGAAATATCTGAGATATTTTGCCTAACTTAAGTTGAGAGACTTATATGGAGTGAGCAGGCAACAGTGGTGGAAAAATCAGGGAAAATACCTGTGCTTTTAACAATGTCTTTTCTGTGGCTTTGAAAGTCCAAGAATTTCTCAGCCAGAGAATGTATTTCCTCCTTCTTTTTATAAGCTACTTCTTTCTTTTGCCTTATTAATTGTGAATCTGCTCCTGCTTCTATTTCAAGCCAGATGCAAAAATTGGTGACCTGACTTTCCTAGGTACAGTGTTGTGAATCTGAATAACCAGGTGAGTAGATTTCTCTAGTGTAAGATCATGCCCCCATGTCTGATCCTTTGAGATATGGAATAGTTCCTGCTTGTGCTGAAATCACTGTGTAGAGGGTGTTGGGTGCTTCATAAGGAACTCCAGACTCTGTAGGACTGGGATTCATCTTACAGCTTGAGTATTTCAGTCTGGTTTTGGAGACCTCTGTATGTCTTCTCTTCTGTTTATGGTGTTCAAAAGTCTGTTGCTATGGAAGTAGCACCTGAAGGTATGTTTTGCCCGAAGAACCTGCAATGAAGCAGTTACATTACCAAATGACAGTGTACCCCAGAATTGAGTAAAATGACAGAGGCCACCAAGTTTTTCTTGTTTGTGTGATGAAATGTTGTCATATTAAGTGATTTGTTGGAGCCTTCCTTTAACTTCTGTAAAGCAGTAAGCTTAGAGGAAAAGAAGATTGCATTTTTAAAAAGCTTTATTTGTGACCTGGACTTGTTGCCTCTGACCCTCTTGGGCTTAAATAGTTAAATTATATTAATGTCCAGTTTGTTTCACTGTAGGTAACACATCAACTGAATACTCTCGTGCATAATCTACTGTATCTTTCCTCTGTTCTGTGTCAATGTATTATGTGTATTTGGATTACAGTTCTTTTTGTATTAAATTATTTTATGTTATAGAACAATATTTAAGTGAAGCAAAGAGCTAATGGAAGTTGTTGATGTTTTGGGATTTCTTTTCTCTTTGCTCTTTTTTTGGATGTACTGTAAATTGTAAACCAAGGATGCCAAGCAGGCTTGGTTCAATGGCTAAAATTATTGTATTACAGTGTAATGCTGATCTAGGCCTTGTCTCAACACTAGAGCACACAGACTTGAATAAAACTGTTATAAAAGCCATTGTCTTCAGGCCTTGAGTTCTTGGGTTTGTGCTCCAAATATTTTCAAGCAGGTATTTAGAATAGCAGTGGCATTACCTTGCTATGGGGATTTCAGAATTTTTCCCAATACAACAAGAAGTTTATTTTTCTTCACTAGGTACCTCAGTCCTGATCGGCTAGTCCAGCTCTGGGTTCTCCATAGGGCTTTTGAAATGTTTTTGTGAAAACTCAGTTTAGTGCAGGTCTTGGCACATAGTACTTGTCTGCTAAGCCCCTTCTGGCTTTTCTCTGAACCAAAGAATTAATTGCATACCATTTTTATTAAGGCTAATATGTCTGTTCTGTTAGCTTGAGGTTTTTCAACTCTTTATTTAATATCCTAACTAGAATATGAATCTAAATGGTTGGATATGGAGCTTATGCAGTAACATGTTTTGTGCATGGTGACATTTAACAGATGGTTTAAATTCACTTGTGATGCTGTGCCTTTGTCCCTGCCACATCATTCAGTGAGACAAAGGTGCATGAACAAGGATCTTTCCAAGCTGTTTTCATCTGCTGTCAGTGTGAAAGCCAGAACAACATGGTTTTGATTCCCAGGTTGTGTATTTGAATCCTAGATTATACTTGTGGTTTTTTCTGCCACAAAACCATAATTTCACGTTTCTCTGTTTTAAGAAATGTAGCTGTATGGATGAAGGACTATGTACTACAAGTACTTAAATTTCGTAATTTCCTTTGAAAAAAGATTCTTTTTCTAATGCAGGTACATGCAAGAAATCCTTCACCCTTCCAACAGATGCAGAGGCTGAACAATGCATAGGTAGGCTACCTTGAGCCATATATTTCATTCAGAATGCTGTAGTGCTGTGTTTTGTGATAAACTAGGAGAACAGTGAACAGACTGTCAATTAAATTTGTTAGAAATAATAGCATGCAAGATGAATTGCTTTTTCACTTGCTTTAACAAAAGGTCTCTTACAGTGTTTTGTTTTTCAAGCTATTTTTCACTCTTCCCCAAATCTGGAGTGTCTCAAACTGAAACAAATACTTCTACCTCCTGTAATGTTCTGCAAAGTAGCATTATGTCTTAAAAGATTCAGATTTTCTGGCTGAATTTACTCACCTGTCACAATGACAAGGTTACCCTAATGTTCAAGGTGGCCTCATCAGCAACAGAAATCTACATGCATCGCAATTTCTGCCAGCAGCTGCAGCCTCTGCAGAACATGGCAGGAGCACAAAGTACTGGGTTAGAAGAGGAAAATAAAATAGCAGTTTTCTAAGCAGAGAAATCTCCTAGCAGAGAAGGAACATCTTAAATGAAAACTGGCAGAGTCAGCACCATGCAGAGCAAAGACACCAGCAGATGCTTTAGGCTGAGCAACTTGAGTTTTTCATTGTTTGATGTGTTGGTAGGGGTTGGGTGTACAAGTTCTACTGTGACAGTGCAAATCATATGTGGCCTTTAGCTCTGAATGTGCTCAGGTGAGGAAATCACCATGTATTACATTATATTCAGATGGCACATGCTGAAATAGTAAATGCAAGTGGTGCTCTGAAAGTCCGTAGCATACCTTGATAAAACTTTTAGTGGACTTCCAAGGCTATGCAGATTAAGGGCGAAGAGGAAAGACTTTCCTCTATCGTGCAGCTCATATAATTTGATTAATCTGCTATTTCTAGTGAAATTTTGACATTCTTAATCCTTCTGACATGGAAGTAAAAGGAGAAGATGTCCTACTAAAGCTAGGCTTAACAAGAGCTTAATTACATGTAACATGAAAAGTTTCTAGGCATATTGCTATCAGGCTTAAACAGACTAAGCTCTTGAAAATAATCTGGAGGGAACATGACAATAACAAACATCAGAATCTTTTAACAAGGATTAACAAGCTTTGTCTTCATGCTTGGGCATAATGGACACTGCAGTTTGCTTTGGCAGGGAAAGAAAATGATTGTAACTAAGGGTGAACAAAGCTGTAGCGTTTTCAAGTTGACTTCAGCATGCTTTGTGCCTCTTTGCTGCTTCATCTGAAATCTTATTAAATGGCATGTGATTTACTTGCTGTTAAGTCCTCATTAATTTAACAATGAACAAATCTGAGTGGAATGAAAAGAGGCAGGATCAACTGATAGCACTCCGACACAGAGTGGAACAGAACCATAATCGCTTTACTAAATATAACCAAAGTCTGTACACTTCATGCCTGCAAAATTTGCTCTGAATTTTATTATTTTCTCCCCAGATCATGCTTCAAAAATCACAAGTTTTGAATTTGTTTTTAAAAAAGCATGAATGGGGTACCTGTCACAAATTGCAGCCAGTGTTAACAGAACCAGCTCTCGTGGATGTGAAT
This sequence comes from Zonotrichia albicollis, assembly GCF_047830755.1. Lineage (NCBI taxonomy): Eukaryota > Metazoa > Chordata > Aves > Passeriformes > Passerellidae > Zonotrichia > Zonotrichia albicollis. Next base: position 27,916,000 of record NC_133824.1, on the reverse strand, counting down.
GTTGTATACCATCATGTTCTCCAATGGGGCCCTGAGACAGTAGTTGGAGAACTGCTCATTGTACAAAGAGCTTACTATTTCTGCAGCAGTCTGGAATTTTTGCTTTGGGTGATCTTCCTGCAATTGCATCTGGTTATTCACTTTTGCTACAGGTCTTGCAGGCCTTATTTAGAGCTAAGAGAAACTTCTAAGCAGGTGCACTGTAAAGGAGAACTTCTTTGACTGGAGCTGCTCTGTAAGGGAAGATGAACTGGAGCAAAGGGTGACTGTAGGGCAGTGGCCTCCTGGATACAGTCCCAAGTCAAGGTAAGCAGAGCAGGTCAGGTGACAGTAACTGGGGCCAGTCCAGTGATCATCAGGCAAGTCTGTAGAGATAAGGCAGGTCCAAGGTCAAGCTAGGAAGGCAGAAAGGAGCCTGGGTGAGCAAGGTACTGGTCAAGTGTAGCCATAATCATAATTTAGCTGAGGGAAGGATTTTGTGACTGCTTGGTCAAGGGAGGAGGCTATGATGAGGTTTCTCATAGCTCTTGTCCCAGCCACAGCCACACAGCTGTATCTGAGCTGACCATGAGCCCAGGCAGCCAAACTGTAGAAGGGGCTGTTGGATACTTAGTGGGGCAGGCCTATTCAATGACAAAATCCACTGAAGTTCATTATTATCTTTTTCTAGTTCTGCAGTTCAGCATTGTAATCAAGTGTAGTTAGAGAATTAGAGAAGGGCCCAGGAGATTTTACCACCAGTGGGGGTTTCAGAAACTCAGCTTTTGCTGAGTCTTGTGGAGGAAAGAGCTCCTGCAGCCTCAGTACTTCATATCTTCAGTACAAACAGCTGAGATTCTCTGCTGGCCTTCTCCTCCTCCATGCAATTTTCTGTCTTTATAATCCAATCTCCTTTTCTGCAATCACATGTCTTTCTCTGGAGCAATCTGTCATAACCATGTTTGCCAACTGGGTTCTCACCTGCATTCAATTCTGACATTAGGACCACACTTATTGCATCCACATGTCACTCTTCAGGGTTAGCCTGAAGTCTTTTTCCCTTCGCATGCATTGATTATTACAAATTACATGCTGGTAGGACTTCCTCACCAGTTATACACAACCTTTCAGCAGTACTATTTCACACAATGTCCTTCACTGTCCCCCTGCCTACATACATGGGTAAGGAATCAATATTATCAGATCTAAATTCTGAAATGGCATCACAGCCATTTAGTCTGTAGGGTTCCTCAATTTACACAGCTATCAGAAAAACAGATGTCTAAGTCTCAATCACAAATTCTTTCCCATCCACCTAAAGTTGGAACAGATTTTTAAAAAATTGCCATTGGACAACTGAAAATGTCTGGTGGAGTGTAGGAATTTGCTGCAACAACCTGCTCTTTAAGCAAGTCCTTTCTGGACTTGAATCTACACAGTCTTGAAGATGTAAGTGCTACCTCTCAGCACTTATCTCTCAGGAACAACAGGACTTTTGGAACTAAGGAGAGTCAAGCATAAACTTCTATGAGAGCCTTTGAGCAACAATAATGTTAAGTATTGCATAAGCCACAGCTGAGGGTGTTGGAAGCCGTTTTCCTTTCCTCATCTAAACTATGCAGTGGGTGGCTAACTGCAAGATTGCGCACAAGCTAAGAACAGAGCTTTGGAACCATGTAGCTAAGGGAATCTGGGGCCTGACCAGCTCTGTGCAAATCCTGTTGTGTCTCATACTACAAAAAATTCCTCTCAAGCTGCATGGCACATCCAGACTGCCTAATTTTGATGCAGTGCTTCTGACCTTGGGCTCCATCTCAGACAGGAAGTCTTAACCTTGTGTCACACCCTTTTTAAACTTTTTATTCTCCAAAGGTTTTGGTGTGCATCAGGATGTTGCCTCTACATAATGTGAATAACACCAGCTGAGAAGAAATGCCCCTGCGCGATATCCCCATCAGCCTCTCTCTTGTGACTGAAGTACTATGCCAGCCATTACTTGAAGTGCCACGGGCCTAATCTTGTAACTCAAACTGCCATTTTCTTTGCCAATGGGTCTGCTTCAGTTTGCTGATATTGGCTGCTGTGATCTGCCATAGGAAAGCAGACTCAAGCTAGGAGCTCTTAGAGCTGACTGAGCACTTGGATTCATCTTCTCAATGTGTTTCCTATATGGCTCATTACACCCCTTCTTTAGCTACTTCTAGAATGGGGATATTTACTATATACATATATCTCCATAGGCTGCAGTGCACAATATAAAAGATTTTTTTATGTACTCTGTGCGTAGGAGTAAATGTGATTTAGATTACACAAGGCTCTCACCTTTCTTCAGTTTTGTCTTATCTAAGGCAAATATTTGCTAAAATCAACCAAGATGATAGTTTAGTGTGTCTCTTGATGGGTAGTTAAAACAGCAGCTGTTTGGGTTTGTGTCCTGGGATGACTGTGCATATGGGGAGGGAAACCTCTCTGCTGGCAGCTGGAAGGTTCTGTGGGTACTACCTGTGTCTACCTTTATACCCAGGTACCTGGTGGACATGTCTAAGCTTTTCAATTCTGGCAGAGGAACAGAAAAACAGCAGGACTTGTCCAGAAATGTTTGGTAACCCTGGAGCAGAGTCCTTATCTTAATTACCCTTCTCTAGCCAGAGATGAGTCAGAGGCGCACAAATTCTTGGCATTCTGCTCTGTGTCAGTCTGTCACCAGTCTCCTGTCCCTCAAAGACCTCATTTATCTGCACTTATAGTTGGGTCCCTACCTTTGGCTTTTAATACAGCTCAGTGGAAGTTCCATATATTTGTTCAGTGATAGGCATGAACAAGGTATTCATCTAGGTCCTGGCATCAAACTGGAGTTTGAGTGACATATAAATTCAGAGTTATAAGGATAGACAAAACACATGGGTTTGAACATGAAAGGTGTGCAAGATTCTTCACCAGCTATGCTAAAGTGTGGATTAATTTTATCCTCATGACATGCTGGGAAAAGTCAACACTTCATCTCCCTGAAAGACACCATATGGCGTGGCTAGTTTTCTTCCTTTCTAGAAAGAAGGGTTTTGGCAAATACAGTGCTGCTGCAGCTGGGAACAGTGCTTAAAATAACACCAAGGTTCCAGCTCAGATTGGTAGCCTTTGGCAGCTGCACTATGTATTGCCAGGAAGAAACTGTTTGCATCCTCAAACTGCAGAGGATGTTCCTACTGGTGCAGAAATATTATTCATTGCTAAATGCTTTGTGCTGTGACAGGGTGGTAGGGAAGTGTATTTATCATAAAAAAAAGCAACCCAAGGTATAGACAGCAAGTTCATGCTGCTGTGAGGCTGGATGACTCAGAATGTGATGGTCTGTGTCCTGCTTAAGAACTTGAAGGACAAAACTTGCTGCAATGACTGTTTCATTCCAGCACTTTAATGCCTGAGAAAGTTTACCACATCTGTGTCTCAGTGCTATGCTGTGACAGGCCAAAAGTAAAAGTTTCTTTTATTGCATGAGCATTGAACAACAGCATAAAGAAACATTGCTCAGAGAGGTCATTGGATTTGATTTGCTACAGGTCCTGTGGTAGCCAGCAGCCAACAGTCCTATGCTGTGGAGATTTTCATTCCCCTTATCAGTCACAGCACAGAAGCCACTAACACACTCAAGGCCTGTTGTACACCTGAAGGAATTCTGGCACTACAAGCAGGGCATTGCACAGACCTGCTCCCAGCCCAGCTGTGCAATGGCTTGGCAACCCATGGTTAGCACACATACTCCTCAGTTTTCCTTCTTGTGAGAAAAGGGCTCCTGCTCACTCCCAGGAGGCTCATGAGGACAGACACCTCCTTGCAGGAGTAGAGGACATTTTGTACGAAGCCCTTCCCTTTGCTGGTAGATGGATTGGAGCTGGTTGGTTTCAATTATAGCTGATTAGATGCTCTTTTTGATGCTAGCTGCCTCTCTCCCAGGCAGAACAAGAGGACAGTGCCCAGAAAGGCTGAGGCACCTGTTCCAGGGCTGAAAGCTTCTCGTCTCCAAGACTGTACATTAACTCCCAACAGCAGCACAATGTGGACGTGAGCAGCACCTTACATAACCATTCGGGAGCTTGTATTGGCAGACCTGGGAACACGTGTACTTTCTTTCCTGTTTTATTGTTTCAGTTATATTCCTTGCCCCAGTTCCTCATCTTTAAGAGTACTGAGCCCTTTTTTAAAAATAGATTGCCTGTTGCCTGTTTCTTGTATGATTACTAGGCAAGAAGCAGTGGTGATGTGGCACACTTGTGCCAGTTCAGAGCAGATGAAGGGGAAGTGGGAAGAATCACACCAGCGCTGACAAAGTCACAAGGGTCCCCATGGGGATGTCACAATTCCCTTTCCATTCAACACCCCTTGTCACTCATCCAAGATAGCTGGCAAAAAAAGCAAGGCTGCTCAGGGTGTTAGGCCACGCAGCTCTCAGAGGATCTGGGCAGGACAATGATCATCACTCTGGACACTGTGCGGGGTGAGGGAGCAGTTTGGGCTCTTCAAAGGGCACATATCTCCATCCGGGCAGATAAGGGCTCGGAATATAAACATGCCTGTGTCCCTGATGTCTCTGGCTGATAGAGGACTTGCTGATTGTTTTCCTGTCAGGCTCCACATGCCTCTTTGGCAGCTGAAAGATTAAAGGGCTTCTGTGGGTGGAAAGGAAAACATCCAGAGCTCCCATCTGGGTTCTGCAGCCTGAACCACACTGAAGCAGAGCCCTGCAGGGAAGAGATGATGCTACAAAGGATCTGTGGGATGGATTAGCTGAGCTCTGTCAGGCTGGATGGGGAGCTGTGGGTCTGTGGGAAGCAGGTGTGCTCTAGGTTCCTGTACCTTGCTGCCCTCCCCTTGTCCGGCACGCTGCTTGTGCAGAAACTGCATTTCACCGAGGGCTTGAATTTTACAGCAGGCATTCAGTGACTTGGCAGCATGCTGTTAGTGCCTTCAAAAGCTGCAAAATGACAGCTTTCTCAGGAGCCCCTGGGCTTTTTGTGTTTTTTGCCAAGCAGCCTTACACATAAGTCAGGAGTGAGTTGTCAGATATAAGGATGCCTGCACATCTCCAGGTCTGCTGAGCACCATGAAACCCTGTCTCCTGTTGCTAACTCTGGGAGCAACGACCCCCATATACCCTTCCTTTCCTCCTGCTGCCATTCTGTTTCCCAATTCCCACCTGATCCTCTTGGATGCGTTTCCAGAGCCTCATCTGCCAGCACTCAATTTTGCAGCTTATGTAGCTGTGCCTTTTCCTGTATTTTTGACTGGATGAGATACTGATTGCTGTAGAGCACGTCTATTTCTAGCAGAGCTGACTTTTTGCATTTATAGGTGCCAACCACAGGCTAGTAACAAGGTACAAAATAATAATCAAGGTGAGTGTATGACCATCACAGAACAACAGCCTCTGCAGCTGCTTGTATTTGATTCTGTAATGGCTTCTCAGATTTTTTTCTTCATTTTCTGTCTATCAAGGCTCATCAACCATTTGTCATTTTTGTCCCAGGTACATGCTAAGGCTTGTGCTGATTTTATCTGGCAGTGAACATCATGATTGAAGTGCAAATTATGCGCTTTCACCTCCCCAAAATGTCTTCCTGGCACTTCTGGTTTCTGTAAGTTATACAATGGCTAAATTACTCCAGTGAACTGTGAATTGTGTCTTCCACATCTAGTAGGTGGTTAGAGCTATAGCACATCTAAAAAACAACAATTTTTACTTTCTCTATATTCAAGGAGGGAGACAGATAAGTGAAGTGCTAGTACGCACAAGCACAAGGTAGGGCCTCTGACTCTGCAAGGCCGTGCAGCACATCCTCACTCCTGGCCTTGGATGCAAGAGCTGGTGGAAGCAAAGCAAAGCCACATATTGAAGTATGAGAGGTAACTGAGGTGCTGAGGCAGGACAGCTGAGAGGCAGCAGTAAGGACATGAAACCACAGCAGCGCACGGCTGTGACCTCCTTTCTGGCTGTGTGGCCTGAGGATAACAGCACTTTGCAGCTACACAGAGTAATTGTGGGGCGGACATTTCTACATGTTCGTTCCCTTTCTTTTAACTGCATTAGCGGGGCAATCATCATCACCTCGCTATATTTCTTATTAGAATTGCTTTCCTAACACCCACTACAGATGTCTCTGGCTGCAATTTAAATGAGTGCATGAAACAGCCAAAAAGAAGGATGTCTTGGTTTGAGAGACAGGTGTCTGCCAAGGAAGGCAGGAACCTCCCTTGGAATGCAAAAAATATGACCCCCTTCCCTCCAAATTATTATAACTTTGCAATTACGGGGCTTTTAGGCAACAACAGGAGAAAAGGAATAACAGTTCTTTATTAGTATGTATGGCAAGGCAAACAAACAACTACAAACAGACCCAGACCCAGAACCCCAAGCTCAGCCGTCTCTCGGCCGCAGGCCCTTCCCGTGCGCTGCAGTTCCGGTCACGGCCGGCAGGGGCGCTGCTGGCTCCGGGCAGGGCAGCGCGGGGGCGCTGATTCACCCGCGCCTGCAGGGGGGCGCTGTGGCACGAGCCCAGCCGCGTCCCCCTCACGTCGTAATGGCCGGCGGGCTGGGTGGTGGAGCGGGCTGTAGGAGGAGCTTGGGAGCAGCCGCTGGAACGGCAGGACCAACAGACCCCAGCGTAGCAAGAGAAATGTATCAGAAACCCCACAGGTGTGGCAGGAGCTGCCGGGCGTCCTGGCAGGCAGGGGGTGCAGAGTTCCAGTGTAGCGAAAAAACCCGGAGCAGTGGCAGAGAAAGGTCAGGGCTGGGCGGTGGCAGCCGAAAGCAGCTGAGATGGCTCTTGAAAGCAGCCAGGAGAGGCTCCTTCAGAAAGGTTTTCCCCTGAGGCACCCGAGCAAATGGTGAGGGTCCTTTCCAGTGGGGTAGGGTGCTAATAAGGTCCCAGTTCAATGGCTGCTCCTACAAGCAAAGGCACAGTGAGGAAGAAGCAGTGCCGGGCTGGGCTCTGGCGGTGGCAGTGAAATCTCCCCACAGTAAGCAACAGCTCGGCCGTTCTCTAATGCCGACAGTGAGAGAGCGGGCCCCGCACTCCCCGGCCAAAATCTCATGGTATCTCTGCCCTTCCAAAGAGAAAACTGCCCAGGTAAGAGAGTGGCCAGCTCCACCCTTCCCTCACCTTGGCCATTTCTTTTATCTCTTTAAGTATCGATAGTTATTGTCTCTTAGCGACAAATGGGAGAAAATTAACCCCCGACCTGCCCCCAAAAAGAAAAAAAGGGACAAATCCTAACCCTCAACGGAGGAAAGACTTATAAGAAGGATGAGTTGAGGATGGAGAAGGGAAGAAGGAGATTGGTAAAATTGCCCATTTACGTTTTAAAAGTGGTGTGATTAAGGGGCACAGGAAGTGTGGACCACCTTTTTTTGAGTGCACTTAGTACCTTAAATCCAGGTCTTCATGGATCATTCAACAGTTTAGAAACTGAGGCAAAAGGAGGTTTGAAAAAATCTTTGCAGATAAGTAAGCTCTAAGCAGAACTGGAAGTAGACCCTAGGAGTCCTGCCTCTTAATTCCCTTCTCTGGCCGCAGCTCTCTTTCTGAGTTTTCTGCAAGTGTTTTTCACTGTAGGTGTACATTAGCTTGCTCTCTTGAACAATTGCATTCAGCTCTTAGCAAGGATAATAATATTAATACAAAATGTCTGGATGTCTCTAGAGGTCTACAAGGAAGCACAAGATGCCCTAATAAGAGCAGCACTAACAGGAAAGAGATGAATGCAGCACAAGAATGAGCCTTTTAATGGCCCATTAAGAAGAAAAATTACATACAGAAGTTGAGGCTATTTTTTTGTTTTGATAATTGTTTCCTAAGAATATGTTGCATTCTATGCAGAGGATCAGTCAAATGTTTTGTTGTGAGTTTTGCAGACTTTAGCTAGGAAAGGAAGGTTATTGGTGTGTGAATGTAGAATAGTAAAGCATTTCTCTTGGTCAAAACTTAAAACACACAGTGAGTGTCAGCATCCCTCTGCAGTGGTGTATGTCACACAAAGTGTAGGATGTATAGGGAGAGAATATAGAAAGTCTAAAGCTTTGCTGGGGAAAAATTGTCTTTTTTTTTTTTAGTGCCCTCCAGGAGGCCACCTATATGCCTCTCATCCTCTTCCTGCTACAGGATAGCCTTTTGTTTGATGAGATCTTGATAAGCCTGGGCTCAAAGTGTCCTTTTCGGGGCAGGGAGAAGAAGTCCTTCAGTGTATGCTGGGTACTTCTTACAGTAGTATGTTGTGCTGATATCCTGGGTCAGCACTCAGAACCTCTTCTGAATAAGCAATACTTTCAATAACTTAGGTAGAACTAGTGAGATTGGACACTCTGGGAGGTAAGGAGCTATCTAGCTGGGCATCTCAAATGCCCATTGCAAATATAGGCTGGACACATATTTTACTTGAGAACATCTTCCTTCCTGAGGATTTCATGTGGTTGTGATCAGAGCTGTATAAAGGGCTAAGTAGGAAACACCAGCCTTTAAGGGGAGGGGAAAAGTGTGCAGATGTAAAATCTCTAAGGTGCAGAAAAGGTGAGGAATCAATGACATGAGGTTTGGTGAAACTAACTGTGATTGAATGTTTTGACCCCATGCAATATTTGCCACTTGCAGTGCCTTGTCCCATATACAGGCCATGGAATTATTCACCGGTATTTCAGAATACAGTTTCTATGAAAGATGCCTCCTAATTAAAGCTGTATTGATTCAAAGAAAAGGAATAAATATTGCATTACATGAAAGAGGGAAAGGAAATGCTGGTTGAGAATCAGGACCTCAGAAAAGGATTTGAGGCTGGAAATAGAGTTACCTGTGGATTAACATCAAATGCTAACATAAAAACAAACATGGCAAAATAACTTTTGGTGGAGAAAGGAACAGAACTTTCCTCATAACTAAAGGAAGAAAAGTCCTGGTGCTGTCTCTACCCCTTAGGACCCAGCATAGCAACTAAAGGATGTGAATGATACAGGAGACATGAAGTCCCAAGCTGTCATTGTGTGTTACTGTCCTCCACTGAGGGGGAAATGAGTGAGGGGACAGGAGCCCAGGGAACTAGAGGTGCTTTTGCCTTTGTGCATAGAATATCCTGGAGCCCTTACCCTGGGAGTTTGATGCTCTTCCACTCATTTCACTTTGTGAAGTACCAGGTGTTCCTAACAGCTACTTGGTGCTGATTTCTTAGTCCCATTTGATGACCCTCTGATTGGCATTGTGGACTGAATACATATTTCTCATACCCAGTCTTTGCTGTTCTAGCTCCAGTGGCAGACAAGGAAAGGAAAGTAATTTCTGATCTCCCCTAAAGGTAGGTGTTACAGATGACATACTCTCCTGTACAGGTAAGAAGAAGCAAGTCAAGACCTTGACACAACTTTAAATTCCTTCTATCCTTATGTTCCTGCCCTTTCCTACCTATGTGTGCTCAACAAAGACAAATGAAATTCTGGGCATCACTCCAATAAACAACCTCTTTGTACCAAAGAACAACAAAACCCATAAGCTTTCACATGCAAGTCATATTGCCTGGGGTAAGACTGAGAGCATGATGGGAATAACTGAGCTGGTGAAGAATAACCAAGGAAGGATGTGATTTTCTGAGCTGGCCAGCAGGTGCCATGTAAGACACCAGGGATCTCTTGGTGTCATGGGGTCACCTATGTCAAAACAAAACAAAAATTGATGAAGTTAATCTGCATGAGGGGAAGTCTGTTGTAGAATTAAAATCTGTCTCAGTGAAGGAGAAAATAGCCAGGGAAAGGCTGGAATAGCTACACACTGAGCTTCAGAGGCTATAATTCAACAGTCTCCTTTGGCAAGTGAGATACGGTTGAAGGAAATGTAAAATGCCCCTAAAGTATGTGCCTGTGCACTCATGTCCTTTCTCACACATGCACCCAAGTATGTGTGAGCTGGGGGAGGCACCCAAACCCAGCTCAGAAGAGGACATCCATTCTTTGTATTTTCCAGGAGGGTGTTACAGCTGGCATTGCAGCAGCCACTGGAGTTCAACACAGAAAAACTGTGATGTGCTTCTCAGCATCATGGAATCAGGAATTTGAAACTAAAACATCTCCTCACTCCTAATGATACTAGCACTCCTACTAGCATTTGCTTGTTATTGAATATAGTTCTAAAAAAGGCATTTTACTTGTGCTGCTTAGAACTGCTGCTTTATCTGGAGCAGTTCTAAGGAATATCTGGTTTTAGGCTGTAAGACTTGATTTAGATCAAATGTGATGACAAATGGAAAAATAGAAGGAAAGTATTTACTGCTGTCTGGATCATACTGCAGTGGATTTCTTTCATAAGATGGCAGGGTCCTCCTGTAGCTGAAAAGGTGCAGAGAGGGTATGATACAAGCTAAGACTAATTCACCACATCTCCCTTGCTCCTGGTCAGTCAGTAGGGTTCAGGCTGAGCATGAAATAAAAATTGCCATCTATTTTTGTGATCAACTGTGGATGTAATACAGAGCATGAAATCTGGGAAGGAGGTTACAAACCTGATAGAAAGCCCAAGGTACCCTTCCCTGTAAGAAATACTCCAGCAGTGGAAGGAAAGCTTGAAGGCTTTTGCTTTAGGAAGGAAAGGGCTCTGGCACTGTAGGCAAAATGTGCAAGGGGCCCAAAACATTTCTCTATGAATGAGGGTTGCTCTGAGAAGGAACATGTCAGGCTTTCTGCCCTAGAGGCGCTGGGCTGCAGCATTTCAGGAAGCACAACCAAATTATGGTCAAAGTACTCCTTTTATTGCAACAGATCACAAGATGGTTTTTCAGCAGACATTCAATTATTGCACAGAATAGAGGCTTGAGCATAACTGGAAGGTTCTTTTTTTAGACAAAGCTACTCTTGCCTTGGAACTCCTGTAATCAGAGAATGTATTTGTAGCAGCTGGCTACTCCTGCCTCTGAGGCTTTTGGAATCTACATCAGACTTTCAAAAGTACAGGTTTATTTAAGTGTCTCTGAGATACTGGACTCTAATGTCAGACTAAAGTATGTAAGGTATTGCAGCACAGGTAAATAATAAATAGCACCTTTCCAATGCTGTCACCTTCTTAAGAGGAACACTAAAATAACGGTGTTCCTTTCTTTCTAAATTTATTGATCATCAGTGACTGCCAGGTGAAATCCCTTGGCTATACAAGGAGTGACAATTTACACTCCCACAACCCCTTCCTCCTTGCTCTCTGCCTCTCCAGCTGCCACTGCCAGCCCTGGGCTTTCTGCCCTGGGAGCAGCCACCATCCTGGGGCTTCTCTCCAATGCTGGAGCTGCCATGGCAGAGCAGCACACCCTCTGTTGCTCTGGACACTTCTGCACAGTCTGTGTGCTTGTCAGTCGCTTTCAGGCTTCTCTTTAAATTTGGCAGTGGCTCTTCTCCCATGCTGAAGCCTCTGATTCAGGGAGCCATGTCCCCATGCTTTGAGGGTCATGCTGGGACTGCCTGCCTGTGCTGCTCCAAGGGGATACCCTGCTCTCTTGCTAACCCACCTCTGCCCTGAAAGAAGAACCATGTTTTCTATGGTTAGAAAATGAAAGAATTAACCTTTTCTTGGTCATTCAGTTTTGTGCACCTTCCTTTCTTGAAGTATGTAGTTGGGACACAGGGGGTGTCCAAAACCTTCATGTCCCATAAAATAGTCTATTAACTTAACTACAAACTGTTGTGGTGTGTTGCAATGTCCTGTTTTACCTTCTCCCTTTCCCCTCGCCCCTCGCTGAGTGTGCTCTGTCAATCAGGCTAACATACCAGCAAGGCATCGTGTGATAGGTGTCCCTAGTCCCTTGAGACCCTGCCCCTTCACCTGGTTGGTGGCTCACCTGTCCCCTCCCCTTCCCCTGCCCTGAGCTTAAAATGTTAATGAGACCATGCGGTCCCCATTCTGTTGGAGGAATTGTCCCGGTGCAGACCTCTGCACCCATAGAATAAACATCTGGATATAACCCTCCGGCAGAATCCACTCCTTCTTTCTCTTCACCATCGCCAGAAGCTCTCTCTCCTGAGGTAAACGGAGTCCTGACAAGCCTGGACTTGTGTCTTGTGCCCTGCTGCACTCTCCGCCAGCCAAGGTATCTCTGGGGTAAAGCACCACAGTGCTGCCTTTGGCCCAGCAGCGAGGGTCAGAACTGGCCCAGGCACCATCTAACTGGTTATATTGGGATTCTTATTCCAATAACAAACCTGCCAGGGATATGGCATATCCATGACTAAATGCAAGTGGGCATCAGGATGAATGAGTGCAATGACAGTGCTGAGCAAGGCTGATCAATGTTGATCCAAGAAAGCAAGCCACCTGCAAGGTTCCTGTGGTAAACAGTGAGGTGTTTTAAATAAAAGTATCCAAAAAGAAGTACCTGAAAGAGAACTAATGCAAAATCTCTTCACTGATGGAAAATACAGAGGCTCTCGAATTCGCTCTGTTGTTTGTGGAATTCAGCAGTAGAAACTGGTGTAGAGTTTGCATGGAATTGAAATAAAAAGAGGTTTAAAGTATCTCCTGCAATCCAAATCAAACCAGATTATTCGTTATAGTTATCATGCAAGTATATGTGTGTGTGCCTATCTCAGAATGTACTGATAATATCTGGAATGTTAACATGAAAAAATATCATTGCAAAAGAAATCTCACTGCAAAGTCAATGTTTGTGTTCAACCTGAAATATTTTGCTCTGCTGATAGACCCAGCGTGGGCTGAGTAGGCAGTTCTACAGCTGCTACTCCATGTCTGCATAGCTTCAGTTGTGCCCCAACATAGGTACAAAATGGGCTATCTCATCTGCAGCCACCCTGAAAGATAGACTGGGAAGTTAACTTGAGTTCAAGTGTCAAGGAAATAAAACCATCACTGTTTTCTGAGGCAGGGGCATTGCAGGCAATGGTGTGATAAGATCATTTTCTGTTGTCTCAAAGGTGACTATAAAAATGCCATCAGAAAGTTTCTGGTTTACTCTTTCTACCTTTGTATCTCAGAAGGTGAAAACTTTTTCAATCTGTTTCTATAATCAACAGTACAATTTCTGCTGTCATTTCTTATGTGACCATATAATGGAGCTAAATCAGGGTGTTGGAAATCTAAGAGTCAATTTGCTGTGTTGCTGAGTCTATTTCTGTTTATTGCTACTGTACTGATTCCTCCAGGCAGAATCTCATTGGGTTGTTTGGATTCTTTCCTATTTAAACACATATAAAGGTAAGAGTAAATGGAATGGATTTGCATCCTGCTGAGTAAACCCATGCCTGCAGAAGGGTCTTTTCTTTCTCTGATATCTAATCCTTTCCTTTGGCAAAGTAAATAATGAGACATTTCTACAGATCTGATTAGGCCCTGAGACCCTTTTTAAATGACAGAAGATCAATACTATTACTAAATCCATTAAACAGTTCTTCACACTTCAGTTGTGCTCTCTCTAGGGTATATGAGAAAGAACAGATGGATATTTTGGCTATTATATAGGAAATGCATGATAAAGCCTCTTCTTGTGTTCCATTTTCTCTCCCTGGCTCCAAGCCATCCCTATTTCCAAGCTCCCCATCCCTTGAATCTGGCTCACATGTCAGAAATAGCCAGAGACCTGGGATACAGAAGGGATTTTGTCATTCAGTCTCCCAAGCCAGGTTTGAATCTATCAGTAGTACCTGGAAGTTCTGATTGGTTGTTTAATTCTGATAACAAATTGGCTGAAGTAGGTCTCAGTTTCTAGTTTAGTTTTTGATTTAGTGCCTGTTTTTTGCTGATGCTCCAGCCTTTTGGTCATCTTCCTGGCCCTCCTCTGGACCTGCTCCGAGGCATCCGTGTCCTTCTTATACTGGGGACTCCATAGCTGGATGCAGTACTCCAGGTGGGGAGTAAAGAAAGCAGAGTAGAGAGGAATTAATTTTCTTCCCAAGCCTAGGCAGAGAAAGCTTTTCCTGTGTGATTTGATGAAAAACAGAGGCAGCTCTAAAGCTCACACACAGGCTGGGCTCTGGGAATGCTGGTATCTTTTTGCAAGCAGCAATCTGAAGCACAGGATCTCCTTCCAATTTTTAAAATTTACTGCAGAAAACTTTCGTGTCCACAACATCTGTGGGGAATTAGCAGCTCTGCCCATTCCTCCTGTCAGGAAAGCCAGTGTTGATGTGACAAGATCGTGCCTCCCAGTCAGTAGTACTTACTACTTCTAGAGCCCTATCAGTAATGGTAAGTACTAAAAAACTGGGAATACTGAATCTTCTTTCTCCACCAGAAATGGTTCCTCCAAATGAGTCCTTGAGTTTCTCAAAAGTTAAAGGCAAAGTGAAACAATAATTCAGAAAAGGAAGTCTGCAACCCAACACGCATCTGTGCTTGTCCATGCTCTGATGTCACCAGCAACCAACCTGAGAGCCCCATCTGCATCCTGCTCTCCACAACCACTCTGTAATTATGTCTCATTGTACATCATTTTTGTTCAACAACTTGCTGGCCGTTTTTCACATCAAATGAATTATTCAGCAGCAGACCCTGCTCTTAATCCTAATCACAGTAGCAGTAATATTTCATGCTCATAGGATCCCTTCAAAAGTATGCTGGAAATGTTATTTGTTGAGTTCTTCCATACTCTGCAACAGAAGATGTGGCTTGTTCAGTGAAGTGAGAAGTGTGGCTCAGAACAGCTCTCTGACATGGGCTAAGTGAGAGTGCAGAACTAGGAGACAAGTCCAACCTCTACTACCCTACACAACTTTTCTTCCCCTCTGATCCACTTTCAGCACTGTACCCAATCTGTCAGATCCTCAGCTACTCTAATTAGCATTATTTCCTTCAATGCCTTGGGGAGATACTGATATTTGTTTCTTACATGTTTATTAAAGACAGAAGCACTGGTTTGTGTGCATTCCAACCCCTGACCTACCAAGCCAAGTCCTTGGCTGCATACCCTTTCTCTTGCTAGGAAAGAGCAAACAGCAAGTTAGACATTCAGAATGTCTTTCTGGATGTCACTGAACTACTCACTACCTGTGAGGAAAGAATAAAATCTATGAAGAGAAGCCAAGCCAAAATCTTCACTGAAATCACTACAAGCTTCAATTAAGATTTTCTTCCTTTTTTTTTTTTTCTTTTTTTTTTTTTTTTTCTCCACCTTTCATCCTCAGTTTTCATTTCTGTTGAGGATCAACTGGTTTTCTGTTCATGGTCAGGTGCATGAGCTGCTAAAAAACCAAGACATAGAGGAGATTTGGTAATTCAAATCTATGGGCTGCACTGCCTGTGACCTTTGCTTAGAAGGTTTTGAAAGAAACACAAATCTTCTTCCTGACTGGGGATGCTGGGGAAAGGGCTTGCAAGGTGTGGTGAATAACACTTGATTTTTGTGCCATTGGTTCTTCAATGTTCCAGTCTTGCTCAGGCATTATTAATCCTGCTTATTTTGGAAGATCTGAACGTGCCTGATTCTGTAACATAATTTAAAGGAGCAAGGAGTTGCTTTGCATGATGAAAGACACTGTTGAGTGATGATCCCAACAGCCTGTGACTCTCAGCTCGAAGTGTTTTTGTAGCTGCTAAAAGCACTGCTGAGCTTGTGCAGTAGAACTTGTTAACAATGGCACAGAAGTGGAACAAGTATATTGATTTTTCCCCACCCAAAACCTGGTACTTCATGCTGAATCTTACTTTTGCTTCTTCTTAAAATTTGACCACATGCATCCTTTAAAAAGCAGAGTTGCAGATCTGTTCTTTCTATGGAAAAGGAATTGTGATGTCTGATTTTGTGGAATCTGACTGTTTCTCAGCCACATGGCATGCAATTCACTAAGGAATGTTGGCTGCAGGAATACAAAAGAATATGACAACAACATAGAAGAAAAACTGGGTCAAAGCAGTCTGGGGTGAGACTTGAACGTGAGTCGATAATGTCTTGCTAGCACAGCAAATATGTAATGCAGCCTATCATATATCAGAAATAATTATCTGAAATATTGCTTCTGCTCTGGGTTGTGCAGGAAGGCCATAGCTACAGAACTGTCCTGCTTTCAGCACTGCACTCCAATAAACATGTAAACCACCTGGAAGAAATCTAGAGGAGAATGAGTAGAACAAGCAAGGAGCCAGAAAACTTGCTGAGTGTAAGAAATCTTGATGGAAGGTGAAAGATCAGTCCTAGAGAAGAGCCTTTCACAAACATAATGACTTACTGCAAAGACAGAGACTAACTTTTTGATAATATCTGCTGTAGCTGAAACAAGAAGTAATTAGTTTAAATCACTGCAAAGGAGACAAAGCTGTAGTAAGAACTCTCTTTTCATCTATGAAGGCAATGATATTCTGTCATAGGAGGCTTTTGAGAACAGGTTAGATAAACTAAACTCAGGAGCAGTTTAATTTGAGATGACCTAATTGCCTTAAGGTAATGGGGTGATGTACATGCTCTCTTGAGGATCTTTTCAAGTCCTATTTTCAGAGCTGGTACTTCCTCAGATATATGGTATGAGATTACATGGCTTGGTTTGGCTTGCTCATCATGATAGAGCTGTGAAGTCCCTGCAGGGCCTTTGTGTTTATACTGCTGATGAGTGAAAAGGAGAGATCTTATCTTTTATTAGACAGCCATCTTTCATTAGTGAAGTGAGTCCATCTGACATCACAAAGATGTAAACATCTGGGATCCCTAGAGCTCCACATCAGTCTGAAGACTAATAACAGGTGAAGTGGGACATGGCTGTCCCAGAACACAGAAAATAAGAAAGATGTCTCTCAACAACAGCATATGTCTTAGAAGGAGATTCATTGCTTGAGAAGAAAAATGGAGCTCATTTTATAATCAGAACCAGTACTGATGCTACTGTGGGGTTCTTCATTTTTCTGTTGATTTGAATTTTGACTGTGTGTTGTGGTTTAACCCCAGCCAGCAGCCAAGCCCCATGCAGCCGCTTGCTCACTCCCTCACCAGTGGATCAGGGAGAGAATTGGAAGGGTAAAAGGTAGAAAACCCCTGGATTGAGATAAAGACAGTTTAACAGGGAAGAAAGCAGAAGCTGTTCACAGAAGCAGAGCATAACAGGGAATTAACTGAGGGCTTCCCTTGGGCAGGCAGGTGCTCAGCCATCTCCAGAAGGGATGGGGCCCCATCACATGCAGCGGTGACTTGGGAAGACAAACACCATCACTCCAAATGCACCCCCGCTTCCTCTTTCTTTTCCCAACTTTATATACTGAGCATGATGTCACATGGTTTGGAATGTCCCTTTGGTCAGCTGGGGTCACCTGCCCTTGGCTGTGTCCCCTTCCAACCTCCCATGCACCCCCAGCTTCCTCACCAGTGTGGCTGTACAAAAAGCAGAAAAGGTCTTGGCTCTGTGTAAGCCCTGCTCAGCAGTAACAAAAACATCTCTATATCATCAACCCTGTGTTCAGCACAGATCCAAAACACATCCCCATACCAACCACTATGAAGAAAATTAACTTGACCCCAGCTAAAACCAACACACTGTGGATGTGGTAAGTTTCAGGATGTTCCAAACTGAGAGTGCTGTATTCCCAACCCCTCATCTGAGAGTCAAGCTGTGCAGTTACCTGTAAACTGCAGATTCAGCCTCTATTCCTCTGTACAGCTTTTGGTCTTCTGCCATATGGAAATAATTTTCCACACATCAGTCAAATCTCCCAGACTGACAGCCTGTTGAACAGCAACTTGAGCTTGCCAGGCTGAGTTGATAACTTGAGTTTGGGTTGCTGTGTCGTGCTGGTTTGGTGATGCTCAAGGCAAGGTTTTCTCTTGCTCAGCTCTTCCATTTTGCTGGGCCACTAACAAAGTAACTATTTTTCTATGTTTATATGGAAGCCCTGTGTGACACAACAGCAGGCAGGATTGCCTGCCACAAACATTAAGAAATGAAAACCTGAGCCATTCTGAGCTCCAAAAGAACCTTATGGGCTTTTACCGTTTATTTGCTGATGTTTAGAGTCCTTAATACTGAGGTTTTAAAGGGCATTTAGAAAGAGAGACTTCAGGGTGACAGTGTAGACCAAGCACCAAAGAGTGGGATAGTCAAAGCCCTTGAGGGTTGTTAGCAGTGGGGGTGTGCCAGTCAGCTGTCAGCCCTGGCTTTGTGACACCGCCCTACAGCTTGGGGAGCTGATGTGAGGGCCCGGCCTCTGGACCATGAAAGGGTCACACATCTGTTCTGCTCAGCTGAGGCCAAGCACATTGTTTTTGTGAGCACCCAGCCTCATCCCCCATATCTTGCTCAGGTAGAGGCCATCCAAAGGACCCCATGAAAGGGCTGGCATCTTGGCTTGTGTCCTTGGGCTCATATGCTCTCCCTGAGTTAATGCTCAGAGCCTGCCAAGAGGCAGCTGAGCCTCAAAGACAACCTACTGAATTCAGCAACTGTTAGTTTGGATCTAATTCAGCCCCAACAAAATGCAGGAGACCACCTCTGAGTGAGGAATATGCCATTTGTATGTGGCCATTTCTCTAACCAGAAGTTTGTAGGAGGTAGTATGAAACAGCTTGGGGTTTATCTGCTGCCAAAAGTTTTGCTGCAATCCTGTACTGCTGCTGTGTGAAGTGGAGGAAGCCTGCAGAGGCTGTAGCTCTATCACCTGCTCTTTTCAGGGAGCCAAAAAACATGGTCCATCCTGCACATGGCTTTCCCCTGAGGCTGTTACAGGCCATGCTAAGCTGCTTTCTTTGGGCTGCCATCACAAAATAACACTGACAGCTAGACTGGCTGGCAACCATCCATTGTTGGTTAAATGAAAATCCTTTGTTCCCAACTGTAAATTCCCCACCTGTCTTTGCTAAGCAAAGTCAGAGAAACGGTCCATCTGTTTCATCCTGGATTATCTGAATATGTACTTTTCTTTTGTGGCCATTAAAACACACTTGAAATTTAGTATCACGTGCTAAGCAACATTTAGAACATGAGTCAAAGGTGGTGGTGCAGGAAGAACCAGGTGCAACTACATCTGAGTTTGGGCCGCTGCTGAAGCAGAAGCATTGACAGCAATAGCTCCCCCTACCAAACTGGAACAGCAGCCTGCTTTTATGGACAACTTTGGTATAAGGGCTGGAAATCGAAGTTATCAGGAAAATATCAGCCTTGGAAAAAAAAGCTGTCATTTGCTTTGTTTCAGGGCTCAGAAGAACTCTGTCCCCAAAACCATAATGAACATGGCTTACTATTTCTAGCTAATATAGCTCTTAAAATGATGGGCCTGTTATCCCTGTTCCCCCAGCCCTGATGGTGCTGTCATGTGTTAAGAAATACATCAGAATAAGGCATTTGGGCTGTCTCTTGGTTCACAATATTGAAAGCAGCACAAAGGCAAAAGAAAGGGATCAGGATTTAAAGGTCCAGCAGACAGCCACTCCCAAGGTCTCCTCCTTTTGTCCTCAGGGTGATACTGTCCTCACTCCTCCTTCTTCTGCCTCCAGAATCAGAGCTATGGTAGGGTCTGGTTACCCAGATGTCCAAATCCTACTGGGGTCAACTCTATCTTTTAATTTTTCTGCCACATTCTGTTTTTCTGTTTCCTCTTCCATTTCACTCCTTGTGTCTCCCATTCTAAAAACCCCTCTTCTGCCCTGGAGTCAGAGCTTATGCCAGGTCCTTCGGACTTTCAGGTATGGGTGTGTATCTATGTCTCTTTCTCCTCTGTTCCTTCTCCCATCTAAACTGTCCTTTGAGATACTGTCATTCTGCTTTCTTGCTCAAACAGGATCCCAGACTCCAAACTGCATGTGCTTTTATTGATTTGTCAGGAGAATTTTCACTCAGGCTGGCTTTCACATTCCACGAAGCTCTTGCTTCCCTTGGAATACCTTCTCCTTCCTCTCTCTCCATGGGGAGCATGTGTAAGTCACTATGTTCACAGCAGATTCATGGCCAGAGAAAAGCCTGCAGAACTGGGAACTGGTAACAGCAATAATTGGTAACCAAGCATTTGCCCTGCTCTCATTTCAAGAGAGTCAAGTAGTTGGGAAGAACACGTCAGAACTGGTTGAAGTAGAGCAGGTCCTGCTGTGAGATGGACTGGGCAGCAGGATGTGGTCAGGTTCAGCTTTGCCTGGTACATTTCTCCCCCTAGGGCTGCACCCCACGACACCCTTGTGCACCCACCCACATGCACATTCACATATGCAGAGACTGAGGAGCGCCTCCATAAATGTTGGAAAAAAATCACTGGTTGAGATGATTTAGTATTAAATATCACTTCTGTTATTAGTAACCAGGTATTTCTTTTTGTTTTGAAATTATTTTTTTCTTGGCAGAATTCTTTATAGAAAGCTGTTCTGTCATCTTCAGTGCTCATATTTTGCATTTTAGATGTCAATACTACATGAAGTTAACACCAAATCTTTGCAGTAGTGAGGTAAACTGGGTCTAATACCAAAAATGTACAGTTTCAGATTAATCACAGTTTTGATTTGAAGCTCTGACAATAGACAAGAGAATATATGCTCATATGCTTCTGTTAGCTCAGCTCTGAGGAGAAAATAGTACAATGCAGAGAGTACATGGGTGATTCACCCTCCCTCTGAGCTCATCTGCCATCTCCTCTGTAGGCTCTGGAGCACAACAGGGAGCTCTCTGAGTGCCTTGTGGATGAATTTACTGTGATCCCGGGCATTCTGCACCTGGGCACATGGAATCACTGAAGATCTGGTGGCAGTGCTTGTGTGAGAATTTGTGTTGACCCCAAAGCCCCAGCCAAATTCCTCTTCTTATTTCCTGATGCCCTTGCCAGTTCCACCTGGCTGCATTACAAATTATTTCCTAACCAGTGATGGGGAGCTGCTAGAGGTAGCTACCAGCTGGCACAGGCTCATGTTCCCTTCAGGCAAAACGTGGTGAAGGGGAGCCCTGTGGAAGGAAAAGCTGTGGAAGTAGGTTTTGCAGAGCTGTGTATAAGACTTGGCTGGCAGTAAAGGAAAAAAGGAGGCTGTGGTAGGGCCTGTGAAGCCTCTCTTGGAGAGCAGCCTCATTCACCACAGCCATGGCTGAATATTGTCAAATATGTCCCCTTGTCTGTCATGTCACAACAGGTGCTTTCCAAAGGACAAGGAGTGAGCATGAAGGTAGAGTAAGACGGTAATTTCCTGGGCACTACACAGTCCGTTTATTTCCTGATTTCAACCACAACTGTGACTGGAAAGAGTTTCTGTAGGCACAGTTCTCTGGGCTGAACAGTTTGAGGTGGCCTGTGCTGTGACAGGGGGAGCACCTGTCTCTGGGAAGCAAAGGAGAGGGAAGGTTTTCCCTTCCCTACATCTGTGGGACCACTTATATGCCCTTCCATCTCACAAGCTGCTAGCTGCCTCAAAGTTACATACTGCCACGGGTTTCTTCTTATGTTTTTATCATAAATGCTTGAATTTACCTTCCTTGAGTTGCAGCTGTGGGAGGAGCCAGTACAGTGCCTTGTCTTTTCATCACTTTCACTGAGGCAGCATGAAGCTGTTGTTGTCAGGGGGAGGGTGGTACAGCCTGCAGCACCTAGGAACTCCTCAAGAACAATCTCTGGAATCCACTTCTTACCAGCTGCAGCAATCTTAGTAATTGGTTATGAAAATATGTGGACAGTATTAAGAAACGTGATAATTTACTGCACCCTCCCAAGCATCCCACCTGGGGGGCATGTTAGCTCACCCCTCTTCCTCCTTATTTAAGTCACTCCTGCCCAAGCCTTTAAAATACTGTGCAGATCAAGAAATTTCACCATAGAAACTTGGGAAGAGCATCACTGTCATTCAGGGTGCAGGAGGAAAGGTGAATAAACAACCATAGAAAATGGATAGCCAGCAGGACCTGTGTGATTTTAGTTTGATTTCACCTTCACCCAGTGTATACCCTCCCCTTTCCCTCCTCCTGCTCCTAGGAAAAAAGCAGATCAAAAGGGTGTCATCACGGGACTGAGCGTAAAGAAAACAGTGCAGATAAACCCTCTGGAGATGTGATGTGAGGCATGAGAACACAGCCACTCCTGGGCCTACTCAGTGTATTTTGGGGAAAGCATTTACGCACATGAGGCTTGCAGAGGAATTCTGGGGAAGCTATGGAGATGCACAGCTAAAGGGGTTGCTCTGCACTCAAGACCCTCCTTTTCATCTTAGAGGCCCCTGGATTTCACTAGTAAGCAAGAATATCCAGACCTTTGTTTCCCATCCATTCCAGAAACTAGTCATATCCTCTCCCTAGTTTAAACAAAGATTTCTCCACCCCGTTCAAGCCACCTTTACCAACAGCAATTGCTAGCGCATATTTGGAAAACTTCCACAGCCAGCATCTGTTTGTCCTCTCCTTGCACTTCCAAAAATGATTGTGCAGCAGGAAGGAAGCCTCCCCCTCTTTTGCCCCCTCCATGTGGAAAAATCACATCTAATCTTGCTGTCTTTTTTCCCTGCTGTGCATCCTGCCAAAACTGGGTGCTGTTATGAACTGCAAATAGTGTGTCTAAGCCTTTGGTCAGTTTTTTTCTAGTTCAGTTATCATTCTGCCCACGAACCTGGGTTTGGCTCATATTTTGTATGCTGTGATCATCTCATCCCTGTCCTTTCACCCTCAGTTCCTGCTTGCTGTCCTACTGCTCTGCCTGGCGCCTGCCATTTTGTTCCTGCTGTTTTACCATGAGATGGATGAATGGGCTCACTTCTCATTGCACTGAGGACATTTTGGCCCTGCTGGGTATAGGTTGGGGTGTGTGTTCATTCCCCTGTGTACTGCATGTTGACATACAGATTCGCCACCTGGCTGAGCTAAAGCTTTATTTACTTTTTTGGGGTTCCAGGATGTGTATTTTCCCATTGCTACTTGACTGCTCTGGAGTAACATACCATCAACTTGTAGTGGACACGGCTACCTCCAACAGTGCGTCTCCAACTCCCTACAACAAGGTCTGTGTAACTTGGGTAGAATTGGGTGGCCTCTGCCCACACCTCCACATCTGGCTGCTAAGGACCACTCACTGGAAAAGGTGTGTCCATAATTCTCTCAAACTCAGTGTCACTGCATGAAACAGTCCCCGACTCTGTTCCCTCTTTGGTGACTTAGTTCTTCCAGCCTCTGGTGTGAGTGTCACTGTTTACAGGTGTATGTAAGGACAACAGTCTTCTGAAAGAAAACAGGGTTTTGTATAGCACCTGAAGGCTCTCTGAAATATTTTTCTTATGCACATTCAAAAACTTCCCTCTTTTCTCTACCCTTTGCAGTGCTCCTGGAGGTAAAGATGCTTAAAACTGAGGAGACTGGAGCCTGCTGTGCCCTTTTTATATTACTATATACATGGCACTGATGCAGTGACAGTACGTCAGTGAAGCCATTGTGAGGGCTAAAATTGTTCCCAGACAAAATGACAGTCATGGCCGTACATCTCCAGTGGCTGGAGAATGCCCTTGCTCTTACATTAAGGTCATGAGTAACAAGCCTGTCTCTGCTTGCATGAGCTTTCCTGGGGCAGAGACTGTTTGCGTAGGTGGTGTCCTCTTCTGCATTGCCTGCAGGATGAATCCTCATTTCACTCCTAGTGAAGAGACACATGCAGCTGCAGGATGAGCTGTCATCAGCAATATGAAGTAGGGAAAAGTGACCTCTATTTGAATATTTTGTGTGCTGTGATATATTTAGGAAATAGAAGACTGCATGTGCCTGAGAACCAGAATCTTACTAACGCAGTACTAGGTACATCTTACAGGCACCCAAGCACAGTTGGCTGTCCTGGCTGCTAGGGCACACCGTTGACTTATATTCAATTTGCCTTTTCTCTTGATGTTTCTTTAACAACTCCCCTGAATTCTGGCTGGAGAAAAATGTGGCCAGATACCACAGCTGGAATGTGAGATGCCATAGCCAACTGTCTGCAGATACCAGGTCTGCTGGAGCCAAAGCACACGGCACTTGGCCAAACTTTGTTTAGCTCTGTTTCAGTTTCTGTGTTTCAGCTGAGGGCCAAGTGAAATAACTCTGGCTACACTCACTTGACACTGACCACCATGGGATGAAACCACTCATGTCTATCCTGCAACTGGGAACATGTCCCTATGGGCCACTGCTGGGGCAAGTCACGCTGAGAATGTTTGTGGCACTTACTGATCTCATTATTGGCAGTTTCAGAAAAGGGCCTGTGAGCAAAGGAGAAAGAGCTCTCAGAGAAGATCAAACTGCTGGAGAAGGTCTAAACAGGCCCTCTGGACTGCCAAATAGGCTCCAAAGCTGTTGGTCCTGCCCTGTTGTCAGCACCACATTCTCCTACAAAAGAAAAAAACAGGACACAGGAACAACCAACACAAGGTGGGAGAATCAAGACCTCAATCCAATGTACTAATAATACTTTGCACTGTACATCACTGTACTGTTACTTACAAACATTAACTGATACATCCTCACAACACCCCTGCGAGGTAGGGAAGTATTATTATCCCTAGTGTACAGATAGGGAAACCGAGGCACCAAGAGGCTAAAAGTGACTTGCCCAAGATCACATGGCAAGGCATTGGTAGAGCCAAGGTAAGAATGGAGACATCCCTTGTTCCCCACCCATGCTGACCCCTCCCTAGATAATGTTGCCTGTCTGGACATGGGGAACCGAAGAGGTTCCTTTGAAAAGCAATGCCCAGACTTTTTGCCTATGAATAATTTTTATTTGCCTTTAATGAATTATTTCACAGTTTTTCCCTCACACTGTACACCATGCTTTCACAGTCCATTCAGCGCTCTGTGGTGGCCCACAGCCTTCTCCTCTGGCACTGGGACAGCTCTGCAGGGGGTTCATAGGGTGCTCTGTGCTTTCATAAAGAGGATGTTTAGAAACAGTTTTCACTGACACTAGACTGGGAGCATGTGAGCTCTCACTGGAGACCAATAACACACACTGGAGAAGCAGGCAGAGGGAACTGATGGTAAAAAGGCATTTGCTGTTCCCTGTGGAATGACCAGCGGCTCTCTTGGTTTCTTAGCTCTTCCAAGCTCCAGTGATCATTCAGAGCAGAAACCCTCTGTCTCCAACTTGCCTGGTCAGGAAGTTGTTGTTCTGGGGGTTGCTTCCCTAATAGGTAAGAGGCAGTCAGTTCAGGACCAGGCAGGTCCCCCAGCATTGCCTACTCCAGGTGTGTGACACTGTCTGGGAACAAGGCTGGCTGTAGTTGTTGTGCTCTTTTGCCACGGGGAAGGGGTATTACCATGGTTGGCAAGCAGCCGTATCCAGCGTCCAAGTCTCTTTCATTTCAAAACTGGTATTCAATGAAGAGCAAGGGAGAGTGGATGGATGAGGAGATGAGGATGAGGCAGAGCAAATGGGAAAATCCACCAAATGAGCTTCTAGGAAGGAAATGTTCCCCCTTGGGCACTTCAGCTGAAGTGGCTTCATTTTCACAAGGTTTCCTTCTCTCTCTGGGAACATCTGCTGAGCTTCATCTCTGTCAGCTGGATGTATCGTATGACATTGGTATCTGCAGGGAAAGAACACACAGAGGTATGGTGGTTACACAGTTCCCTGTGGCAGACAGACAGAATGCACCCTCATCCCTGGTACATCACAGGGGAGCAGCACGGCTCCAGCGCTGTGTGCTGGAACAGCACCAGTTGGAAGGGGCACTGAACCAAACCCAGAACCTTTGGTTTTGGAGAGCGTGGTCTGATTTTACTCACCATCCTTTCTGCTCACATTATTGCCTCAGCTAGTTTTTACTTTCTCTCTGATGTCAGCACAGTTGAACTCACACAGCTGAAACTATCCAGGTCATCCTTTCCTGTATTTGTGGAATGACACACCTCTATTGGCTTCTCTTCCTGCAGTACCTGCATGCAAGCCCCTAAAGGCATTTTGTGTACGGTTATGCTCTGCCTTTTCACTCTCCCACTCTGTTTACAGCCTATTCTACTATTTTCACATTTTTCCATGTTGAATAGAATTGGGAAGAGCATCCTTCACATTGACTTGTACCCCTTCTTCCCTTAAATTTTCTGCTTGGATGTCCTTCCACCATGACACTCTTTCTACAATTTTTTCATATGCTATATGCTGCATACTGCCTTGTCTGTCTTGTCTTATGAAGTTCCTAGAGGTACAGAACAACTGATCCATCCTAGTAGAAAGCTATGGTATCTCAGCAGTGTGAAGGTGATAAGCTGAGCCTTGTTGTTCCTTCCAGAATTTCAGAGCATCAACACACCACACAGACTATGTGAGTTTGGCTTTATCTCCTGGCCTGAGCCCTAGGGGAACCTGATTCACACTGAATCACAGGTTGATCTAAATGAGTACATGTCTCCAGACAGAGCTAATGATTCTGCAGTCATGGTCAATTCTCTCTTTAACTCTTTAAGCTCTTTACGCTGATTTCTATAATGAGGAAAACTTCACACATTCATGGCACCCACAAAATGGCAAAAGCCATGCAGTATACCAGAAGCAAGCAAGTAAAACCACAGCCACTTTCACTTCTGTATTAAAAAATGGTTCTTTGCTCAGAGCCTTGCTCTGACAGCCAGCCAGGGTCACCTTGGTCCCTGAAGTTATTAGATCCTCAGACACCAATCAGAAGTGCAATGCAGTCCAATCAGGGGACAATCTCATCTCCTCCTCATTCAAACTGCAATGTGTTCCACACCAGCTAGGGAAATGAGAAGTGCTTCAGCTTTCAAAGTGATGAACAAATTATTGGGAACATGTCCAGCAACAGTGAGGGTGGGTATTGCACCCCCCCAAAGCAGTTGTGGGTGCAAAGCTTCCTTTAAAGATGAGGACATCTCTGTTGTGCCCTCTGCCAGTGCTGGATCAGTGCCAGACAGATCAATTTCCTGCCACACAGAGCTATCCACAAACATGCCACAGGGCATTTGTGGGCCATGGCTATGCTGTTGTGACTTCTCAAGTTGTCTCTGGTGAGGTGGGTCTCCCTGCTGAGTCTTCTGCAGGTTCAACTACATCATCCTAGGCACTCCAGAGGGTGGGATTTGATGACTAAGCTCCTGGACCCATTTGGGAAATTTTTAATGAGTTAAGAATTCTGCTGTTGCTTCTGTCAACAAGGATGCACCAGCATCCTGGCCTGTTTATGCATTAGCACTTCTTACCAGCCCAGCAAATTTTAAAGCAGTTTTTTAAAAAACACAACTATTTCAGCTCTGCAGCCTCCTGGAATGAAGACATTCAGTTGAGGTGGTAGTCCTGAATTTTAGGCTTAAAATGAAATGAGTGCAATTGGCTGACTTAAAATGAAATGAGTGCAGGGCAGGACACACAGCCTGAGCAGGGTCCTGCCATGCTGCCTGCATCTCACTGTGACCTCTGCTCTGTGCTCTTCTAGGCTCTGATGGGCTGTGCTCTGTACACATCCCCACTGCCGAGGTACACGCTTGGAATACCTGCCTGGTGCAGGTGAGAATGGATAACTGTGGGCATGTCAGGAGATCCCACCTGCCTGGGCCTGCAGGGACTCGGCGTCTCACTGAGGGGGCAGAGGTGGGCTCGTAATTGGGAAAAGCTGCCAGCCTCCTTTGGCTTTCAGGTGACATAGTGACTGCTGATGGCACAGCTTCACTCACCTGGGAGATTTCGACATGCCTGGGAAGTCATGGGCAAAATCATTTGTAGCCTGACAGAGAGTGGGAGACGCTCCCATTGCAAGCTATTTATAGATCTCTCAGGCTGGTTTTGGCATGTTTTACTTCCTTTGTGAGGGCCATTATTTTACCAAGGAAGAATAATGAGAATAGCACTCTATTTCCAGGAGTGGAGCCCTGTCTTTGTCAAGTTTTTTCTACCAAATACTATTGCACCATACTAGTTCTGCCTGCAGAAGTATTTGAAAGTTATGTGGAAATGTTAATGAGAAGACAGATCCACTGATCTCTCAGTGCAGAAAAAGTGATCCTCATTGGCTGATATGGAAATAGGTAAGAACAATTCAGATAAGGGGTCACGCCCATGCAAAGAGGTACTGCTAGAGTTCCAACAGGAATGTGTTCCCTGGCTCTTAGGACTGTGCCTGTGTCTCTCTGCAGAGTGGCCTAATGCTATTTTAAAGGTCATTTCTGCTTCCCCTACAGCTTCAGAGCCCAGTTGCCTATCTGCTGTGCAGACACCATGGTCTGGGTTCTGTTCCCAGGATTTCTGAGTTGCAGGGGTGCAGGAAGGCAG